>NC_056736.1:101790387-101955387 GCF_019279795.1 Protopterus annectens
TTAATTGACAGATTTCCTCACTCTGTTCTAGTGACTCTCTTCTTAGTTGAGTGTCCCTAGGTGTTCTACGTGTTCGGGATCTGGTTTCAATAGCTTCTCTTACAAATGGTTGTTGTGATACCTCTGTTGCCACAGGATAACGTGGGGGGGACTAGCCTGCCCTCCTGCTTCATATCCTGGATGTGGTATCGGAGGGGCCGTCGCTACTACTGTATTATTATCTTCTTTGTCTACGTATGATGCTTTCGCATTTTTAGTCTTCTGTTCCATTCGGTTCACTACCTCAATCCACCTATGTGCTTGAGGGATACCCAAATGTCGCTGTTTTTTCGCCTGAACATCTTAGGGTTGCCACCTTTTCAAATGCCCAAAGTGGGACATTTTTGGTAGGAACGTCAGATTTTGCAGGGCAAAACATACCCACGGCCAGTACAAAGGACAGAAATTCACTTTTTGCCAGAATATAAACTTATTCTTGTAGCATTTGAGTTGCTTATTCTATTTATTATAATATTTTGGTGTTTCAGATACAAAATAACTGTTTTATGCAACTATTAAAGAAAATATAGGAAATATTTTTGTCCTAAGATATCAGGACATTTGCCATTTGTTCAGTTTTTTTGCAGGACACAACTGCCCAAAGAGGGACTGTCCCTCGCAAAGTGGGACAGGTGGTAACCCTAGAACATCTGCGTCACATTTTAAGTGCTTCCAATGTTTCACTAACGATATTTTGTCTAATATACCATCAAAGTCATATTTATTACCCCATTTTGCAAAATATCTCACATTATCTGCTCTCTGCAATTGCATATACTTCGCATCATCCGTCAAAGGCGGATCTCGCGATCTCTTAGTGCACTAATTTCCCATGTCTTCTAAACGACTGTTACGTAACCCTTCTCTCGTACCACGTGGTATCTCCTTCCCTGTATCCACTGTAGTGTCTACAATGACTGTTTACTCTGCTCTGTGTTCCCCTGATCTATGTCCAAATGTATAACTACTTGAATTGGTCTTCGACTTGCTATCACAAATGTTAACAAAAACACAATGTAGCCTGGTCCCTGATCTACAACAGAGACAAAGAGGCAAACTCTCCTTACCTGAGCCTCCCGTTTATGACTGCACATTTTCTTCTTGGGATCCAGTTTTCCGCTTTTCAGCCACAGATCAGAAAGTGGACAGCCTCTTTACACACAACAATTCAGTCGGAGGTCTTTTCACTCAAGAAGAACCATTTAGGCAACTTCTCCTGCGCACATTTCTTACCACCCATGCACTCTGACCTGTAGCTTACCAAGGGAATTCCGGCTAAGAAGGACCACAATGTCAAATACGTTGTTAAAATCAGACTGTAGAAATCAGTAGGCTTTTCTAACTGACAGTCAATAACACAGGAAGCTCAGGTTCACAATGTTTTAGTAGTGTACACCGGGAGGCAAAAAACTATACAGTACAAGTATAAGAGTTTTGTCTGACTCTATACAGGAAGCAATTTGTTTATATAGTGTTTACAATCAGCTTTAGCCCACCTTACTGACGTGGTCAGTCACAGGGCATTTCCATCACTATGGTCCGCAATATTCTATTCATATGAGGGTGCTGAGGTAATGCTTTTAAAATGTTTTCCCATGAGAATAACACAGCCTTGCAAGGCACCTGGTCAATTACAGTGTCCTTCTTTAATTGTTGCTCTTTCAAGGACCCTGGACTGTTCGGATACAATAGTCAGTTCATTTCTTAATACGTTCCTTTGTCTCTCTGGTAAGGAGTTGTACTCTATCTTCGATAGAGCTCACAAGGCCATCCTCCTCAGTGGAAGGGAGGAAGATATACATGTACATACATTTATTTTTCTCTAACCCAGCAGATAATTAATGTTGACAGACATAAGCCTGCTGAACTGGTTACTGCCAGGGTCAGAGTTCAATCACACTGCAGCTAAGCTTCAGCCAATTACATGCAAGATCATTTCTACTGCCATATTGTAAAGTAGAATACAATGCATTATATACTATTTTGCTTCTAAACTGGCACTTCATATGTGTTTCTATATATATTTTTCTAACAACATCCATCCGGCCATATGCATGTTATTCCGTCCTTTGCCTTGGCCGTGGGTGTTTGGCCGTCCGGCAACGCTACTCTCCACATGTGATGTCCCACCTTCCCCTTCTGTGCCTGTGGCACCCTGTTAGGACGTCCTGTTTGGTAGGCAGATGTTCCGCTATATGTGTTTGACATGTCTGCATAGCTAATCATCAGTACGGTGGTTGAACATCCTGACTTGTCCACATGTGTACAGTTATGTGCACCGTGGCATGTGCAAGCCTATGGGGTTTGGACAGGTCCATACCACATGCGGGATGTACACATTCTGCCGACACATTCACATGCAGCCATTTGCATATCTGTACCTGAGGTGGGTTGTTAACATGTGGGGTACATATTTGCCCGCGTGGCACTGCCTAAGACAATACTTCTTACCACATTTCAGGTATGCCCATTGTATGTAGGTGTGTAGCTGCGCAAGGCTGCTAGCTGGGTTGGGTGCACGGTCGTACATGGGTGGGGGTTACATGCTATAATGGGGCTATTGTGTATTACATTTGCATGCATGGGTTCTGCTTCTGGATATTACGCTTAGACATACGCCGTCCTGTGTATGCGACGAGCACGTTGCTGGGTGTGGTACATGTTGCTATGCACATGTTTGCCTGTGTTTAGGGTATCTTGGTTCCTTCTTGTTGTTATGTCGACACAGCTACCCAGCTGTGTACTCTCACTACTGCTGGTGACCATTACGGTTGCCACATTTTCCAATGCCCAAAGTGGGACATCTTTTGTGGAAACATCGGATTTTGCAGGACAACACATACCCACAGCAAGTAGAGATGACAGAACTTCACTTTTTTGCCAAAATATACGGTTATTCTCATAGCATTTGGGTTGCTTATTCTGTTTCTTATGCCATGTATGTGTTTCAAATACAAAATATATGTTTTATGCTACTATTAAAGCTATATTGAGGGAATATTTTTGTCCGGAAATCTCAGGTCATTTGCCATTTTTCGATTTTTGGCGGGACACAACTGTCAAATGAGGGACTGTCCATAGCAAAGTGGGACAGTTGGTAACCCTGGTGACCATGCCCATGTCGCTACTCCTATGTCGGTGCGGTGCGCTGACATGCTGTGGTACACCTTCTCTGGGTATGCCCACTGACAGTGCATTGCGGGACGGACACGGTATTACGCGTATCCTTTGTTCCTTGGACGGGTACATTTAGGGCTTCGTGGGTTGTGTTTGCTTCTCTGTTTTGTTGGGACGGGTACTATGTTGCATACTCTGCGTGCGTTTCATTCTGCACGGGCCCTGGCTGGTGCCATTACTATTATGGGCGGCCTGTGGAAATCAGCACTTTAGGTTGCTCATCGCCTGCCGGCTTAGCCACGCCTCCGGACGCATCCTACTTGGGCTCGCTCACGTAACCTACGCACGTGTCTGTGGTTGTGGCGCGCACTCATTACTATGCATATGGCACTACTACGCCGACTATTCACTGCACCGCCGGTGCAGGCCTTACACCGGCCTTGCGCCGAGCTTCATGAATCCCGGGGAGAGTGTTACTCTAGGACTGCCACTTTCCTCACATACTGTGAAATAATTTATTTAGAAGATTTACATGGAGTTTTAGCCACAGTCTTTAAAAATATTTAAAATCTGCCTTCCTTTGAACTTGTCAGTTTATCCATACTGTAAGGGCATTTAGCTCCAGCCCTTGCTAAAAGTTTTTGTTTCCATTTACAGTAACCATGTGTGTCAAAGTCTTCAAGATTCACATAAATTTTCAGTGCGTGACCAATCTGAAGATATAAAAGATCTTAGACTAGTCAACCAACAAGTTATTTCTACTTGCATACTGACAATGCATGATTTTATGATGCATGTATGCATGTATGCTAAATCCAAAATGTTGATGATCTCATAAAGTTAGCAACATTAACAGGACTGTGACTCTTTGGGTAATATTGTCATTTTTATTTTATCCATGCAAGCAGAGTGACTAATATCAGATAACATTTTAGTTTGAATGCTTATAACTATAAGCATTACAGCAAATAAAGCCCTAAGAGTCATTAAATGTTAACATTGAGACAATACTGTTTGTGTAGTACTGCTGCCCTTCGAAGGTAACAGATAGTGCTCTGACTGCTGACATGTTAACACCCCTTATGCTGCTTTTGTTCTTCTGTTAGCTAAACACAGCCTATACAGCAGACTAACAGCCACCTCTCTTTAATGTTATGATGGATACGTTTTCCTGCTCATGCATACCCAAATTTCCAATTTAAACGTATTTATACTTTCTAAGGCTATAGATGCTTTCCTAATCTATGCTTTTTATCACAGCACATCACTATGGGATTGGCGTTACTGTAATTATTATATATTCATTTTTTAAAATCAAAATATCTGTATAATATAGAGTTCTTAAGATGGACAAATAAATTTTGAAATATAACTTTTTATTGTTTTCTCTGCATTCAACATATTTTCAAATATACCTCTGTTTATTGATGACTTAACTTTCCCATTACAGTTCAAAATCGATGACTGTGACTGATATTGAGTGTTTTCTTCCCTTGAAAATAAACATGCTTTAGTCTGGCAAGTGAGGCAGGATTAAGTCGTTGTTAACAAGCTGCTGTCCGTGGTACAGTGGTCCAGGGTTTGGTTGCCTCAGCCTCCATTTTCCAACAGGTGTATGAGTCTGAGCAGGTCATTCAACTAGACAGTGCTCCTAGTCTGAGCCTGGAAAAGGTCCTCAGAGATCAGTTCTCTACCCCAATTAACACATACCAATAAAATAATATAAAAATACTGCATCATACATCACACACCTTCAGTTTTATACCAGGCCATGAGCCTAGTCTTCAAATGTATCAAGTTCACACACACACTCATATACACATCTAAGCACCCAAGCTGCACCAGCGGTTTTGTTATTTCCTTTGTTTTTTTGACACTAATATATTTTAAATGTTTCTGTTAGCTGTTGGTAATAAATGGCACAGACTCCTCTGTTTGTAGACACAAATGTGTATTAAACAACTGTAATTAATATTAGCAATGCTAAACTTACTTTTTGTCACTGGCCAGTTGCTCATCACTCAGAATGTTGACACTGTAAAGTCACCTGTGTTTTTTAATGGCATACTTGGGGAAAACTGAGAAGGTGAGTGCTTTTATTGCTTTGTGCCTTTGCCCTGCGTTTATGTGATCACAGACCTAGTATATATATATATATATATATCTATATATATATATATATATATATATATATATATATATATATATATATTTAAAGTCAATATGCATTTAGTCATCACAGTCTGGTCAACTAAAAAGAAGGTCAACAGGTGGGAAGACTACACAATCCTTGGGGGTTAGGGAATATGCCCTTTCCCTGGTATTATGTGATCTCAAAATTGGTTTATAGATAGGTAGATAGATAGATAGATAGATAGATAGATAGATAGATAGATAGATAGACAGACAGATAGACAGATAGATAGATAGATAGATAGATAGATAGATAGATAGATAGATAGATAGATAGATAGACAGATAGCATATATAATTAATGTGGTTTTATTTAGTATTTTTGTTTCTTTATTTTGTATGTGTCAAGAAATACCTTTGGCACATCTGTAGTGATGTGTCAATGTTTACATTGTTAATGTTAGTGATGTTGATGTTTAGGTCTGTTGAATAATTTACTAGACCCACATATATAGTCTGGCGATGAGGAGCATCGCCATCTGCAAAACATTTTGTGTTTTGCAACCATAAGAGGTTTTTCGTTTTTTATTTTTTTTTTGTTTTTTTTATGTGAGTAGTGGCTTCTCAAGTTTTTAAATGTTTTGGGGTTTAATAGTCACATGTAAATAAAACAAAATGTTGTTATTCACAGGAAACTCATAGCTAATTTATTAACTCCTGCTGAAAGACTCGTGTTAGTTTGAAAGTATGAATAACTGTAGCACATATATTGGGCAATAAAATGTATCATATCAGCTTTTTTTTTCCTAATGATTTCTATTAGTGGATTAGCATGATGTGTCTTTCCTTTTTCTGAACCCTCCCAACCTCAGATTCTATCTAGCCATCTTCAAACTAAAACACCTTCTACTCCATTCCCTTACACATATAAAATTACAAGCAGACATCCATCCTAACCCAGGCCCAAACTATGTATTACCCACTACTCAACCAAACTACATACATTCTCTTAACAAATATCTCTCCATTTTCAGTTACCAGTTCCCCCCCACCTAAGTCTTCAGGTTCTGACTTACAAATAACTAACTTTAATCTAAGGAGCATTCTAAACAAAATCACAGAATTTCATGCAATCCTGGCCACCTACTCTCCAGACATAATAATCATTACTGAAACCTGGTTAAAACCACACATCAAAGACTCAGAAATTACATACAACAATTATAATGTAATTAGACAAGGTAGACTAACTGAAAGAAGTGGTAGTGTAGCAGTCATGTGTAAAGACTCCCTAAAAGTAGAAAAACTAGACTGTACATCACCAGATATCCCTAATGCAGAAATCCTCATCACCCAGCTACATACTAATGCCCATAAATCAATAATTATTATTGCTGCCTATCTCCCTCCTGGAAACAATCTCCATAGTATAGAACTTCTCTCTTGGTCTTCCTCCTTCTTCAGTCAAGAAACTTTAATCTTAGGAGACTTTAACCTTGACTGGCCCTCCTGCTACTCTGACAGTCCTACTAATTTCATAATTTCTCCCAAGTTATAGATTGCCCCACATGCATAGATAAACACAACAAAAAACAATCACTGCTGGACTGGATATTAACTAATAAGCCAAACCTGAATCACCAATCCAATTGTCTACCTATTAACCTTAGTGACCATACCCCTACATTCCTACTAAGAAATAAACTTCAACCCAAGACCCACAATCCTTTTAAATATATCCGCAGCAAAATATTTCTCCCCTGCCCTTTTTAATCAATTACTTCAAAATTGCGATGGGTCATCACTGGACTGGATATTAACTAATAAGCCAAACCTGAATCACCAATCGAATTGTCTGCCTATTAACCTTAGTGACCATACCCCTACATTCCTACTAAGAAATAAACTTCAACCCAAGACCCACAATCCTTTTAAATATATCTGCAGCAAAAACATTCTCCCCTGCCCTTTTTAATCAATTACTTCAAAATTGCGATGGGTCACCTTTAAAATACCTACAACTGGACCTTGCAGTAGGACTCTTTAATGATAAATTTCTTGAAATCCTAAATCACCTTGCACCCACCAGAAAAATATGCACCAAAGCAAAACAACTTCTATGGCTGTCTCCTGATACTAAACTACTTATTAAACAAAGAGACAAAGCCAGAGCCCTGTGCTTATCCTCCAAAATCAAAACCATGCTTACCACTTACCAGCAACTAAGAAAACAAACTAAGAAAAAAATAAACCATGATAAAAAAACCCTACTTCCAATCATCCCAAGAAAAGCACATTTTAAACCCACAAAAGTTTTGGCAGACAATCAACTACCTCCTCGACCCCGGTAGACACCCCCCCTCCTTCTACATCAAATACCTCTGAACCCATAGCCATACAGTTCAACTCATACTTTATTAACTCTGTCTCCACCATTCTAAAAAGCCATCAACACAAACCACTCACAATCCCCTCCCCAGTATCTGGCACAACAGAATCTTTCTTTTTTAAACCTTTTCAAACATCCTACATAAAAAAATCTTCTAAGCAAACTAAAACCCTGCTGCCTTGCTGCCTACCAGCTACAAAATGAGTTCCTAAAAATTGCTGCCCCATCCATTGCCTACCCTATCTCAGTTCTAATCAATCGCTCCATCTCTAAACAATATGTGCCCCACATCTTGAAAAGAGCTGGACCCTCTAGAGAAATCACTAATTAATGCCCCATAGCAATTCCCCCTTATATAGCCAAGATCCTTGAGAAATGTATTCAGCAACAACTCATAAACCACTTTACATCAAATAACCTTCTAGCAGCCAGGCAGCATGGTTTCCGCCCCAAGCATAGTACTAACACTACCCTAATAACATTCACAAACACTATTCACCACCTTATGAACAATGGTTAACTAGTCTCAGCAATTTTCCTAGACACGTCAAAATGTTTTGACACCATCTCCCACTAACTACTTCTTAACAAACTTGCCACTTACAACCTCTGTCAATCAATACTAACATGGTTCCACAGCTATCTATCAAACCAGCAACAGGCTACTAGATGGGACCACTCTCTCTTCCCTCTACTGACTGTTAACACTGGTGTACCCCAAGGGTCTATACTGGGCCCCCTTCTTTTCATTATCTTTACAAATAACCTTAAGTCTGCAACACAACTAGCTTCAGTCATACAGTATACCAACGACTGAACCCTTGTCATAATGGCTCCCTCCCCCCTAGAACTCCAAGACAAGGTGCAAAAAGCATTTCAAGAAACTGAAGCATTCCTTTCTACCCACCAACTCATTTATAACCCTAAAAAGACTAAGTTAATTATATTCACAAACAAATCTAACAAAAACAATGCTCAACCCCTCTCTATTCTATCCACAAACTGCACTAAAATTGAGCTAACTAACCAGGCCAAACTCTTAGGCATTACCATAGATGACCGATTAAAATTTGACATCCATATATCCCAAGCAATCAAAAAGTCCATGCTAAACTCGGTGCTCTCTATAGGGTTAAACCTTATCCAACTCCACAAACCAGACTAGCCACTGCTAGGTCTTACCTTCTACCCACTCTTTTATATTGCGCACAAAATTTTACCAACTTACAAACAATGTCTAGTAAGCACCTTTCCCAGGTAGTTTTCTTTTTACATTCTGAAGTAATTGTTGTTCATGAGTATATATTCTTAATATTTCCTTAATAATGTTGTTCAATCAATATTATTCAAGTCTGATTCTGGTAAATTTAAGTCCCCAGCCACTATTTCATGCAAGAAATATATGAATTCCTCTATGGCATCACCACTTGACTTTGGTGGACTTTGTGTTATTACTGAACATGTAATAATCACAGGTCTTATAATTATCTTTAATCACAGGTCTTATAATTATCTTTAATCCCAGTCATAGCACCTCCACCTGTTTTTTTTTTTTTTTGTTCCTTAAAATGTCTCTTACAGTAAAAACATATTTTCCCTGACGGATCTGGTTTCCAGTCATTGTTGTTTAACCATGTCTCACAAACAATAACAACGTCAATCTTGTGAAAACAGCAAATTTTCCAGTTAAAAAAAAAATTATTATTATCCTACTAGCATTAATAACCATCAGCGATGCATCAAATTTTGCTATCTGTAAACTGTTAAATTTTCGACCTGGCAAAAATCCTGCCTTTTGTCTATCAAGTATTGAAAAATATCCGCTGTCAAAAATTCTCTTCCCTGATCTTGGCAAATGCCTGCCATCCTGCCTGAATATATGTGTACCCAAAATTAGTCTTGGATGCTCTACTCATTTCCATTTTTTAAAACACATTTTTTTCATGTAGGTATTTACCCCAAAAATCTTTTCAAAGTCACCTAACTCTCCTTTCTATTTGTGAAAAATACATCCTAACACCAGTACAAGCTATATTATCTAAGAGGCTGTAAGTTCCCTACTAACAGTCAGAGAGTCCTTGAGGAGGAGATAATTTGTACCAACATGAATAAAAACAGAGTCGTACTAGTTCCTCTAATAATTCGATCTCCAATCACAAGAATATCTTTTCTGACCAGATCTGAAGAATCTTCAACTTCGATTTCAATACTATCTGCTGTATCTATAGTTACAAATGAATGATCTTCATCATCATTAGTCTTATTAATCCCACTGTTTTCATTGTGTATTACATTTGCTAGCATACAATTCTCATCCAGCTGGCTTTGTACATCCACAGCTTGAGGTATGTTGTCAATGTCTGTGTCTTTCTCATCTTTTTTCTTATAGTAATGTTCTTCAATCCTTTCACATTCAGTTTTGATTTCTTCATTTTCACCTACCCCGTGCCTTTTTTTCTACCTTCACTTTTGAAAAAAATGTGGCTTTTTCTGCATACTGAAGGTTTTCTGCTAAAAAATATTATCATTCCTTGTAACCTGTGTTACATTCAAAGCAGTGTCATTTTTAGTATGTATTCTCTTTACTTTACAGCCATTTTTCAGTTTCTTTTTTTTTTCCTTGTTATTTGCTGTGAACTTCTTCCTTTCCTTTTTTGTTATTTCCTTCTAAACATGCCAAATCTCCATACTATTGAATACTTGTAAACAGAATTCCAAAATTGTCAGGGGCATTATCTTGTTTCATAGGGGTTGAGTGATCTTCACAGACAATAGACACATCCTTTCCTAAATGTTCTCTGTTTGCTGTTTGTCTAACATCATTTATCTTACCAGTCCACTCATTAATATATGTAACATGTATGTATTCCTTGTTTACAGTCATCATATGAGATCTTCTATGACATGTCACATATGTCATGCAATGACAGTGACTCTGATTACAATGTTTTGCTCTGTTCATCAGTACCTGGGTTATGACTGTAAAGGGTCAGTAGTCCAGCTCACCCATCAGTAAACAAATGGAAATAACTACATAAGTTAAATAAATCTTAGAGAAAGGATTAATTTTATTCAAAGCTGTAATGGTGTACCTTTGCAGTCCTTGTAACAAGAGATATATTGCATTTAAATCAATATATTCCTAAGTATCTAAAACAGTTATCTTCTTTTCAGTGCGCCTTGAGGATACATTTGAAATCAGAAATCAGCATTATACATGCAACATGTTAGTGGTAGGGATCATTCATTTTCTGCCCTCTCTTGGGTGTGGGTATCAAAGGATTTGCCCATGGCTGGCATGGTTGGATCATGAAAATGAAGCCTGAGTGATTAAACTAAGTTAACTGTGATACCCCCCCACACACACACACACACATGTGGATTATTGCTGATATACAATAACATTTAAGAAAGATATTATTTACCTTTCTTAAATAAAGGCATTGCATTATTTAGTATTTGTCAACCTTCTCCTAATAGCAGCTACACCTTCTTTACAGCACACATCCTGTTCATGCATCAGAGTGTTACAAACCATAATTGTTTACTCCCTTTAATGTTGTGTTCTCAGAACTAATGTAGATCTTAAAACTAATAAAAGAACCACAAAACTCCAGGAAACACCCACCGAAACTTTATTGTAAAACATTAACAGATTAACAGATTGAGCGCTTTCTTCCCTTAACAGGGAAAACTGAGAGAAGGTTAAAGGACAGGGTTTATGAACATGTATATCAAATTAGTACTCAAAATACTAATAATGCCCTATTCAGGCATATTAGTACATCTCAGACCTGTAAAGAATTCAGTTTCTGTATATTGGAAAAGGTCAAGAAAAATCCAAGAGGTGGAAACTACAGGAATTTTATGGAAGAGAGGGAGACCAGGTGGCAAATTAAATTACAAGCAAGTATACCACCCGGTTTAAATGAAATAATTTCTATTAAGCCAATATTGAGTAAAAAAAGTTGAACATTCGAAATGATTTTTAGTACAACCTGTTACTTAAAATGAACATGAAGTATGAATGTGGACAATTTTTAATTTTACATGATCTGTTGGTTTTAATAACACACTGTATATGCAATGGTATTAGATGTTTTTTTAGAGGCTATAGTTTATTTATGGTAGTACTACTTTAAATGAGTAGGATTGTTTTTAACTGATGACATCACTTTATTAGTAAAGGTATTTAAGGGGGATATTTTTTAAAAATGGCAGATTCTGATGAAATCCCTGTTAAGGGAAGAAAGCGCTCAATCTGTTAATCTGTTAATGTTTTACAATAAAGTTTTGGCGGGTGTTTCCTGGAGTTTTGCAGTTCTTTTATTAGTTTTATAGTGGACTTAAACTGCTGGGCTTGATTCGTGTTACTAGTTGGTTACTATTGAGCCTATACATGCCATGGATTCACTAGACGATCTAATGCCGATTTTTCCCCCATCCGACGTGAGGAACTTCACCAAGTTCAGTCCGAGTTGGCTATCGTCAAGGGAGAGCTCACTAGGCTTATTGAGCTGCTCACACAACCTGGAAATACTAGTAGGAGTACACAGTCAAAGAGGAAGCATCACTCGTCACCCTTGAGTGACACTACACTGGATGAGACCAGAATTGGGAAGCAGAGAGATGTAAACTGTGTAGGTGAGGCGAATGCCGGATCTGTGCAATCTGCGAGTCCTACTAAAAGGTCCTTTGGTGAAAAACAGCCACCACTTTTGGAAGGTAATGCGATTAATTTCGCTGAAAAGGGTGTTCGGCCGAAAGACATTCCCTTGAGGGCTAAAGCCAACGGAAATGGTGACAACAACAGTGGAAGTTATTCAAATAGGGAGCGAAATGACTGTTGAGAGAAAGAACAAACAGAGAAAGCTAAGAGGTATGTGAACAATAATTGTTCAATAGTTGAAACATATAATATTGGACATAACAAAGGCTTCGATTACCTCTTGGCAAAGCAGTACAACTTCTCTGACTTTGACAAGAATTATAAAGTTCACAAAGACATTAATAGGCACAAGGACGTTTTTGAGGGATCTATGAAGGACTTAATACTTCATTTTGAATCTAAAATGTTCCTTATTAAGAAATTACAAGTGGAAAATGGATATTTGTCTGAATGTATAGTAAATAAAGTTGTGCCTAAGGGGCTTAGGTTATACAAATTTATCAAGAATAATGATAAAAGTGTTTTGATTGAACAAGCAGAAATGTTAGACAGGAAAATAAAAACTGATTTATTGTTTACAGAATATGAAGCTATGTATTATATAAAAATAGAAAATATTGACTTCAAATGTAACAGGTTGTTTGAAACGAAATGGAACAAATGGGAAGGTATTTAACAAAGAGTTTGGTGACAAATAGAACTTAGACCCTCCAACTTTTCCATACCATCAGGAATGGGATGTAGGATGGGCAGAGGAAAGGAACTCGAAGTCAACGGGTTGGAACAAAAAGGACAGATACAGGAGATAGAAGATACAGAATCTGTTGTAGAGAATGGTATAGTAAATACCTTCAAGGGATATCATATCTATAACTATGCAGCAATAGAGTTAACAAAAAAACATTTTCAATTGTGTATGAAAGGGCTAAAATCCGTGTCTACAAGGAGTTTTGATTATATAGAAACAATTATTGAAGTTAAGATGTTTCTAAGAAAAATTAATTTAGCATATACATGTGGAAATCAAGAAAGGAAAGAGAGGACATATAATACTACAGAATTAAGAAACAAAAGTCTATACAATCCACCATTAGATCCTACACTAAGTTGTTTGGAAAATGCTATTATTCAAGATATATACCAGTTAAAATCTAATGAATCCAAATCTAAGTACAACAACCTCAGCTTAAAAGAAAATGAGGTTTTACAAACTTTAAAAAGAGACAAGTCTATAAGAATTATGAAGCCAGACAAGGGAGGTGGGATGGTATTTTATGACACACTAGAATATTCACAAAAAATCTTTGATATGCTCAATGATGTTGAAACATACCAACCATCTTCCCTGAATGAGGTAAATATTAGTTATAAAAAGATAGACTACTACCTGGAAGACTGCTTAGTTGAAGAGAGAATTTCAGGAGATGTATATAATTACTTAAAGGTGTCAAACCCAAAGGTGGCTTCCATCTTTGCCATTCCAAAGACACATAAAGGGTTAGAGAATTTGGTCTTTAGACCCATAGTAGATGGACGTGGGTCAAAGACTTACCCTTTTGGGGTAGTAATTGACTGATGGTTAAAACAGAAGGTTATAAACAGTGAGCATATCCTAAAGGACTTGTGGGACTTTCTAGGATGAATTGGGCATGAATTGTGTAACAAGGATATCATTTTTCTTACTATTGATGTAGTAGAACTATTTACATCTATTCCTAAGAAGGAAGGTCTCGAGTTCTTTGAGGATTGTTTAAATATGAATACAAGCCTATGTCAAGACAAGATAAATTTATTGGTGGAATTTATGGAGATTGTTTTAGACTACAATTATATTCTCTTTGAGGGAGAATATTACAGACAGCACAGAGGTGTTGCCATGGGAGCCTCATGTGCACCAGTGTTTGCTAACCTTGTCCTCCTGAATTGGGAACAACAGTATGTATTTAAAAGTAAATTTTTTCAACACATGAAGGTTTACGTGAGATTTTTGGATGACATTTTTATCCCATGGCAAGGGCCAGAGAATTCCATAATAGATTTAGTTCAACATCTGAATGAGAGCACAGAATTTTTAAAGTTCACATACGCATACAATAGAAAAGGGATTAACTTTCTAGACACTTTAATAGAAATGGACAACATGAGATTTGCATCCAAAGTTTATAGGAAGCCATCCTTTAGCAACTCTTATCTCCAATATGCTAGTAATCATCCAACTAAACAAAAGAACAGTATAATAAAGGGTCAACTTATTAGAGTTGCTAGAATGACCTCGAATCAAGAAGATTTAGAAACTGAATTAAATGTAGTAGCTAACATGTTTCATGAGAGGGGGTACCCAGTTAAAATTATTAAGGAATATGTTGACTACGTGAAAAGTGAGTGGGGTAAGAAGTACAAACCACTATTGGGGAATAAGGTTGTCTTACAAGGACACTTTAGTGGTAAGGAAGTTGAAAATAAAAATTATGAAAGAGCCATGATTATTCCATATGGCTTGAAGGCAAATGAGGTTGAAAAAATGATCATGAAAAATTGGGCCATACTTAAGAACAACCCAAAACTGTGGAGTTTGGGAGGGGCTAAACCTAATTTTGTATACAAGGTTGGCCCAAATCAGAAAAAGAATTTTGAAACAGCATTTGTAATGCCACATAAGACTGGTACTGTCAGATGTGGTACTTGTTCCCAATGTAGATTTATTTGTCAAGATGAGATGTTAAAAATTAACAACTTATTAAGAAGTACCATAAGGCCGGAAAAGGGGAATTGTCAAACAACTGGAATAATTTACCTGGCAATGTGTAAATCCTGTCCCAATTTTTATTTAGGGAAAACTGAGAGAAGGTTAAGGGACAGTGTTTACGAACATGTATATCAAATTAGTACTCAGAATACTAATAATGCCCTATTCAGGCATATTAGTACATCTCAGACCTGTAAAGAATTCAGTTTCTGTATATTGGAAAAGGTCAAGAAAAATCCAAGAGGTGGAAACTACAGGAATTTTATAGAAGAGAGGGAGACCAGGTGGCAAATTAAATTACAAGCAAGTATACCACCCGGTTTAAATGAAATCATTTCTATTAAGCCAATATTGAGTAAAACAGTTGAACATTCGAAATGATTTTTAGTACAACCTGTTACTTAAAATGAACATGAAATATGAATGTGGACAATTTTTAATTTTACATGATCTGTTGGTTTTAATAACACAGTGTATATACAATGGTATTAGATGTTTTTTAGAGGCTATAGTTTATTTATGGTAGTACTACTTTAAATGAGTAGGATTGTTTTTAACTGATGACTTTATTAGTAAAGGTATTTAAGGGGGATAATTTTTAAAAATGGCAGATTCTGATGAAATCCCTGTTAACGGAAGAAAGCGCTCAATCTGTTAATCTGTTAATGTTTTACAATAAAGTTTTGGCGGGTGTTTCTTGGAGTTTTGCAGTTCTTTTATTAGTTTTATAGTGGACTTAAACTGCTGGGCTCGATTCGTGTTACTAATGTAGATCTTAAAAAAATGTCTCTGCAGGGGAGGAAGTGAAAAGAGGGTATCTCCTAAGTGCTTTGCATCTCTCCACCTCTGTCTTTTTTTTTCTTTTTGCTCAAGGAATACATAAGTCACTAGAAAGTTAACAGAACAGCAGGTTTTGGCATGATCATGCTTTAGCCCACGAAATATTAGAATGAAGCTCTAATGTCTTGCATTATTCTGTTCAACCACTGTGGTCTTTCCTAAGGAAAAATTTCAACAACTTCTCAACTGTCGGTGTCAAACATGAGTACAAATGGTATAATTTTGTTAACTGAGGGGGTGGAGCTAGGAACTAAACCTTCTATTTAAGGGGTAAAATGAAACATTTCAGAGCTTTACTAGAAAGGCTCATCCAGACTCTGCTACACTTTGCTGTTATTTTTTGTATTACTTTATTGCCTTTCTATATTTTGAATACTGTGGTTTGTTTTACCCCCCCCCCCCGTGTTTTAATTGTTTTCTGCTTTAACAGCATATTAAAACTTCAAAAGAAACCACAGCTCTCTCTCTTCTGAGTCAGGCAGAATTTTTTTCCCGCCCTCACACCCTGTTACAGTTGTCTTGTTAAATACCACTGTCTTTCTAGTTGCCCGCCTCTTATGTTAATCTGACCATATATCTCATTTCCTCTCTACTTTCACTGGCTTGTGTGAGTAATCACAAAATCATCATTTTGAAAATCTCTCCCTTTCAACTGTTTCAATTTATTGGCCATCCTACTGCATTCCATAGTACCAGAATAAAAAAGTGACCACCCCTTTCGACCCATCTTGCTGTTTTAAAAACAGTAACTCTCCACTAAACCTTAACTTTTTAAACAAGTAAAACTTAAGTTACCTACTTTCACATCTAACGTCTCTAGTGCACACTGCAGTGTGCATTTTTTTTTTTCATCTTACCTTTAAGCATCTCTGTGACTAGCACTTTCTCTAATACCTGCTGGAAAGCACTAGGAAGCCTTAAACTGATACAAGCACTCAACTCTCCTTGTTAATAAGGAAAAATTAATAGTAGGCTCTAAACAGCCTATAATTGCAAAGTACCTTGCTAAGGTAAGGGAAAACAGCTCCTGTACTTTACAAAAAAAAAAAAAAAAGCGCCAAACCAGGCATGTCCAAGGGTCAGCTTCCGGTGATTTCTCCTGTCCACCTGGTGAATCTGGGCATACTGGGGCAATGCAGCAATTGCCTCATGTACACAGACAACCCTCTCCTCCTACCACCCAACACTACAACCTGTGAGAGATGCACTTACATAGCCAGAATGGAAGCAAAGCTCTCTCCACCCAAGATTGTGCTAGACAGTCAAGAGGAGAAGGTTAACACCCACACTACACCTCAAGCAACACATAGCCCTTCTAAACCCACACCACCAACACCCACATATAGCAACACTAAATCCACATATGCAGAGGCCCTTAACTATAACCTGCCCAAGCACCAAGGACCTCTGAAGCTGAAACGCAAACAAACACCAATCACAACCAAGGTGTCACATAGTTCACAACACCAGTGTGCCACTCAGCAACAGCCCCTAAGGCAAGACAATGTACCTAACACTTTAGTCATAGGTGACTCTATAGTCCGGCACACTGATGTCCCTCTCACCAGGTTGAACAAGGAGAAAATTACAGTCAGCTGCCTGTCGGATGCCAGGATCCACCACATAATGCATGCACTCAAGTCACTCCACAACAAGTACAGATATGACTCTGTCATTGTCCATGTTGGAGTGAATGACTTGAGACGTACCTCCCTGGACTACATGAAAAGAGAGATGGAAGAGCTCTTTGATCATGTGGCCCAGGCAGGTATGACCCTAGCCCTGAGTAGCATCCTGCCTTCGCCCAGAATGATACCACAATATAAAGACAAAATGATTGACTTCAACAATTGGCTAAGCTTCTGGTGTCATTCAAAGGGGATCCAGTATCTGTCTGCCTGGGACGACATGATTGACAGACCACAATTTTTTGCCAGAGATGGTCTGCACCTGTCGCCCCTGAGATTCAGGTTACTGGCAAAGGATCTTGCCACCCCTATAGTGCCTTTTTTAGGCAAATTTCAAAGGACAAAACCACCACCGTAACAGGTACAAGAATGCAAAATCTGAAGGTAATGCTACTCAATGCTAGAAGTCTAAACCTCAAAATGCACTCTCTTGAGGCACTCCTAAAAATGGAAAACATCAATATCTATGCAGTATCTGAGACCTGGTTCAAGGCTCCAGAGAGCACCCCTGCAATACCAGGCTACAACTCTTACCACACTTTTCGGCCACCAAACCAGGACCGAAACATTAAAGGTGGAGGAGTGTCAATATTCACCAAGGATATTCACACCACCAGGCTAGTTGCCCAACACAATGTGTCTGAAATTCTCCAGGTGCAACTAACACTAGGTAAGACTGAAATCCAAATTGTAGCTTGCTACAGATCTCCCACCATACCCCAAGATTCTCACTACACCTTTCTAAACATACTGGAAAATATTAAGATAGAACCAAATACCCTAATACTGGGTGATTTTAACTACCCTGCCATTAACTGGGAAAACTACTCATGTACCAACACCTTTGCCCAACGGTTCTTGGAATTCATAAATTCCAATGCCCTGGATCAACTAATCCATACTCCCACCAGGGGATCCAATATCCTACACCTGGTCATTACCAACATGGGAAATTGATGCTCCACACCTATGGTCACCCCCTCATTAGTCAGGGCTGACCATAAGCTAATCACCCTTAACATCCACATCCCACCCCCACCCGCCAGTAAGGAAACCTCCATAAAAAACTTCTCCAAAGCCAACTTCATGCTACTCAAATCAGAAGTGACAAACTTCATGACATCCATGCAGTCGGGAACTGAAAGTCCAACTGCTGAATCCTACACTAAGGCACTGTACGAGCACATCCACTCATGTATGAATCGTGCCATCCCAAATAGAACCAAGATGCTCTCATCCAAAAAAAGGAAGCCAATCTGGTGGTCCCCTGCCATAAACAAACTTTACAACAAAAGGAAGAAACTGTTGCAGAAATGAGGAAAATACTAGGATGCAAAGACCTCCCTTACCAGCCTCAGTAAGAAACTGAGATCCCTCATAAAATCCTCCAAAGCTAGTTACGAAAATAAAATTGCCAAAGATTCCAAAGACAACCACAAGGCATTCTATAACTATGTCAAGAATCTAAATGGTAATGCTCAGATATGCTCTGAGCTAAAATAGAATGGCATTAAATATACTGATCCCAAGGATATTGCCAATATCCTGGCAGATCGATTCAGTGCTATCTTCATCCCCTCTCACCCCCTAAATGGTCCATCTCAATACCGGAAGATTGCCAAATTCCGGTAATAACGGCCACACAGGTAAAAAAACACACTCTCCAAAGCTAAAAATACAGCATCCATGGGACCAGATGATATCCTGGGCTGTGTACTACATGAACTACAATATGAACTGGCACCTCACCTAAGTGTCATGTTTAATCATAGCCTCACCTCAGGTTTCGTGCCCACTGAGTGGCGCAGAGCTACAGTTATCCCACTCCACAAGGGGGGATCCACCTTGGATCTCGGAACTACCATCCCATCAGTCTGACAAGCCTTAACTGCAAGGTCATGGAGCGTATTACCATGGAACTTATAAACAAAGACATTGTCAACCTTCAAACATTGGACCCCACCCAGTTTGGGTTCGTGAAGGGCCGATCTTGTCTTCTGAACCTGATTGACTTCTTTGAATCAGTCTCCAGAGCCATGGACAAGGGTAAGGTGGTCCACACAGCCTATCTAGACCTTGCCAAGGCCTTTGACACCATCTCCCACTCTGGAATCATAGATAAACTTACTAAGCTGGGCATTAATCCCTACGTCACCCAATGGGTTGCTAACTGGCTTACTGATAGAACCCACACTGTAAAAGTAGCCGACTACAAATCCAGCTCCAGACAAGTGACAAGTGGAGTACCTCAGGGTTCAGTCCTGGGACCGCTTTTGTTTGGCATCTACTTCTCTGAAGTACAGGCCAACACTAAGGGACTCTGGCTAACAAAGGTCACAGATGACTGCAAACTGCGAGCCATTATTGAATCCCCAAATGATGTGGATACTCTACAAAAGGGCCTTACAGAAACAGATGCTTGGTGCCAAAGCCATGGGCTCAAGCTCAATGCGAAGAACTGTATAGCTATCCCCTTTGGGGGAAAACATGTATCCATGAATTACCATATAGATGGCAGTATACTAAACACCGAAAGTGTGATAAGAGACTTAGGGACACAGATGGACAGTGGTTTCACCTTCGATAACCACATCGCCACAATAGTCAGGAAATCCTTCTATGTGGCACACCTCATCACTAAGGGCTTTTCATCCAGAAAAAAGGAGGTCATTGTCCCATTGTACTCATCCCTCATTAGACCCATTATAGAATACAAGGCCCCGTTTGGTATGTACCTCTCAAGACATCTGCAACAACTGGAAAGGCCGCAGAAATACCTCACTAAAAGAATCACAGGCCTAAAGCAGATGCCCTACGCTGACCGCCTTAAAAAACTCCAGCTATACTCTGTCACAAATCGCCTACTTAGAGGGGATCTCTGCTTAACATACAAGGCCATGTCAAACCCAGGGCTGTTGGACATGCTGCACTTAAAGAAATCCCAATCCCTCAGAGCCAAACGCTCCAGGGATCTAAACCTTGTCATCACAATAAACAAAACATGCTGGAGGGATAGGTTCCTGACCCAGAGACTCCCCAGACTCTGGAATTGATTGCCCATACATGTCAAGCAGAGTGCCTCTTTGGCCCGCTTCAAAAGGAACCTTGACGATTGGATGGGAGAAAGGAAATTTACCCCGGGGATCATGTCAGTCACCCTGTTAGACAGGGGTCCAGGGAAGTAAATAGTGTGGGAAGAAATAGCCAGGGAATTGTTATGGCTAGGCTTGTATAGGCCCTAGGGCTGATAGCCTAGTACCAAACTATGAACCTATGAACCTATGAACTGTACTGATCCTTTATCAGACATATTTTTCTACAGAATTTCTTATACATCACAGTCAACTTTGTCCACATATTTATCAATCACATCAAATTTTGTTATGCTCTTAATTCCTCTGTGTGAGGATTTTTATAATGGTATTCTCACCTGACATGTCTGAATACACTATCTACCTTCTAATGATGAACTTATTTGGCCTGTATCACTTATGTATTAATGATTTTTTGTGACCAACATTAACGTCACCCAAACATACGCCTCTCTTTGTTTCATTTGCGTTTTTTATTACCATTTAAATAATGATGTTTAAAAATGGCAATGAAATATTATTATTCTGTTTACAAATTCTGTTTTATATACATAGGCTTTAGCCTTTCATTGTTTGTTCAGTTTACTGTATCATTCGGCAAATAATAAAAAATTTAATTATTAAAAACTATGTCCTAACCGAAAAGGTACATCAAACTCTAACTGATCAACCTTTAACAGACCATAAATCATCTAGTCTGAGAGGAATAATAAGGTATTAACCTAACATCGCACCTCAATTAATACATGCCAAATCGGTTATAAAAACATTTCAGAGATAGCATACTGGTCATTTAATATCTGACCCCTACCATTCCCTAGACCCCTACCATTCCCTAGTCATGAATAAGTTTTCATGGTCCCAGAATGTTCCTTTTCCTCAGGTAAAAATTAACAAATAGAATAATCTAGCACATTGTAATTATGTCTTGTGGTTACCTGGATCCCACTTTATGGTGCTCTGCAAAAACAAAATGCAAAGCATTAAAAGAAAGATGTTTTTTCTAGAATTCCACACAGAGTGCTAATTATCTACATGTTAATGAGTGATCACATTAAAATAGCATGTAAAAGGTATGATACAGGTGAAACAAAAGTTGTAATCCAAAACAACATTATTCATTCCTTGCTCTCTATTTTCCATTTTTATGATTTCTGCCTCCTTTCTAGAATTTTCATTCATTATCTCCTTAACAACAGAAGTCATGTTCATCATCAAGCATTACGTTATATGTTGTATGTAATGTCTCTCCCTTTCAAGCACTCATTTTTTAAAGTAGATTTCCTTGAAAGTTGGAAGTCTACTTTCTCTAAAACTGTATGACTACATTATTATTTTACTCTAATCTCCATTTTCTCCTTCATAATTTTGCTCCTCCTTATATCAACAACCAGGGATATAGTGTTTCATTATTGTCGCCTACTCTCCTACTCCCTTATGATTCCCCACTATACAGAAATAAATGATGTCCTTCAAGAATGCAACTGCAGTCCTGACATATGGGTTGTCCTGCCTCAGGCAGACCTTCGGTCTGCCAGATTCCAAAGTCTGGGTCCGGCGTCGGCTGATGTCGCCTCCTCCCCGACATCAGAGTGGCTGGAGTATAAAGGCATCAGCCGACACCATCTTCTTCAGTCTTTCTTGCCGCGCGGTGCCTGAAGCAGAAGCAGTTCGCAAGTGCCGGTCGGTCAGCTCCTGTGTTTTCAGTTACCGAAGTCATCTAAAAGCTAAGTACCCCGTTGGGGAACATTTTTTCTTGCCTCAGCCGATGTCAGAACAAATTGAGAAAGTTAATAATTGTTTGTCTTGTGGTAAACAAATACCTCATAAGGACTTCCATTCTTACTGCCGCCCTTGCCTGGGCCCAGACCACAACGTCTCGGCCTGTGCTGCCTGTGCTTGCTTTAATAAGCGCACTCTCAGGCGCCAGGCAGAGTTTGCCGAAGACTTTTTTGGCGAATCCTACGCTTACAACATGCCATCGGAACAACCAACAGCGCAAACTACCAAAAAACGAAAGGACCGGGACCGACATCCTCGGCCCGCATCTTCCACCGATATAATGCCTAAGCCCTCCGCGAGTGCTTCGGTCCCTTCGAAAGCGGTAATTCAACCGCTCCAGGCCGACGACACTGCGTTAACTCATCCCCCGGTCTCGGAGACTACACCGGTGCCGGTTATTGATTTTCCTCCGGAAACCGAAGTCCTGGATCTACCCGACACCATTCCCGTGGACAAAGTTACCCCTGCACGTGGGGCAGCTAGGCCTCCTGTATCCATGTCAATCAAGGCCTTTGCACATGCTAAGGCCACCAGCCAGGCCAAGGCCCATCCTAAACCTACTTCTCAGGCCCCTTCTACTGACAGACAAATCATGTCTCTGGCTGCAGATCTTATCTCTCTTATCAGGGGGTCTCAGCCTCACCCAGACAGAGGTTCTCAGCCACCTGCAGAAAAAAGGCCTAGAACTGAGCAGGCAGACAACCTCTCTTCAGATGAAGCCTCTGGGGATTCAGAGCATTCAGATACCCAAGAAGAATCCTTCCAGGCCTATGAGGACTCTGATGCTGAGGAATCTATTCCCTCTGCCTCTCCTCCAGAGGATTTTTCTTTCGGTGAAGTCCTCCACTCCATGAGGGAACATTTTAAGTGGCAGGGTCAGGAATTTTCTGATTCTAGGAAAAGGCTACGTACCTTCCTTAAGTTACCCCAGCACAGACCTTTAGCTATCCCTCCAGTTTTGGATGTCCTGGATGATGTTTTCTCCGACTCCAGTGCTTCCCCTGATTCTCTCCCTCCGGCCACTGTCAAGCCAGACAGATATTACAGGGTCCCTGACACTCACAAGCATCTCTTTAAGGCCCACTCTGTGGATCTAGAAACTATTTCACAGGGCCCCAAAGGAGTGGCTGCCTCCTCTGCCAAGAATCCACTGCCAGCTGACAGGGAAGCAAGGTCCCTGGAGAGATGGGGTAAAAAGGTTTATACCTCTTCCACCCTTGCCATGAGGTCACTTAACTGCCTTTTTCATATGTTTCAGTACCAGGATTATTTACTGGATGTTTTGCAGAAAAAGATAGCCTCTCCTGAGCCTATAGATAGTAAGGCATTGCAGGATTTGGTTCATAACACCCAGCAGGTTAGTAATCATTTTCTACAGTGTGGTTATGATGCATTGGAGGCTTCATGTAGGGCAGCTATGACAGGGGCTGTTATCTGTAGACATGCTTGGTTGAAAGAACAGCCACTGCCAGATCATGTTAAAGTAAAGCTCCTGGACGCACCTCTGGATAAACAGAAGCTTTTTGGTGCTAATGCTCAGGATGTGTTGAAATCTATTGAAGAGAAGGCAAAATCAGTGCAGACAGTAAAGGATTTCCTCCAGGTTCAGCCACCAAAGTTCAGCAGGAATTGGCCTTCAAAGAATTGGTCCTTTCCAGACTCTGACAAGTTCCAAAGGGGAAAGAACAGGCGTGCACGAGGTAGAGGGCAACACAGAGGCTCCTACAGGGGACGCCAATGGCAACCACAAAATCAGAGAAGCGGCACAGGTAGTTCACCTGCACCACAGGGAAAATCACAATGACTTACCTTTCACTCCGCCTACCAAGGCTCAAAGAGAAGCACCTCTAGGCGGAAAATTATCTCTATTCTCAAAAAACTGGCACATTATAACAAAGGACAATTGGATTCTGGACATAATAGACAGAGGTTACAGGTTCCACTTCCATACCTTACCAACAGGACAAGGGCATGCCAAACCTGCCACAAAATCAAAGGGCAGAGGCACTCATATAAGTCTCAAAGCTGTTACAAATAAAAGCAATAGAGAAGGTTCCTCCTCAGGAACAAGGCCAGGGATTTTATTCAAGACTGTTCCTTGTTCCAAGAAAAGAAAAACAATGGAGGCCTATAGTGGACTTGTCCATTCTAAATACTTTTCTCATGGTGCCAAAATTCAAAATGCTGATGTTACAGCAACTTCTTCCCATGCTGGGCAAGGGGTCTTGGCTGGTTACTCTGGACCTCAAGGAGGCATACCTGCATGTCCCTATCAGACACAGTTGCAGAAGATACCTCAGATTTCTTGCAGGAACAGAGCACTATCAATTCTCAGCATTGCCTTTTGGCTTATCTACTGCGCCCAGAGTATTCATGAAATGCCTGGCATCAGTAGTAGCACATTGCAGACTCCGGGGGATTCAAATATACCCTTACCTGGACGACTGCCTAATACAAGCAGACAGCAAACAGACCTTGATAAAACACTTGGATTACGTCATTCAATTGCTGCTGGCTTTGGGATACACAGTCAACATTCAAAAATCAAGATTACTGCCATCCCAACAGATTATTTTTCTGGGAGCAAAACTGGACACACAGCTACAAATGGCTTTCCTCACAGAGGAGAAACAAGAGCATTTATCAGCTTACTTCAAAGGCCTAGCAAAATTAACCCACCCGACCGCAAGGAAGACCCTGCAGGCCCTGGGGTTCATGGCATCTTGCATTCTTCTAATCCCTCTGGCAAGACTACACATGAGAAAGCTGCAATGGTACCTAAAAAGCTTGTGGTTGCAACACAGCCACAACCTAGAAGACATAATACCACTCATACCATGCCTGCAAAGGGAATTTTTGTGGTGGGCTCAAGCAAGTCACTTAAACGAAGGCATGCTTTTCAACAAACCTCCAACAAGTCAAACTATTACAACAGACGCCTCAGACCATGGATGGGGGGCGCACATGGACGGCGGATGCATTCAAGGGCAATGGACTCCCATGGAGATGCATCAGCACATAAATCAAAAAGAGATGTTGGCAGTGATACATGCAATAGAAGCCTTTGGAAAATCTCTTCAGCAAGGTCATCTGCTAATAAGGACAGACAACACCACGGTCATGTGGTACATAAACAAACAAGGGGGCACTCATTCCTACCCCCTCTGCAGACTAACAATGATTCTTTGGGAAAAGTCCCTGAAACTGAACATCTACTTGCAATCCCAGTTTGTTCCAGGCAAGGACAATGTTCTGGCAGACAGGTTGAGCAGAAATTTCTTGGATCCACAAGAATGGATGCTACACCCACGCATTTTCTCACAAATGGCATCTGCATGGGGAAGACCAGACATAGACCTCTTTGCATCTCATCTCAATCATCACCTGGAAAGGTTCTGCACAAGGATACACCATCCTCTAGCTTGGAGAACGGATGCTCTTTCCTTCAGCTGGAATGCTCTAACAATTTATGCATTCCCTCCTCTACCTTTACTCACCAAGGTGTTACTGAAGATCAAGGCAGAACAACCAAAAGGAATCTTGATAGCTCCAGACTGGCCAAGGCAACACTGGAATCCACTACTACTGAGCATAACTCACACCAAACCATGGCCCTTGCCTCAATGGCCTCTGCTCCTGACTCAACACAGTTACAAGACTGTTCATCAGAACCTGCAAACCTTAAAGCTGACAGCTTGGAGAGTTCCATGACTCAGACCCATGACTCCCTCTCCGAAAAAGTTCAGGAAATTTTGCTGGAGGCACGCAGACCTTCCACCAGAAAAACCTATTCGGCCAAATGGAAGAGATTCACCATCTGGAATGTCAACAAGGGCCAGGATGCATCACTGATGAACATACCTCAGATATTAGAATACTTGGCAGAAATGTTTCACAGTGGCCTTTCATACTCTTCCATCAAAATCCACGCTTCAGCTATCTCAGCACATTACAACTGTGATCCACCTGTGTTTTCGCATCCCTTGATAAGACAGCTTCTAAGAGGCATAAAGAATATCAAACCTCCAAGAAAGCTACCAATTCCTGCATAGGACCTCAATTACGTCTTGGAAAAACTAACTCTTCCTCCTTTTGAACCAGCAGCATCTTCAGAAATGCAATTTCTCTCTTGGAAAACGGTTTTCCTGTTGGCAGTCACCTCAGCAAGAAGAGTCTCAGAGATACAGGCCCTTATGGCAGTTCCTCCTTTTCTCATCTTTCATCAGGACAGAGTTTCCCTTAGGACCAATCCTTCATTCATGCCTAAGGTGATATCCAGAGTGTCTCTAAACCAAGCAATTCACCTGCCTACTTTCTTTCCTAACCCTCAAAATAAAGGGGAAAAGCTGCTGCATACTTTAGACATTCACAGACAACTACGCTACTACTTGGACAGAACAAAGTCCACCAGGAAGTCTGACCAACTGTTTGTAGCCTATGCTGCTGGAGTGCAAGGAAAAGCAGTCACCAAACAAACTATCTCAAAATGGATTGGACACTGCATCAGATTCTGTTATTCTTTTCATGGAAAAAGTGTGCCAGCTAATATTAGACCACACTCCACCAGAGCTATGGCCACATCCACAGCTTTTCTAACAGGAGTGGCTACAAAAGATATTCTAGAGGCTGCTACATGGAGCTCCGTGCATACATTTACCAAACACTACAACCTGCCATTATACTCCAGATCCCGAGCAGGCTTTGCTTCGGCAGTCCTGCAGGGCCTTCTAGCTGCACCATCTCTTGCTTAGTCCTACCACCCCCAGCTTGGCTATGGTATTCAACCCATATGTCAGGACTGCAGTTGCATTCTTGAAGGACATAGTACAGTTTTGTACCTACCATAAATGTAGATGTCCGATAGATATGCAACTGCAGTCAGGTTTTCCCTCCCTCCTACCCCTCTGTTTATCCCCTTTTGGGTCCATTCTCCCCTTACCTATCAACTGGGGATATATATTATGGTGTATATGTTTATTACTGTTGTGCATGTCTGGTTTTACCTGTTTATCCATTCACAAAATTTAGCCTTCCTTGGAGGGCACCTGGCATCTGGGGCAAGAAACACTGAAGAAGATGGCGTCAGCTGATGCCTTTATACTCCAGCCGCTCTGACGTCGGGGAGGAGGCGACATCGTCCGACGCCGGTCCCAGACTTTGGAATCTGGCCAACCGAAGGGCTGCCTGAGGCAGGACAACCCATATGTCAGGACTGCAGTTGCATATCTATCGGACATCTACATTTATGGTAGGTACAAAACTGTACTTTCCAGGCCTCCATCCTGATCATCATAAGAGCTGTCACTACTCTGGATCTAAGCTGACAACTTATTCATCTTCTCTTTGAGCTCACACCTGCTCAGATAACTTCTTAGTATATTCTGTTACTGTTTGTTCCTTCTCTAGAAAATTCTGTTATTTTCCTTGCAGTGTTCGACTATCTGATCAGCTATTTGGGCGGCGCAGTGGTGCAGCGGTTAATGCTGTCGCCTCACAGCAAGAGGTTCTCTGGTTCGATTCCCGGCTGGGGTGCCTTCTGTGCGGAGTTTGCATGTTCTCCCTGCGTTCGCGTGGGTTTCCTCTGGGTACTCCGGTTTCCTCCCACATTCTAAAGACATGCTTCTGGAGCATTTCTCCCCGGGCCTCTGCTGAAAACAGGATCTGTGGAACCTAGTCGGACTTTCCCGGTCAACAAATGTTAAATAAATAAAAATAAAATAAAAAAATAATAAATTTAAAAAGAGCTTGATTAGACTTTTATATTTTCTCTCCCCCTCAATTCGGCTGCTTCCATTTATTTCTTAAGTCTCCTTGTCCTTATATACTTCCATAACTTGTTTCTTATTAAATCAGTGGCATTTCAAAAATATGCTCTACCACCATAGAGAAACACATTTTTTTTTCAAATTAGGGTGCACACTACCATTGTAGTTATTCTAGAAACATCTCAAAATCTTTTTATATGTGCGTTAAGAAGTGGCATTCCTAAGGTTAACATGCCTGAGACAGTATTTCGACTGACAATGCAGAAATATCTCCCACCCCATCTTCTCCATGTTACCCAGTGTTCTTCAGACAAAAATTATGTCTTTGATAAGGCCTGGAGGAACCCAAGTTTCTCTGATGGCTTCTGAAATAATGTGTTTGTCTTAGAATAAGACCTTGTAGGTCTCCATGAATTCATAAGAATGAGTGCACTTCTCCAATATTTCATTACTTCACATAAACAAATCAGTCTTACATCTTCATGAAAGTCAGACCTCAGATGCAAACTGTTGATATTACAGGAGAGTAAAGAGCAGTGTAGCATTTCAGAAGCCACCAGAGTAAGTGGATACCTGCAAGCCCTTAATCCAGTAGTAGCACGACTTCAGAAGTCACCAAAGCACTTTGGATAATGATAGTCCTTAAACAAGACAGAACTTAGTATATTAAAACAGGCATCATCAACTATATGCTAGTAAAATCAGACCATGCAGATATATTCTTAACCTTCCATGTATTATCCTAGAATGGATCCATCTGAGTTAAAGTTTAAATGACACTTCAAAAGTAACTTCTGAGTTAATGTGAACAAAGGCCAATGTATCAGAACTTCCACTGAGGTTCAAAGAAGCTTGCTCACTGGAATATATTCCTGCTGAAAACACAACCCAGACTTCCATTCCACTTTTAGTTCATAACTCTAATTCTCACAGTGGAGTCCTTTGCTATCTATATGCTGTCTTCAGTTGCCATGGGGATTTACTGCCTTTGGTGCTAATGACTGGAAACTCATGACACATTCCTCATTGCCACATTCGAAGCAGCTATCCAGTCCATTCTATACAATTGTTCAATTTTCTCAGCATTTCTCAGCTATCTCCTATAACTCATATTTACCAGTACCTGAATCTAGACTTGGGATCCAACACTCACAGACCACCAGACAATCTTTTGGTAATCTTGTAATATTGTTAGAGGACTCCAGCCATCAGGTGTATTAAGTTCCACATCCAAATGTATTTCCCTAGCAAAGATGTACTGAATCAGTTCAGTTAAGATGCAGTTCAGTCTTTGCCTTTTAATATTAACTGGGCATACCAGAAGCTATTACTGTTTAGCAGATCAGCAGTAAAACACACGTAATCTTCAGATAGACCCTTCTCCAGTCTTTCCTCTGAGTTACACTTTCACTTAGAAATTGTAACCTTCTCCATCATAAACAGTTTTAGAAAGCTTTTGACATATTATGCAATAAAACAATCTCAGCTGAGAGTGCTTTCTGTATTTCTCAAAAAACTGAGTGCTTCTTCCATTAAAGGGCAAGATACTCACTTGTTTGCTGGCCAAGTTATTTCCAGTTATTGTAAGCACAATCTCTGGTCTTACCTGCAATTGACAGGAGTCATGTGATTTGCTAATCATGTACTGAAGTTTAAGACATTATGGCTGACTTCATGATTTCAAAAGAAGGAGCTTCCTTTGACAATTATGAACATTCAGAATTAGAATCTCTAACACTGTGGGAGCAGGGGACATAACCTACTGCTGTGGTAAATGGTTTACACTTACCCCAACAGAAATTGATTTTGTTTTATGGGTCTAGACATAGTATGCAATGCTGGTACCAGTTTATTCTATGAAAGGAGAGCATTCTTAAATAAATAAATGAACAAATGAACAAATAAATATAACCTTTTGTCCACAAAAGAGATGCAAGCTGAGAAGAATGACCTGCTGAACAAAATACAATAATTCATTAAGAGATTTTTTCTGTATCTGTTTAGTTAGCTGTGAGTCAGCATTTCAAATCAATGCTAATCAAAGGTTTTGTGCCTGAAGTTATGTTTAAATGACCCCTCTTCAATGTGATTCTGAAACACAGAACTGTTAAAACTGTTGAATTTGCACTGGCCCATTAAAAATAAATGTATTGCAGATTAAGTGGCATTCCTGGAACTGAAGTTCATATAGCTCCCTTCAGTGATTCCACCCTGAAAGTCTGTCTAATGTACATTTGCAGGAAAATATGTCTTTTACTGTTGTTGATTCATGTGAACCTGTTCAGTTACATTAGATAGCTCTTTAGAACTTAGATAAAATGCACACTTTGAGGACATAGCGAAAAAATATTTCTTGTTGGCATATCTCTGATGCTATGATGTTAAACCCACTCGGTAAAATGAGTTCCAGAATCATGGATGATGACTGTGTAGTCAAAACATTATTTATGTATTTATTTATTTATTTATTTATTCATTTGTCTGTTTGTTTGTTTAGTTATTTATTTAGTTGCACATTCCCCTTACTTCCATGGTTTGATGTTTAACAATCAGCAGAATCTAAGAAGATTTGTAGCGTCAATGCTGGTTGCTCAACTGGTTAGATAAAATGAGGGCAGATTGACTTTGTGTTACAAAGACCTGAAAAGAATGCAGTATGAATGTCATTTAATTTGCTGTCATATCTGATATTAGATCTTACCAGAGTTCTCAGAAGGTCTGAAAACCTAACTTTATGGTTTAGACTTGCAGTACTGTAAAACCATTTTTGTAGACATTACAGTTAGAGTCACATTTTTTATATGCCTCATCGCAGGAGCATCTATCATGTTTTATAATTTATCAGCCTGAAAAAATATTTTTCTTGATGAATTATTTTTACCTTATTTATTTATTCATTCACTCATTCATTTATTGTTTTTATTTTTATTAACATCTGTTTACTGGGACAGTCTGATTGGAGCAAGATCCCTTTACATCAAAGGCCTGGGAAGAAAAGCTCCATGCAAAATATGTACAGTGCATTAACTTTATGAAAGGTCACAGTATGAAAAAACAGTACAAGTCTAACAAAACAGTGCAAACCACTATCAGCTGATACTTAGAAGAAAAAAGTGCATGTTACAACGAGTAGGTAGTCTTAACATACACTCATAGCCAGCCTTAGGCATAGGCCAACTAGGCATCCGCCTAGGGTGCCGCTGTAGCAGGTGCACTTTTCAAGTATTTATTTGGTGTAGGTAGACCAAGATGGGGGTACCTGGGTGGTGTGGGGGGCGCCATGGAGCCCTTTTGCCTAGGGTACCAGCTGACCTAAGGCTGCTGCTGCATACACTGCAAATTAAGAACAGCTAAGTACAAAAATACCTTATTTGCATCGTAGATGATACAGACATGGCCAAAGGCCTTAAATTATCAGTGACAACATAGAAGAGAGTAAGATATGAGTGAATAATCAACATCAAATACTTAGCGTAACTACAGTTCAGGGTACATGTAGATCAGAGAGCATGTGCTATGTGCTGTATCTTTAAGTAGCACATCAAAGACTGAGAGTACACATATAAATATCAAGCACGTGGCATTCCTAGTGCCATTTTGAGAATGCAGCCAAGGAGAAAACATGCATAAATACAGCAGTTAGTTTGTATATAGTTACTTAAGTTAAAGTCAGTAAACTTCTATCATGATGTGTTTGTATAAAATAAAGCTGCTTACACAACACCCACGGAGACTCTTCTATTGTGTTGAAAGTAGAAGAGTGACATGGTGTCAGAACCGGGACTGCTGAGAATAAGATTTGGAAGCGTGAGGTGCAGAGATGACAGTGAAGGTGAACTAAAAGAAAGGAGCACGAAAAACAGCCAGAAAAGAAGCAAAGGTAATGAGAATATGCACAAACTACTTGTTTCATAAAAAGAATAAAACAGGGCAGTACAAGGGCACAAAATGCATTACTAGACAAGCAGGAGGCACAAAAGGCTTATTAACTACAGGAAATGTTTAAAGTAAAGGTATTTGATGAAACAATTAACAGAAAAGTAAAATGAGTGTGTTTAAATGCAAAATTAGTATGTTTAACGCAAAACCGGCATGTTTAGAGTAAAACAGGCACAAGTAAAGTACAAAGGACATGAAAAGACATTAAATGAGCAAAACAAATATAATAAGGTCAAAAAAGGGCACACTAAGCATTAATAAAGCAAGGCAACTGCATGTTTTTTGGCAAAGTGCTGTGTTTTGGCATAACTATGACTTTGTATTGTATTAAGGACATAACTAAAGTTAGTCAAAGTATCTCAAAGTGTGTAAAAGTGTGTACAGTGTGTGCTTATTACTGTGCATGTATTTTGAAGAGTTGCTTGTGTGCAAAGTGCATCTATTTCAGGAAGTGCAGTCAAAGCATAGTTGCTTCGAAAAGTTTCTTGTGCTGGATGTGTCTATTTGCAAAGTGCTACCATTACAGTGTATTTCCTGCACTGTAGAGAATTGCCTATAAAGGTACATACCATTTTGGGGAAATTCCAGTGTGTTGTGTACTGTTTATTTGCAAAGTGCCATTACTTTGAAATATTATTGACTCTAGGCTTCTCCTGCTCAGTTCATTTGCATTGTACACTTATTTGAAGTGCTTCTTAAAATGATGATGAATGACTTTAGCAATACAATAAGTTCAAAAGTACTACGCTGCCCTAGAAACTTATTTCACAAAGTTCAGTTACACAGAGGCTTGCATCGTGCAGTTATTTGATGTATTTCTTGCTCTGATAAGAAGTGGTTTTGTGCAATATTACAGTGCCCGAGAGATACTTATTTTACAAAGTGCAGTTATACAGAGGCTCGTTGTGCTATTAAGCAAAGTTACAAGCACTGGCATACATTTCTGGTATATGGGTATTTGTATATGTCCGTGCTTATTGGCAAAACCCTTCACTGGTATGTGTTAATATGGCAGATGGAATCCGAGAGCCCTTACCACTTGTATTTGATCAGAATATTGCAGAGAACTGGAGAATATTTGAGCAAGAGTACAATATTTTTATACAAGAAGCTTATTCAGATAGAGATGCATGCACAAAGGCATTCATTTTGCTAAACTTAGCTGGGTCAGAGGCCATAGAAAGAGACCATTCATTTGTGTATGCACCAGCAGTATATGAAGAAAAATGTGAAAACCATTGTATTGTTGTACAAGCTGAGTCAAGGGAAGACCCAGAGTGGTTGAAGCACAAGTTCAGAGAAATGTGTAACCCCCAGACAAATATTACACTAGAGAGGTTTTGTTTTACATGCAAGATCAGAAACCAGTTGAAACTTTTGCAGCTTATAAAACTGATTTGAGAAACAAGGCTAAAAAACATGCAGTTTGGTGACTTAAAAGATAAGTTGAAAAAAGACAGGCTCGTGTGTGGTATTAGTAGAGATGCTGTGAGAAAGATCCTGCTTCGTGATAGTGATTTAACATTGAGTAAAGCCATAGAGATTTGCCAGATCCATGAAGTGACAGAAGAACACACAAGTACGCTTGCAAGTGACAAGAGCATAGCTTCAGCAGGCTCTAGAGCAAGTGTAGACAGCATGAAACATGTGGCAGATAGAAATAGGCCTACTAAGCACATGGCAGCCACAACCCCTTCTGGCTCAGTAAGAAAACTACATGGCTTTCCAGCAAGTTCTAAGACCAGTTCAGTTAAAGGCGCATGCTCAGTATAGTACAAGCATGAATCAGCAAAACCCAAGTCTACCTTTATTGTTAACTGTCACAATTGTGGCGCAAATCATGAGTCTAAAAGAGAAAAATGCTTAGCATTTGGTCAGCAATGTCATAAGTGTAACAAGTGGAACCATTTCCAAAAAGTTTACAAATCAGGTAAACCTCATGCAGTAATAAAGAAAGGTCACATAAAAAAGCAGATTGATCAAGTAGAGACACAACAGTCAGCTTTCTATGTGGATGGTGTGTCAGTAATTGGTGAAAGAACTGATGCAATGAATTTATTGACAAAAAGTGAAGTGTTCTGTGCAGTCTGGATCAATGGTAAATCCACAGAGCTTAAATTAGACACCATTTCAAAGTATAATGTTATATCAGCAGATGCATTTGCTAAAGTGAGAATTAATGAGCAACTCAATGTGGCCAGTAGTGAGAAACCTGTTGCTTATGGAGGTGAAGAGATTCAAACCAAAGACTCGGTGATGCTTTCATGTTATTTGGCCAAGAACTGTTACAACTTGTTATTCTATGTAGTCAGAAGACCAGTAAAATCTTTATTGGGTCTCAAAGATAGTTTGAGAATGAATCTGCTTTCTTTTACCAAAGAAGTTCATCACATAAGTGCATTTCCTAGTTCTAATTTTTCTGAAGCCATTTTCTCAGAGTGTGCTGATGTTTTCGATGATAGTGTATTCCATGAAGTTAGACCCATAGGTCACTCCAGTAGTCAGACCAGCAAGAAGAGTTTCGATAGCTATGCAAAACAAAGTTACGGTACAGTTGGATAAAATGGTGCAGCAAGGTGTAATTAAGTTACGGTACAGTTGGATAAAATGGTGCAGCAAGGTGTAATTAAGTTACGGTACAGTTGGATAAAATGGTGCAGCAAGGTGTAATTAAGTTACGGTACAGTTGGATAAAATGGTGCAGCAAGGTGTAATTAAGTTACGGTACAGTTGGATAAAATGGTGCAGCAAGGTGTAATTAAGTTACGTACAGTTGGATAAAATGGTGCAGCAAGGTGTAATTAAGTTACGTACAGTTGGATAAAATGGTGCAGCAAGGTGTAATTAAGTTACGGTACAGTTGGATAAAATGGTGCAGCAAGGTGTAATTAAGTTACGGTACAGTTGGATAAAATGGTGCAGCAAGGTGTAATTAAGTTACGGTACAGTTGGATAAAATGGTGCAGCAAGGTGTAATTAAGTTACGGTACAGTTGGATAAAATGGTGCAGCAAGGTGTAATTAAGTTACGGTACAGTTGGATAAAATGGTGCAGCAAGGTGTAATTAAGTTACGGTACAGTTGGATAAAATGGTGCAGCAAGGTGTAATTTGTCCAGTTATAGAACCAACTGAATTGGTGTCATCTATGGTAGCAGCTCACAAAAAAGGCTCAGATGAAATCAGAATATGCATTGACCCAAGATATTTGATCAAAGCATTGAAAAGATCATATTATCCAATGCGCACATCCGATGAGGTCACAGCCCTAATATCAAATTCCACTGTTTTTTCTGTTTTAGATGCAAAGGGTTCATTTTTGCAAGTGATGCTTGATCACACATCCTCATTACTAACTACTTTTGATACTCCATTTGGCAGATATAGATTTCTAAGGACATTATTTAGAATAAATTCTGCAAGTGAAATCTTTTAGCATGCAATGAAGCAAATTGTTTTGGGTTATCTTTGTGCCATAATAGTAGATGATTTATTGGTTGGAAGCAATGGTGAAGCAGAGCATGACAGAAACCTAAAGAACATTCTAGACAGAGCACATGAAGTAAACTTCAAGCTCAATCCTCTGAAGTACAAATTCAGACTTCCAGAAGTTACATATGTAGGTCATTTATTTACCAGTACTGGCTTGAGACCAAACATGACCAAGCAAGCAGCAATTCTTGTGATGTCAGCACCAGACAGTGTTCAAGCTCTACAGCATTTCTTAGGCATGGTCAACTATTTAGGCAAGTTTATACCAGACTTCAGTGAGTTGACAGCACCTTTAAGAGAGCTAACATGCAAAAATGTTGCATGGTCATGATTAGAACAGCACCAGAAGATGTTTGATTACCTCAAGTAGAAAATTGCCACCCCACCTACATTAAGATAGTATGATGTGAACAAACCAGTTACTCTTTCCTGTGATGGGTCAGAGTTTGGCCTAGGTGCAGTTATACTTCAAGTGGGCAGACCAGTAGCCTAGGCATCTAGAACACTTACCCAAACTGAGATGCAGTATGCTCAAATTGAGAAGGAGCTTTTGGCAATAGTATTTGCATGTTCCAAGTTTCTTGATTATATTTATGGTCAAGCTATTCAGATTGAGACTGATCACCACCCTCTAGTAACTATTCTAAAGACGCCTGAATTCAGCTCCAGCAAGATTACAAAGAATGATGCTCAAATTGCAAAAGTATAACTTCAAAATGGTCTATATGAAAGGTAAACTACTTTGTTTGGCTGATACCTTATCCAGATCGCCCAGGAATACAACAGAACAGCTTAACGCAGAGAACTTTGACTTTGATGTGATGGCAGTGCATCATTTTTCTACCACTAGGCTTGATGAGTGGAGACATCACACTAAGACTGATCCAATTTTGCAAAAGCTCAATCACTACCTTAATGTTGGATGGCCATCAAAGCAATCTAGTGTAGCACCAGAACTGCAAACCTATTTTCCCTACAGAGATGAAATGTTGATGGAAGATGGCATTATTTTCAAAGGTCCTAAAATTGTTGTTCCTGCTTCCTTACAACATGAGTACATCTACATTTTACATCATGGTCACCCAGGTTCTGCATCCACAAAGAGACGAGTGAGAAAATTAGTACTTTGGCTTTCATTACCGAAAGACATTGATAAAGTACTTTCTTCTTGTTCAGTATCCAATAGTACCAGATCCCACCTGCAAAGAGAAACACTTCAGCAATATCCAGTTCCTGAACTACCTTGGTCGACATTAGCCACTGATATCTTTGAGTGTAACAATCAACACTACTTGGTACTGGTAGACTCTTATTCGAATTGGTTTGAGATTGATCTACTACCTAATCTAACATTTACTACTGTTATTGCTAAGCTGAAATGTCATTTCTCAGTCCATGGTAGTTTGCACAGTTATTTCTGACAATGGTACTCAATTTACTAGCCAGTTGTTTCAGAAATTTCCAAGAGTATGGTACTTTCTACACATTACCAGCAGTCCCGAGCATCGTCAGTCAAATGGCCTGGCTTAGGGAGCTGTGTGGAGTGTGAAACAGCTACTTGAAAGGTCAAGACATGACAATTCAGACATTTTCTTAAATCTGCTTAACCTTAGGAACGTACCTCATGATGATGTTCTCGGATCTTCAGCTCAACTGCTTCTTTCCAGGCAAACAAGAACTACGCTATCTATTCCTACCAATCTACTAAAGCCTAAAGCCAGGAGTAATAAGATTACCAATGCTCAGTTATTTAAGAAACGTTCAATCCAGAAGGCATCGTACGACAAGTAGAGCAAACTTCTTTCTCCCTTAAGGGAAGGAGAAATGGTCAGACTTCAAACAGAAAAAGGTTTTGACCACAAAGGTCAATAAAGCTGCTTGAACAGAACTCATGAAGATTATTCTAGTGTGTCCAAAGTAGGAGAGTAACAGTACATTAATTAGCATTGGTTTTAGTTATAATGTTTGCAACTGAGATTGTGCCACTATGATTTTCATTTATATAAATGTAAGATTGTCTATGTCACATGTGATAATTTAATAGTGATGTTTCTTGTAAAAAAAATGTTAAGGCAAAAAAATATAATAAAAAAACATTGGTCTTCAGGTTTAGGTTTATATAAAGCTTTCAAAGATGAGTGATTTTGTTGCTGTACATAGGGGAAAAAAAGAAGCAAGGAGTCGTTTATCAGGTATAGAAGGATGGTGTTAAGTGAACAGCATGCTACTGAGTATTGAGTAAGACTAAACTGTGAAGTAAAGTAGAACAGCCCTTAATAAATGCAGCCATATTATAGAAGTAAGTTTCATGATGTGCATGGGAGAGAAGGTTTAGTGGAAGGAATAAGTGAAGGGAATGGTAGGAGTGGATAGAGATGACTTGTAGGTAAAAGGCATTTAGCCAGAAGAGAGAAGATTAAAGGATGCCTGTAAGTGTTATTTTGTGTGGGTAGATACTGCAGGATGAGCATTAGTGGGTATAAAGAAAGTTAAGGTATTACCCTGGTGAATGGCATGAGCATGACCATCTTTTTACCAGATATTGTTTAAAGGGTAAGAGGTTATGAGTTTGTTTTAAGGTGAGTGGGATGGAGCTCCAGATCTTTGATGCACTGGAGGAATAGTGGGATGCATGTACAGCGGTATTAGGTACTATGACAAGTAGTTGGCAGTTGACTGCGGATCGGACAGTTCTGTTGGTAGACTACTGATGAATTATGTTATTGATGATGAGGCAATTATCTGACATGTAGATTAGGTTGTGAGCAATGACTAACTGGGAAAAGGTTCGAATATGCTGCAGTTCAGAACCTGTTTTGGAGTTAAGCACTAGTGTGTTCTACACAGAGTATCAGCAGCAAATTTTGCTGTGTTATTATAGTAGAATTTGAGAAGACTGGAATGGGAGGCTTCCAGATTTGTAAAAATGGGGGCACCACATACAAGGGTGGAGTAGGTAACTTGTGGCATTCATTTTCCAATATCATCTGTAAGGTATGGCATTATCCTATAGGGGCACCAAGTTTTTTATTTATTTTTCTTACAACTTGTTTTACATGAAAGGTCAATTTAAAAATTTCACCAGTTATTGTCTCTAGAAGTGTTATATGGGTTTCAAATCCAGTTTTGGTACACTTGGAAGAGTTTATGTTGAAGAGATTCTACTGCAAGAAAATTTCTTGGGAGCAAATAAAACTAGTTTCGATTGGGGGGTGGTGGTTAGGAGCAACGTTGTGTTAAGGAGCCAGACTTCAGCTGATAGTAAGGATTCTGGGTTATCAGCTGTATATTTCCAGATTCTTGGCAGAGACGATTTAGGCTGATTCATCTGCATACTGGATGATAGTAGCATATTTACTTGCAGTGTGGAGGTTGTTTATAAATACATCAAGAAGGATGGGCCCAGAATTAAACTACTGGGGACACACACTTCTCCAGTTATAAAGGGGGCAGTGTCTGTTGGCCATTCAAAGATCACTCTACCACTTAGGTTTTCCCTCATAGGTAAAATTCCATGCTAATGTGGCAGTCCAGGGTAATGACAGATCTCAGTTAGCCATTTGATCTACCCTGGAAATGACTATAGTTATCTATTTGTTTGACAATGTGATCCAGAGAAGAACTTGGCTGAGTGAAATTTTAATCTGGGAGGAAGAAGTGAATGTCATCAAAAGATGGTGGCCTCTCACCTGAAAAGATCAGCTGTGTTAAATTTTACACTAGGAGGAATATTGGTGGTCCCTCATTCACTCCTATAGGAGTATTTGCAGTATAGGCAAATCCATCAAAGCTGTTGGGGTGGAGGTGGTATGACAGAGTGTGTGTGTGTGTGTGTGTGTGTGTGTGTGTGTGTGTGTGTGTGTGTGTGTGTGTGTGTGTGTGTGCGTGTGTGCGTGTGTGCGTGTGTGTGTGTGTGTGTGTGTGTGTGTGTGTGTGTGTGTGTGTGTGTGTGTGTGTGTGTGTGTGTGTGTGTGTGTGTGTGTGTGTGTGTGTGCATGGAAGTTCCTTTTTTAATGCAATGCATGGGCTGCTAAGAAGAACACTAGCACAGTTAGGTCTAAAAGTACAGTGTTCGATTTATAATAAGCCACTAATGACAGCTTTCTCCTTTAGACTATACCCTGTCCCTGAATCAGTTTCTTTCTGATGCACTAACTGATCAGCCCAGGCTGAGCAGTTTGCACAGGTAGAGTTTAATTCTTTGAATCCCAGGGTTGTACAATTGAGTTTATTTATGAAACTCACCTTTTACCCCAAGACAAAAATAGCTACACCAAATTGACAAGTGACCAACATATTTATTGACAAACCACAATAACATAAGTCAATGTACTGAATAAATGCACCAATATCATATATGAGTGACATAACATCCACATGACAATTGACAGCACTCATAAACTGTTCACCCCTTAGGATCACATTAAAGTCCACTCCCTCTCATACCAAAACACAGCAGAAATCCCCAGGAGTGTGTCTAGCACTGCTCGCTCCTAACCAAATTTTGTCAATGATCTTAGGAAAAGGAAGGAAGACATTTCTATGACCATAAGCCCACACACCAGACAGCTTATCTAGTAGACTGTTCCCCCTTTTCCACACAATCGGCCCAAAACCTCCCTCTCAACAGTTCATCTCTTTGACTACCAAACAGAGTGCCTCCTTTAGAAACAATAATGTATGAATGTTAAAAAGATTAAGGCCAATATCCACAAAATCCCAATACTCAGCTACTAACAAACCCAACCAAGAAGCTGCCTTGCTGCTCTGTGAGTAATGACATGCCCAGCCAACTCTAAAGCTGAAATATTGACTACTCTTCTCCAACAACACCAAGGAATGGGGTTCCTATTACCAGATCGAAAGACCGTAATCGTGAATATGAAAAGAGCGACACGTATTGTGTGAAATACAGAAAAACGAATGTCCAAAACAGCGAAAATTTAAATGCCGAAGTGCAATGGTTGGCACGTCTGCGGTATAGCTCCATAAGGTAAGTGAGCGATAGTTAGGATGTGGGTTAAGGTAAGTTAATAGATAGGTAATGTATGTAAGATTTAGAGTAGTGTTAGAAGTAGGGTTTTATTTAACTGTATGTATGTATATTATTTTTTTTTTGGGTGTATGTCTGTAGAGGACGTGCGGTAGTTACGGACCTTAGGGTTAGGGAGGGGTTAAGGATAGTGCATAGTTAGTAGTGTATGTGGAGTTTAGTGTAGGGTTAGAAGTAGGATTTTGGTGCTTTACTTTAGGTTAGAAGTAGGGTTTGGTTAGTGTATGTATGTGGTTTATTTATTTTATTTGGGTAGGTAGTATGTAGCAGGTGGTGGGGTTGGCCAACTATGACAGATTGTTATTTTATTTTTCACTGTTTAGTGCGTTCGGGATTTTTCCAGTTTGCGTTATAGGTATCGACGTTTAGGTATTCGCTTAAAGGGTTTTTTGATTTTCTAATATAGACACAAGGAATGATAGCAGACCAAACCACTAAGGCCCCTGGAAATTTCTGCTAAACAAATAAATCTGCAATTAGCCACAATCACAATTTCCATTCTGGTATTGTACCCAGATTATTTCCCCCAAGTTAATCATAATAACCCTAATCCTAAATTTTGTGTTGTTGAACACTTCCAACCATGGTAACAGCTGCCTCCACAATGTACCTTGGTTTTGTTTTCAAAAACACATCCTATGCAGAAGAAACAAGGCTCAAACATGTTCCTTCTAGTCTGATTGCAGCTCTCCTGACAGCTTAAATATGAAATAATAGCCTATGATTAATATTTATCTTCACCCTGTGAAGAAAATAAAGACAAAATAAAACACTACAAAACATTAACAAGACAAAATCTTAATTCCCTTATATAAAACTTACAGACTATAGATGCCCATCTACCCTTCTTCTTAACAAAACAATAGACTTACCATCACAAGCCATATCTGAGGTTCTTCCTACCCAAAAGAATATGATGATACTTTCCTTTGACAATGCCCTGTGAAAACAAGGCTTTTTCCCATAACCACATTAAAATGATTAAGCAAAATCGGTCTATAATCCACAAACTGAAAAGCTAATCACCATAATTGCACCCATTTACTTTCTTCAGGGAACACATCCATGATACAGGACATAAATTTGGCTCACAACTCCCCTCCACAATCACTTGTTGCTGTGTACCAAACTGATCTGTTTTAAATAGTGAAAGCCAATCTAACAATGCCTTGTCTGTCAAACAAATGTCTGTCTATTTCAGCATCGTCAAAAATTCACAAATTCAAAATTAACCTTGATATCGACACACTGACAAAGATGCCCATCAACATCAATAAGCTGAAATCATCAACAAATGCCTGTCTCCAGATTTTTCCTTCACTACCCATGGAAAGTGTGTTGCGATGAACATCATAACCATCCTATGAACTCTCTAGTTGAAATTATTAGTAAATATTTAGCAAGTGGTCCGCATTTTACCTGTTTTTTCCACATCTGAGAAGTAGCATCACCATTCTGTAGACTGAAGTATGAAAGCTATGTCATTCCAATGCAGGCTCAGGTAAAACCTTATCAATACAGACTAAAATCCAATGGTTGCTTTGGTATATCTATATATATATATATATATATATATATATATATATATATATATATATATATATATATATATATATATATATATATATATATATATATATATATATGGGTCCCCTTCAGATTGTCGAACTTTTAAAAGTTTGACTTTCATATGGCTGAAACCGTATGATTGTACTTTCAAAAGCTCGACTGATCTGAATGGAGATCTCAATACAGTGCGGAACAGGAATGTACTACAATCACAGAGTTTGTACATGTAAGTAGGGGGGGTGTGGTGGGAGCAGAGGGGGGGTTGCCCCCTGCTAAACAGAGTTAGTGGGGGGGGGGGGTTTGTGTTTTAGTGTTTACTTTACATGGTCTTTCTGAAAGTTAAGAAAGTTCAGTTACAGATTTGCTGTTTTGAACTGTTTGGAAGTTTCTAGAAGGCAAGTGCTTGCTTGGGCTAAAGGGAAGTCTCTGTGTTCACCAGTGGGAGTGGTTAATACTGAACAGCCTGCCTGTCCCTGGAGGAGTGGTTACTACCTAGAAGCTGTAGTTTTATTGGCCATTTTGGGTCAATTCTAAACTCCTTGATCTCTCTCTCTTAAAACCCGGCTGCCTCGTGGTTTTGGCATCTTTTCAGGCTTGCTAGTTGTTGCTGAAGCACCTACCAAGGGGAGAAAATGCTGAGAGAAGAAAAGGAGCCACTTTTGTGATTTTAAATATTTTCTTCTGATTTTTTGTTACGTTTCACTGCTTTGCCGCCTACTTTTTGGCATTTTCCGGCTTGCTAAAGTTTATATCTGTAACAGTAACAGTACTTGGAACACATCTAGAGCCTGTTTACTGCATTTCCTGTGTTGCACTTAATTTAAAATCGTTTTTTTCTCTAAAAACTGCATTTTACCTGATTTTAGCCTAGCACTCAAGTGTGGGGTCATTTATTGCACTGTTGTGATTATTTTGCTGCTTGTGTATCTCTGCTACCTTTAAACAACAACAAAAAGAAAAAAAAAAATCTTGCTTTTTTTCAAACTTTCTGAAAGTTAACAAAGTTCAGTTACAGATTTGCTGTTCTGAACTGTTTGGAAGTTTCTAGAAGGCCAGTGCTTGCTTGGGCTAAAGGGAAGTCTCTGTGTTCACCAGTGGGAGTGGTTAACACTGAACAGCCTGCCTGTCCCTGGAGGAGTGGTTACTACCTAGAAGCTGTAGTTTTATTGGCCATTTTGGGTCAATTCTAAACTCCTTGATCTCTCTCTCTTAAAACCCGGCTGCCTCGTGGTTTTGGCGTCTTTTCAGGCTTGCTAGTTGTTGCTGAAGCACCTACCAAGGGGAGAAAATGCTGAGAGAAGAAAAGGAGCCACTTTTGTGATTTTAAGTATTTTCTTCTGATTTTTTGTTAAGTTTTACTGCTTTGCCGCCTACTTTTTGGCATTTTCCGGCTTGCTAAAGTTTATATCTGTAACAGTAACAGTACTTGGAACATATCTAGAGCCTGTTTACTGCATTTCCTGTGTTGCACTTAATTTAAAATCTTTTTTTCTCTAAAAACTGCATTTTACCTGATTTTGGCCTAGCACTCAAGTGTGGGGTCATTTATTGCACGGTTGTGATTATTTTGCTGCTTGTGTATCTCTGCTACCTTTAAACTACAACAAAAAGAAAAAAAAACAAAAAATCTTGCTTTTTTCCCACTTTCTGAAAGTTAAGAAAGTTCAGTTACAGATTTGCTGTTCTGAACTGTTTAAAAGTTTCTAGAAGGCCAGTGCTTGCTTGGACTAAAGGGAAGTCTCTGTGTTCACCAGTGGGAGTGGTTAACACTGAACAGCCTGCCTGTCCCTGGAGGAGTGGTTACTACCTAGAAGCTGTGGTTTTATTGGCCATTTTGGGTCAATTCTAAACTCCTTGATCTCTCTCTCTTGAAACCCGGCTGCCTCATGGTTTTGGCATCTTTTCAGGCTTGCTAGTGGTTGCTGAAGCACCTAACAAGGGGAGAAAATGCTGAGAGAAGAAAAGGAGCCACTTTTGTGATTTTAAGTATTTTCTTCTGATGTTTTGTTACGTTTTACTGCTTTGCCGCCTACTTTTTGGCATTTTTTGGCTTGCTAAAGTTTATATCTATAACAGTAACAGTACTTGGAACACATCTAGAGCCTGTTTACTGCATTTCCTGTGTTACACATAATTTAAAATTGTTTTTTCCTCTAAAAACTGCATTTTACCTGATTTTGGCCTAGCACTCAAGTGCAGGGTCATTTATTGCACTGTTGTGATTATTTTGCTGCTTGTGTATCTCTGCTACCTTTAAACTACAACAAAAAAAAAAAAAATCTTGCTTTTTTCCCACTTTCTGAAAGTTAAGAAAGCTCAGTTACAGATTTGCTGTTCTGAACTGTTTGGAAGTTTCTAGAAGGCCAGTGCTTGCTTGGGCTAAAGGGAAGTCTCTGTGTTCACCAGTGGGAGTGGTTAACACTGAACAGCCTGCCTGTCCCTGGAGGAGTGGTTACTACCTAGAAGCTGTAGTTTTATTGGCCATTTTGGGTCAATTCTAAACTCCTTGATCTCTCTCTCTTAAAACCCGGCTGCCTCATGGTTTTGGCATCTTTTCAGGCTTGCTAGTTGTTGCTGAAGCACCTACCAAGGGGAGAAAATGCTGAGAGAAGAAAAGGAGCCACTTTTGTGATTTTAAGTATTTTCTTCTGATTTTTTGTTAAGTTTTACTGCTTTGCCGCTACTTTTTGGCATTTTCTGGCTTGCTAAAGTTTATATATGTAACAGTAACAGTACTTGGAACACATCTAGTGCCTGTTTACTGCATTTCCTGTGTTGCACTTAATTTAAAATCGTTTTTTTCTCTAAAAACTGCATTTTACCTGATCGTGGCCTAGCACTCAAGTGTGGGGTCATTTATTGCACTGTTGTGATTATTTTGCTGCTTGTGTATGTCTGCTACCTTTAAACTACAAGAAAAAGAAAAAATATCTTGATTTTTTTCCACTTCCTGAAAGTTAAGAAAGGTCAGTTACAGATTTGCTGTTCTGAACTGTTTAGAATTATCTAGAAGGCCAGTGCTTGCTTGGGCTAAAGGGAAGTCTGTGCTCACCAGTGGGAGTGGTTAACACTGAACAGCCTGCCTGTCCCTGGAGGAGTGGTTACTACCTAGAAGCTGTAGTTTTATTGGCCATTTTGGGTCAATTCTAAACTCCTTGATCTCTCTCTCTTAAAACCCTACAACTCTCTTTTTGCGCAGTTTTACACACTGAGCAGCGTTGGGCAGCGCCACATAAACAGGTTTAAACTATTCCAGGCTCCACAAAGTCTGCTCTTCACTTTTTCCCTTAGAACTGTTCAAACTCTCAAAGTAATCATTCTATTCTCTTTCTAAAGCCCTGCACTTGCTCAGTTCTTATAAGGAAACACTAACTAAATAAAGCACTACACCCGCCTTGACTTCTCATAAGTATTAGGCTCCTGATTGGTCCTTCCTGATCAAGTGAAAAATCAGTTCCCTTCCCTAATCTGATCAGTAAAAAAACAGTTCCCTATACTAATCTGGTATGTCCAAGGGTCAGTTTCAAGGTTACTCTCCAGTCCAGCTGGTGAATCTGGGAATTTTGAGGCAATGTTACAATTGCCTTATGTACACAGACAACCCTGTCCTCTTCCAACAAACTCTAATACATGTGAGAGATGCAGTTACACAGCCAAACTGGAGGCAGAGCTCTCTCAACCCAAGACTGGCACAGTCAGTCAGGAGGAAAAGGTAACCACCCACACCACAAATCCAGTCTCACACAGACCTATTGCGTCTGCATACCCAACACATAAACACACAAAAACATACTCAGAGGCTCTAAATAAAAATCTGCCTAAACAGCAAAGACCTCCTAAGCAGATATCCAAGCAACAGCCACCCCTCAACAATACCCACAAATCACATATCTCACAAAATCAGTGTGCCTCACAGTTACAGCCCTTAAGGCCAAACAACACACCAAATACACTTGTTATAGGGGAATCTATTGTCCGGCACACTGACGTCCCGCTCACCAGTCTGAACAAGGAGAAGGTCACTGTAAGCTGCCTGTCGGTCCCAGGATCCACCACATAACGCAAGCACTCAGGTCACTGCAAAGCAAGTACAAGTATGACTCCATCATTGTCCATGCTGGTGTGAATGACCTGAGATGTACCTCCCTGGACTACATGAAAAGAGACATAGAGGAGCTCTCTGACCATGTAGCTCAGGCTGGTATGACCCTGACCTTGATTAGCATCTTGCCCTCACCAAGAATGGTGCCACAGTATAAAGACAAAATGATCAGTTTCAACAATTTGCTAAAGTATTGGTGTCATTCAAAGGGGATCCAAAGTCTGTCAGCCTGGGATGACATGCTCGAAAAGCCACATTGTTTCACTAGGGATGGCTTGCACCTGTCCCATTTAGGCTTTCGTATACCGGCCAAGGCTCTTGCCACCCCCATAGTGCTTTTTTTAGGCAAGGCTCAAAGGACAAACTCACCTCCATAGACAACCCAAGGATAAAAAAACTAAAGGTAATGCTACTCAATGCCGGAAGTCTAAACCTCAAGATGCACGCACTCGAGGCTCTCCTCAGTATGGAGAAAATTGATGTCTGTGCAGTAACAGAATCCTGGTTCAAGGCTCCTGAGAGCATCCCAGCACTACCAGGTTATAACTCATACCATGCATTTTGGCCCCAAAACTCGGACCGAAGCACAAAAGGAGGGGGAGTATCTATATTCATCAAAGATACCTACACCTCCAGGTTAGTGGCACTGCACGAAGCATCAGAAACCATCCATGTTCAACTAACAGCGGGCAAAACTGCTTTTCAGTTTGTAGCCTACTACAGAACACCACTTGGCATTCCTGAGAACACTGGAGAATATGAAGGTCTCTCCAAACACTATGTTATTGGGTGACTTCAACTACCCAAACATTGACTGGGAAAACTACTCAAGCCCAAACACCCTCGTCCAACGGTTCCTTGAATTTATAAACTCTAACGCAATTGAACAACTGGTCACCACTCCCACAAGAGAGAACAACATATTGGACCTGGTCATCACCAACATGGGGACTCTATGTTCCACACCAGAGGTAAACCCCTCATTGGTAAGATCAGACCATAAACAAATTTCCCTGGACATCCATATCCCGTCCCCACCCCCAGCCAAGGAAATCACTGTAAAGAATTTCTCAAAAGCCAACTTTGCACTTCTCAAGACTGAGGTGGAATCCTTCAAAGCCCCTGGGCCAGAGGATAATACAGCCCAATCCGCAGAATCATTTACAAATGCATTCTATGAGCACCTGCAGGAATGCATGGATCACGCTATCCCAAATAAAACCAAGACTCACTCCTCCAAAAACAGGAGACCGGTCTGGTGGACTCCGGCCATAATTAAACTATACAACAGAAGGAGGAAGCTACTACATGACAGAGCAAAATCCCAAAAAGGGAAGGCATCTCTGATCAGTATTAGCAAGAAACTTTGATCCCTCATAAAATCATCAAAGGCCAGTTTCAAAAGAAAAATTGCCCTAGACACTAAAGATAATCACAAGGCATTCTTTAGTTATGTCAGGAACATGGGCAGAAACTCCCAGATATGCTCTGAATTATTGCATAACGGTACAAAATACACTGAACCTACAGACATAGCCAACATCCTCGCAGACAGATTCAGCGCAAACTTCTCCCCCCCTTCCCCCCCAAAGGAGCAAATGCCTATCCCAACTGAATGTAACCTCCCTGACATCACAGATGTACAGGTGAAAGCTGCCCTCTCCAAAGCAAAAAACACAGCATCTATGGGACCGGACGGTGTCCTAGGCTGTGTCTTACATGAGCTCCAAGAAGAACTGAACCAGGGCATGGCTAGGATGTAGACTGGTTGGCAGCATCTTTTCCCAGCTCTGCACTCAAAAGATATTTCTGACAGGAATTTTTAAAAACTAGATATTGTAGACAAACCTATTTTGTTGAATTACTTCTACTAATATCACTAGAAGTCTACAGTGCAAAAAATGTGGCTTTAAACATTATTTTTCCTGTCAAAAACAAGAAGTAAGGTATCTGAATCTACTGAAAATGAGCTTTTCTAAGCATACCACACAGGACCAGACGATGAAAAAGGAGATACAGTCTTTATTAAATGCTATACAAGACTTGTCAGTGAAATTTGACAAAATGAATACCAAACTGGACACTTTTGAGGAGAGATCTACAAAACAAATACAGCAACTACAAGAAATAATGACGCAACAGAAGTCTCAAATAGCTGACATAGAGAGATCCTTAAATGATACTGAGGGCAGACTCTCAGAACAAGATCTTCAGCTACATTTTTTATCACAACAAAATGCTTCATTACAAAATAAAATAGAGGATCTAGAGAATAGGTCCAGACGAAATAACCTTCGCATCTATGGGCTACCAGAGAAAACAGAGGAGATAACATGGTGACTTTCCTTGCTACCTGGTTACCAGAAGTTTTAAAATTGCCTGAAGCTCTTTTTATGGAATTGAAAGAGCCCACAGATCCTTAAGAGCTGCTTCATCAACCATCAAATCAAAAATCACCCAAGATCAATAATAGTAAAGTTTTTTCATCACAGGACAAGGAACTTATTTTAAAAACAGCATGGTCAACTTCTCCAGTTAAATACAAAGACAACATAATCAGATTTGATAATGATTATTCTGCTGGAGTTATAACTGCAAGAAAAGAATGTCTCCCTCTGATAAAGGAATTGAAAAAAGGCAACTTAAAGTCCACTTGCTGTTCCCTGCAAGAATAAAAATATTTTTTACTGAAGGTCCCAAAACTTTTGACACTCTGCAAGCAACAGTTTCTTATCTTTCAGCTAATAAAACCTTGGATAATGTGGAAGAAATGGATTTCTCCCAATTTGGGGTTAAGCGTCACTTAGAAAAAAATGAATGGAGCACTGCTTACAAGAAGAAGAAGAAACGATAAAAGGCATATGAAAAACACAAACATTATTGTCTTCTATTTGCTCTGTAAGGCAAAAAAGTTCTTTGAAAGCATTCATGCTTTACACATGTGTCAGTCTTTGAAGCAATATAAATACAAGATAAGCAGGATATTTTATAACTAAAGCAAACAACCCTAAAGAAAGCAAGGTAACATATCTTTCTCTATTACAGTGTAAATACTTACAGTCATGATTTTTCTAACTCTAAATGATATTTAGATAGTTCATTTATAAATTACCTGCCTTTTACTGCTAGTATAGAATATGATGTATTTACACTGACATATTAATGTGGTGTGTTTAAATGAGCATGATTCCTTTTTATATTATTTACACTAAGCTGCATGAAATATCTAAACTGATGTAGTTAATTCACATAATAATATATAAAAACTGATAGTAATAACTGTCAAGAAGTGCCTTGAAAAGTAATTATCTATTCTTTGATGCTAAAAGTGCCTTTTTGACTAACAAACAACTGTTTGGCTTGTATATCTGCCCTTAATGTTAAGAAAACTAATAGAAGTTTAATGAGCTGGTGTTCAGTTTAAAAAAGCCCTAAAAACTTCACTTGCTTTGTTTTTGTCTTCCCGCCATGATCACGAGCTGGGAACTCTTATTTTACCACCCCTGAATGAAGGTTCTTCAGTTAGAATCCATTACAGTGTGTTAAACCTTCTAGCAGCACAAAATGAAAGTAAACAGTCATGAGTGATGTCAGCACTAAAACAAGACAGTATGGGTGTGGTGTCAGCTCCTAAGCTACTTAAAGTAACCAGCACACTATTTATGAGATGGCAAAGTGCTTTTACAGTTTAACAAATATTAAAAGTACACTGAAGTACCTAATGAATTTAGAAGGTATCAACACATACATGACATTTTATTATATTGTAATATTTGTTATTCATTTTGAATTGTACACATAAACAGCACACAAAGCTTAAAAGAAGTATATCTCTTGGAAGAAACTGTATGAATAGTTAACACATACAGACTTTACTACAATCTTTTCTGATAAGATCACCCACGTAAATTACTATAATTTAACTTAATTTTATAAAAATTTAATATATTTAAGTCCTTGACTGGAACTATATAACATATTTGTAAACACACTGCAGCTAGTGTACTCAACCTTAAGGATAGTAAGTCAATTAAGGTTCATGAATGTAGCTATGTGTTATTAGGCATTTTAAGGGTAAAAAGGAGTTGCTGTTTAATTATCAAGATACTCTGTAAATATGAAATTGTTCAAGTAGCACAATCATTAAGCAGTAATGAGCAAGAAAAAATCTCAGACTTGCTTATGATATTGTTTTATATATATATATATATGAAAGAACTGCTGAATTATAAGTATGCTTTTATTAAAGGCAAGTTATATTAATATTGAACATCTTCACTGAAAATGAATGGTTGTGTAGAGACACAGTAACTCCCATTATATAACCAAGGCTAAAGAGATTGTCTTGTATGTCTAAATTGATCAGCCTTGAACCTTAGATTGCAAATAGACATGCAGCTTACTTTTACTTATAATACTGAATATATATTATATAACATCACAAACGCTAAAGCCATTGTCAGCTACATCTCATATCAATCAGCATTAAAATATGAATTGAATAGCATAGGCATTTACTAACATATTGCTGTTGGTACCTGATATGCATATAAGTAACAGGTCTAATTTCTGTCTATGAAAGTAAATACCAGGCTGTGTGCATTTGTTAATTATGAAACAAGAGCGTGCTATCTATTCTTTTCAATATCCTATGGGTATGTACTTGTTAGAGACACACACATGCTGCAAAGCTGCTAGTTATTGCATATTCATTGGTATATTTCTGACTGCAGTGTTATAAATATATGGTGTGGACCACTTGAGTTGAGAATATGTCTCTATATTGGGCATGTTCTCTGTTTGAACATTGTATATTATCTATAATATGATATTGAGTTCCCTCACTAAAGTCAAAGAAGCCACAATAGAAACAAATATTTATTAAAAATGGAGAATAGAAGGATGAAGAGAAAAATGAAGGAAAATGGTTGATGGTCATATAAGGTTATCTTTTCCTGTGTATGTAGATGAGTTGACAGTAATAAGTACCAAACAATTGTTCTATAGCATATTTAAAGCCTACTTTGCTTCTCATATTTTTCAACCTTACAGTTATAACACTGCAGATAAATCCTGTAATATCATAAGGAGTATGAGTTGCTATTTGACATATGACATATGTGGTACACTAGCTATGAAATATGCCAGTGGCACTAATAAATATATAGGAATTGCTAAGAAATATAGTCTTAAACTATATAATACCAATGCCAAAAACAAATTAGTAGCATTCATACCACTAAAATATGACTTTTTGAATTAAAAGAAAACTATAAGATTACTGATAAATGACAATACAAATGTAACGTTATATTCATTGTTACAGATACTTTCTGATTTAATCAACTTGTGGCATGGTTAACTGATGCATATAATGCTTAGCATTTTTTTTTTTATGTATGTATGCATATATGTGTGTATGTATGTATGTGTGTATATGTATATGTGTGTATATGTGTATGTATGTATATGTATATATATATATATATATATATATATATATATATATATATATATATATATATATATATATATATATATATATATATAGGTAGACCATTACAATAAATTTGATACCTATGAATGCCACTCACACTATAAGGGAGATAGACAGCAAGCATATTATTTTTAAGATGCATAACCATTATTGCTACACAAAAGATATATTAAAATAAAAGATTTTCCTTTACAATTTAAACAAAACCAAATAGTTAAGTATTAAATCTATGTATAGTTGTGCTGCCTTAGTGTTTTATAAAATATTAAAATAGATAAAGACTGTATTTAAGTAATCTGTAAAGACAAATACATGTATACTTAAAAGATATATAAGATACTTTTCATTATAAAACTACCATATGGCGGGGCCGGGGAGGATGCTGAAATGGAGACTTAGAGAGATCGCTTGAATGATTAGATCATCCAAGGATGAGATGTTTTTCTCATGGAGGGGTTTGGTGGTTGTTTATCTTATATTGTTCTCAGTTATGATCTTGTAAATTACTTTTATTGGGTGTCTATAATCTATTGTAATACTGTTGGAAGAAGAAAGAACAAGTCATTCTCTTCATGTACACACATCTACACATTGTTACGAGTATATGAATATGGATAAAAGCAAAGCTAATATAAATCCAATTGCAAAATGTATATCTCTTAATGTAAATGGTTTAAATAATAGCTGCAAAAGGGGAAGTCTTTATAGATATTTAAAGCTATATGAAGCGCAACTAGTATTTTTACAGGAAACACACCTTACACAGGAAGACATAAATAAAATAAACAATAAAAATTATACAATACTAGTAACTTCCACCTATAATCAGAAGCGAAGGGTGTAGCGATTTTGTGGAAAAACACTGCTTTAATGCCTAAAATCATAAACACGTTCCATGACAACTCAGGAATGTTTTGTCTAGTGACAATATCTATCAATGAAATGATATATACATTAGTGGATATTTATTGGATACCAGGACTATGTGTTAGAGTGGCCAAACAACACTTAGAAGACATTGTACAATATACCAAAGGCAATTTAATCATAGCTGGAGATTTCAATTGCATTATAAAAGAAACTGACACAAATACTAAAACTACACATAAGAGATCACCTTTAACAAAGTTGTTATCTGAGTTTGTTGAAACATTTAATATAGTTGACATAAATGAGTATGCTATCCCAGATTCACTATTCTTTACACATTTTTCCCATAGGCATAATACATACTCTAGAATAGATAGAGTGTACATAGCAAAGGATTTAACCTCTAAATTAAATAAAGTCAAGACAATTTCATGTCCATTTTCGGACCATAACACCATAACGTTTGAGATAGACTTATGTTTCAAGAGAAGGATATCAGTAGCAAGAATACCATCTTACATAACAAATCTCAAAGATTTTAAGGAATTTTATATTAAAGAGACACAAACATTCCTAGATATCAATCTTACAAAAGATGTATCTGAAATATATATATGGGATGCATTGAAAGCATACCTATATGGAAGAGCGGTGGGATGGTATAAAATAAACAAAAACAGTGGAATAAGGAATTAATGGAATTACAGTCAAAAGTAGATAATTTAAAGCTTGATATTCAAAATGGAAACACCAACTTAATAAAAGAACTAGAAGATACTAATAAAAAATACTCAGAGATGTTACACCACAAAACAATGATCAACTTAGAAAAAATTAAACTATGTTACTATTCAATGAACCCTAAAAACCAACGAAGAATAGCAAATAGGACTAAAAAGATTATTAAAACAAATCAAATCAAGGAAATACATAATATAGAAACCAAAAAGAAAGTATCTGATTTAGAAGGAATACTAGAAGCTTTTAGGCTATTTTTTCATAAACTTAATCAAAATGAGAAAACAGAAACACATTCAGTATTGAAAGCTTTTCTCAAAAACAATGTTAAAGTTAGGTTATTAGAGGAGCAGGTACAACTAATAGATAAACAAATAACAATGACAGAACTTAAAGCTGAAGTAAATAAGCTAAAATTAAATAAAGCTCCAGGTATAGATAATATTACCCCAGAAATGTTTAAATTACTATCAAATGAGGCTTTGCTGTTGTTATTGAATGTCTTTACATCAGTTAAAAATGGTAAAGACATTCCTCCTTCTTGGAAGTACACATTAATATCACCAATTCTGAAACAAAATAAAGATCCCAGTGAATGTTCATCATACAGACCCATTTCACTTCTTAATATAGATTATAACATTTTTATGGCAATACATGCTGCTCGAATAAAACAATTACTACCACTTTTGATAGAGGAGGATCAAACCGGTTTTATAAAAGATAGGAACACTTCTGACAACATTAAAAGAATCTTTCCTTAATTGATTATATAAATGTCACAAAAAACAAAATGAATGTTATTAGCTTAGACATAAATAGCGCATTTGATTCAGTGAACTGGGATTATCTGTGGTTAGTTTTTAGAAGAATATGGCTTCTCAAACAACTTCACTTTGTTAACAAAATCATTATATGAAAAATCATTGGCTTATATAAAACTGGGATCTTGTCTGTCTAAATCTATTAAAATAACTAAGGGCACAAAACAAGGCTGCCCTCTTTCTCCGTTATTGTTTGCGCTAGTCATTGAACCCTTAGCAAACAATATACGTATGGATAAAAATATTGAAGGAATACAACTAGACAACAGCCTAGAGCTTAAAATTCAACTTTTTGCTGATGATATTTTAATTACCTTAAAAAATAATAATAGCTGTTTAAAAACATTATGGGACTCAATTCAAAACTTTCAAAACTTTTCAAGTCTTAAATTTAATGAGAACAAAACAAATGTATTGCTTATAAATACTAATAAAAAAGATCTAAATAAAAAATACCATAAATATATCTCTACCGATAATATAATTAAATACTTGGGAATTATAATAACTAACAACCTAGATACTACAATTGAAACAAATTATAAAGAGACCTTAAATAATATTAAAAATCTAATACAAAGATGGAATAAAATCTTCTTTTCAATGGAAGAAAGGCTTTATATAATTAAAATGATCATATTTCCAAAAATTCTTTATGTCATACAAGCTTGTTCTTTGCCACCAGCTAAATCACACCTAAAACAATTAAATGATTTAATGGTAAGATTCCTATGGTATCCAAAAAAAACAAGGATAGCTATGAAGTATCATCTAGATGATTGGGATATAGGTGGCATGGGTTTACCAGACACAGAAATATATTTTCATTCATCCATTATTAAAACAATATCATTATGGCTAAATACAAAATATACATCAAAATGGAAGCTAGTTCATGAGAGAATCTGGTTAAAAATCAGGATTTGTAGTAGCAAATAAGTATACAGATTTTGTACCAAACAATTTTCTATGGCTGATGAAGGAATATATGATGATACATAAGAATAAAAATATAAGTTCCAAATACATTACTTATACATTAAAAATTTTCCAAAATCTTATTAATAGTAATCCTGATATTAAAGCATGGTCATTTCTTTTATATCCAGTAGCGTACACACAAGGTAATATAATAACATTTAATATGGAAGTAGTCAACATGCTTAAAGAAAAGGGATTAATATATTGGCATCAGTTGCTAAACTCTGGAAAACCTCTGACAATAGACCAGATTAAACAGAAATTAAATATGGAAGATAGTTTGTGGTTACATGTACAAGAATTAAGACAGTATATATTAAGCAAACAAGAAACAATGCAACCATCAATAAGACAAAATGTTCCTAACCTTATAGAACATATAATATTACTAATGAATCAACCCATTACTGGAAAGGGATACTTATCATCTATAAAACAAACAAAAAAATAAAAATGCATAATAATGGCAAAATATGGAATTATTATAGATCAGTTAATGGACATGTGCCAAATGACAGAGACAAAAAACTAATTCTTCTCTCTCCAAAGCAGACATCACTTTCATTACATTGGAGACTTTTTACATGGCAATTCATACACAGATCTTATGTAACCCCTCATAAAATGTAACTTATGTTTAAGAAAAATATTGGCTGCTGGAGATGTGATTTATCAATAAAAGCAGACTGGCAACATATGTTCTACGAATGCCATTTGATTAAATCATATTGGGATAAAATAAATTATTTTCTGCAAATGGTATTCAATGATAAATTCCAGATTTCCAAATCTATTATTTTGTTTAATGCACCTGTACCCGACTGTGTGCCAAGAACAAAATATGTAATCTTATGGACTCTCCTAGCTATTGCAAGGAAGAACATTACATCAAACTGGAAATCCAAAGCTTCTCCAACTTTTAAGCAATTCATGAATATGGTGTCAGCAGTATCGCAATTGGAAATGAACACTATTAAAGGAAGAACTGAAAGAAATACATCATTATACGTAGCATGGCAAAAAGTAACTGAAATACTGGAGAATAATGACTGCAGCAGATTATAATCAGGAAACAATTGTATAGAAAGTCAATTATATGTCAACAATAGACACCCTTGTAAATACTTTATTTTGGTTTTAATGTTTGATACCTGTTTAGAGGTTTTAGCCTACCTTTTTAAATAATTTGTAAATACTTCATTGTCATAAATAACCTGCATTCATGTTTTCTTGTTTTTGGAAATGAATAAAAATATTTACAAAAAAAAAAAAAAAAGAAGAACTGAACCCTCACATTAAGTCACTGTTCAAACTTAGCCTTACTACAGGATATGTACCCAAAGAATGGCGTACAGCTACAGTGGTCCCACTCCACAAAGGTGGTGCCACAACGGACCCCGGAAACTATCACCCCATAAGCCTGACTAGTCTGGTCTGTAAAGCTATGGAGCGTATTATCATGGAACTCATAAACAAAGACATTGGGAGCCTCCAGACACTGGACCCTACCCAATTCGGCTTTGTTAAGGGCAGATCTTGCCTCTTAAACCTAGTTGATTTCTTTGAAACAGTTACCAAAGCCATAGATGAGGGCAAGGTAGTCCACACAGCCTACCTGGACCTCGCAAAAGCCTTTGACACAATACCCCACTCGGGCATCATAAATAAGCTTACATGCTTAAATATCAACCCCTATATCCCAAGATGGGTTGCAAACTGGCTCAGTGATAGAACCCACATGGTCAGAATCGCAGGTGCCATGTCCGAATCCAAACCAGTTACAAGTGGCGTCCCACAGGTCTCAGTTCTGGGACCTCTCTTGTTCATTATATACTTCTCTGAGGTTCAGGCTAACATGGCGGGATTATGGCTGACAAAGTTCGCAGATGACTGCAAACTGGGGGCCATAATTGAATCTCCAGCTGACACAAGCATCCTCCAAAAGGGTCTCACAGAGACGGATACTTGGTGCCAGAGCCACGGCCTCTAGCTAAATGCTAAAAAGTACATAGTCATCCCCTTTGGGAAAAACAAGGTGCCCACAAATTACCACATAGGTGGTAATCCATTAAGTACGGAAGAAGTAATTAGAGATTTGGGGACCAATGTAGATAGTAATCTCTCTTTTGATAATCATGTTGCCAAAGTGGTTAGAAAGACCTTCTATATAGCCCACCTTATCACAAAAGGGTTCGCATCTAGATCAAGAGAGGTCATTATGCCCCTCTACTCATCACTCATCAGGCCCATAATTGAATACAATGCCCCTTTTGGGATACACCTTACCCGACACCTGCAGCAACTGGAGAGACCCCCAAAGTACCTCACCAGGAGGATCATGGGCTACAAACAGATGTCCTATGCAGCTCAACTAAAGAAACTCCAGCTCTACTCAGTTGCTTACCCCCTACTCAGAGGCGATCTATGCCTGATGTACAAAGCCATGTCAAACCCAGAATTAATGGACATGCTCCACCTCAAAAAATCCAAGTTCCTTAGAGCCACACGCTCCAGGGACCTAAACCTCAGCACAAAAATAAATAGGACATGCTGGAGGGACAGATTCATTTCCCAGAGGCTCCCCTCACTCTGGAATAGAATCCCAATTCATGCCCCTCGCTGACCCTCTTCAAGCGAAATCTGAACGCGTGGATGGGAAATCGCAAATTCACCCCTGGGATCTCTTCTGTGTCCTTGCTAGACAGAGGCACAGTAAACTAATCTTAAAAGGCTACCTACTGTGACCTACTTTACAGAGGCACAGTAGACTAATCTAATAGGGAGGCGGAAGCCAAATACACTCTGGCTAGGCTTATAAATGCGCTAGGGCAGATAGCCTAGTATCTACCTATGAACCTATGGTCGATGATTCCAATGTTCGATCATATGGTCTTGGCCATATGAAAGTTGAACATTTGAGCTGTTGGTCATGTACTGTTGGTCATGTAAAGTCGACCCATATAGATAGATAGATATAAATATATATATATATATATATATATATATATATATATATATATATATATATATATGGGCCTACTTTGATTCACTGAAAATTCATTTCACTGAATTTGAAAACACCCACACCAAATCGCTGAAAGCTCAAATCACTGAAAACTCATTTCGCTGAATCACATTTCACTGAATGTAAGTATTGTTGACCAAATAAAATGTGTATGCCCTTTTCCCCACTGTAGTGTGATCCTGGAGTTAGCATATATAGTTAGGGGTGTGTGGGGGCACAGCCCCTTATATTGCAGGGTGTGGGGGGTTTAGCACCCTCACCTAATTTTGGTTTTATATTGTTAGCTTTCAGTGAAATGAGATTCATAAATATAAAAGCTAACTAACTAGGTGGGGGGCTGTGCCCCCCATCCCCCCAACTATATATACTAACTCCAGGATTACACTACAGTGGGAAAAAGGGGATATACGTTTTATTTTCCCAGCAGTACTTACATTCAGTGAAATGTGATCAGTGAATGAGTTTTCAGTAATTTGACCTTTCAGCAATTTTTTGAGGGTGAATTGAAATTCAGTGAAATGAGTTTTCGGTAAATCAAAGTAGACCCATGTAGACCCGTGTGTATAAATATATAAATATACATATATATATATATATATATATATATATATATAGATATAGATATATATATATAGAGAGAGAGAGAATGAGAGATACATAAATAGAGAGATATAAAAGCAGCCATTGAGTTTTAGCACAATGAGCTCATTTGTGATTCAGAAACATGCTAGTCACAATGAGGTGAGACCTCATTATTCTCTAATTTGCATGTTTCCTGAATCATAGTTAGTACTTCAATGTGCAGGTCACGGCTGATTTGCTCATAGTAGTAGTAACCTGCTGCTCGTGCAGACAGTGGACTTCCCCACTCCAATGAATCTCGCAGACATATACATAAACACAGACACATACACAAATACACTGACACACACACACACACACACACACACACACACACACACACACACACACACACACACACACACACACACACACACACACACACACACACACACACATACACCACAGATCCTGTACTTGTCCCTACCCTCCTCTCATTCCTCTACCCTATAATACTCTAGTACCATTATGGCACATATCTATTAAGCCCTGGAGCTCTAGTGTACCTCCCCCATCCTTGATCCCCATTATAATGTCACTATCATTATGGTACTTTAAAGACTCATCGCTCATTTTCTAGTGGTTCCCCCAACCCCTGACCCCATTATAATATCACTGCCATTATGGTAGTTTAAAGAGTCATTACTGGTGGTCTAGTGGTTTTCCCCACCTCTAGCATCCGAATGAAGTCTGTGCTATTACAGTACTTCACTTCATCCTGGGTGTCCAGTCGTTCACCACAGCCCCAATCTACATACTATTGTTGGTGCCATTATTACATTTTAGATTTTTCTGGTAGTTCCCCTATGCCAATTATGCTCTTCTGTGCCATAAGGCACTTTACTGAATATTTTCTGATGTCAAATGTATACTCCACCCTCAAGTCTATGTAGTAGCAATGGCGCCATTGCAGCATTTAAAGCATCATCATTAGCCCCCTTTTTCCCATTTTTCTACATGCAGTCAGGGTATCGTGGTAACTGTCACCAACTCTCTCAATTCAGAGCCACACTCCTGCCTTCTTCAAGATTCATGACTGACTGTCACAGATCTTCTTTCACACAATCCATCCACCTCTTTGCTGGACATCCTCACTTCCTCATATCTTCTTCCTGTCTGTCCCAAATCTTCCTCACCAGATTGTCTTCTGCTTTTCTACACATGTGCCCAAACCACCTTAATCTGTTCTCTTTGATCTTTTCTGCAATTGGAGCTACTTTGGCTTCTGCTTCTATGTCCTCATTTCTTCGTCTGCCCCACAGTGTGCATCCTACCACCATTCTCAGGCAATTCATTTCCATCACCTCTAGCTTCTTAAAATGTTCTGCGTTTACTGACCAGGTTTCTGTACCATACAGTAGTACTGGTCATACCACTGTCTTGTACACCTTACTTTTCAGCTTCTTTGGCATTCTTCTGTCATAGGCTACACCTGACATTCTATGCCAGTTGGCTGCAGCCCCTCTGATTCTAGCTTTGACCTCTTCATTCAGACTTCCCTTTTCCTCAGCAACCCCTCCCAGATACTTGAAGCTGTTTATCCATTCCACCATCTTCCTTTTTAACTCTGTTCTCAGCTTCTTCTGATTTCCCCAATTTGCTGCCATTACCACTGTCTTATCTGTGCTTAGTTTCATTCCATGTGCCTTTAGTTTTGGTTTCCATTCTCCTGTCCTTTGCTGAAGTTCTTGCTCAGAGTCTGCCTGTAATGCCACATTGTCTGCATACAGTAACTTTGTTATGTCCCCTCTCACCAGTATGAACAGCAGTGGGCTCAGAGCTGAATTCTGGTGTACACCCACTCCCACTGGGAACCCCTCTGTGAGGCCGAACACTGTTTGTACTTGAGTCATTGGATCCTTGTAACATAGCCTGCACTAATTCTACCAATGTTTTTGGGACTTCAAACCACCACAGTACTGCCCAGATCAGCTTTCTTGGGACCTTGCCATCATAACACTTAAAGCATTTCCTGGTGTCCAGTGGTTCCCCCATCCCTAATACATGTTGCAACATTGATGCCATCTTGGCACTTAAGACATTACCTGGTGTCTGGTGGATCCCTCCTCACTCCCTCAGTCAAAACTGTAATGTTGGTGCCATCATGGAAATTAGTCAGCCCTGCTGATCTAATGTATTCTCCCCACTCTTTGACCCTGTTTAGCAGTTTAGCAGTGGTATTATGGCACTTTAAAATTAAGTCATAGTGTCTAGCGGTTCTCCCCTACCATGTTTGTGTAATGCAGCTGGGCAATGCCTTTTGGCCATGTTCACTATCTTAATGTGCTGGAGATGGCTGTGCTGATCTACATAGCTGAGCACATTCTTGAATCACTCAAGCATGTACACACCTTCCTAGAGGGGGTTCCAAAGAAGGATCACATGGCTAATTAGCATACACCTCTCCCCCAGAATGCCTCTTTAGTATTCAGCATGGCCAAGGGCCAGGTCTTCATGGTGCTACTTGTTGGAGGACCATTAGACACTACATAAGAGCACTTGCTTCTTCTTTCGGCTTTTCCCAGTTAGGGGTCAACACAGTGGATCACCAGTCCACTCATGATTGGCAGTAGCATTTTACGGTGTCGAGTTGCCAGCCCGGTGCCCAATCTTTCATGGAAGGCACACACATGCACACACTCATGCCTAGGGCCAATTTAGAGTGTCCAATCCACCTACAGCATGTCTTTGGGATGTGGGAGGAAACCGGAGCACCCGGAGAAAACTCAAGCAACCACAGGGAGGAAATGCAGACTCCACACAGAAGGTACCCCAGCTGAGGATCGAACCAGAGAACCTCTTACTGTGAAGCGACAATGCTAACTGCTGCACCACCATGGCCACCCACATAAGAGCACTTGCTGAATAGCAAAAATGTACTGTGATGTGTAAACAGCTATTTACACATCACAGTATCGTCATGAAATAAGCCCTAAGTCTTAGTTTTGTTCTGTATTTTTTCACCCTATATTTTTGTGATCGTGCAGAAGATCTGTATTCCTGCAGTCTTTCTCACTTTAACTACCGAGGAATTTTAGGAATGCTTTTTAGCTTCCAAGGATATTCACTCTTCAAGTTTTCATTTATTCTGAAGTTAAAGGTCAGATTGATATACCAAAATATTTCCAATCAGCATGGTCATATTATCTAGTTTTTTAGTTATCTCAGGTAATGAAAAATGCTAATCTGCAGATATTTTCAGAAATGCTGATAACTATATCTTTACAATATCATTGCTATTGCTTTAATGAGAAAGACATTAGCTAAATTAAAATAGTAAGTACCCAAATGCATGGTCATGTTTTCTTTGTATTTGTTAAAATCTGATAGATCTAATCGTGAAACATAAGAAGAAAACAACCATTGTATTGTTATTGTATTATTGTACAATTAACTGAAAAATAAAACAGACCAAGTTTATTAAATTATGTATATAATGAAAATGATTGTAAAATACTGAAATAAATCAGTATGTTTCAGAGCTGTTTTCAAAAATAATGAGCAAGTTACAGTGCGTGCAGTTTAGAATCTCATTTTAGTAATGTGGATGGTGCAAAGAAAGTGACAACCATACCAGACCCGCAACACTTTAGCTAAGTGACTGCATACCTCTCTTAAGGCTGCTCCAAATCATTCTGATAAAAAATCATGGCATCAGTAGCAAAGTGAGGCAGTAGTTAGCACTGCTGCCTACCAGCAATTACTTCCCTACTGGGGTCATCTTTTGTGCTGAATATATATGTACCCATCTGTGTTTGCACTGCTTATTACTAGATCCCCTTAATTGCCAATATATCCAAAATGCATGCTGTAGGTGAATTAATAAGCCCCATAATTGTACACTGATGTGTACATGCAATGTGCGAGTGTCTTGCAAGTGTGTGTGTTTGTCCCATACAGGACTAGTTTTCTGCCTTACACCTGTTTAGTTGTAAGGTTTCAGTTCTTATTGACTTTGAATAAGATAAAGCAGTGTTCAAAATGAATGTACATCAAATGACAAACATTACTGCAAAAGTCAAACAGGTGGATTTCATAAAGCTTACACGATAATCTTTACAGTGTGCATGTTGCAGCATGATGCACACGTGGGCGCAAAAAGTTTTAGATTCAGTAAACTCTGCATAGGGGAATGCAGCGGCACACAGTCATAAGCAAATATGAAAACTTTTGTGGCATGCAAATTACAGCATAAGTGGCTGAATTATATGTTAATGAAACAAATCAACATGGTGGAGTGCTTCAACAACTTGTAAAGCAACCTTTTAGGCTCTGTGTTCGTGATGGCCATTTATTCCAAAACTTTCTGAATACATCCACGAAAAGATGTCTACATGGAAACAGTAGTGAGTAAAAGCTATTACATTTGTACAGAACTGCCCTTAACATGTAACACCACACATATTCTGACCTAATTACGCAGGGTGGATGCTAGAATATCTGTGTAACAATCATAATAATGTCATTTTAAGTGCCATAACATAAATACAGCTTCACTCCCCTACTCCCAAATAAAGAATATACTTGTAAGTAATGCAGGCTGCTAAAATGTGTAAACCTCCATGAAACATAGTATTATACTGTAATGTATGCATGTGCAGGATGTGGCTGATGGATTACAGCATTCCTTTGTCACAGCCTTGGACTTCTGTGCAGTTTCCATGCCTACAGTTACTAACCATGTAGATTCTGGGCTGTCATCATGGTGAAGATGAAAATGAGGTCAAAACTCATTAAAATTTTTGAATTTCAAAATACAGTAACCATATAAGGATGTTCACTTCATGTTGGGACTTCTACGGTGTTCATGTTGAATGCATGGCAAAAGTGAATGCTAACATCAGGAGTGTGTGTCAGGTTACACTTGCACAAGTGAACATGTAGGACTGTGAAGGGTGAAAGTGCAGGTAAGAAGTGCACAATTCCCACGTTCTGTGTCATCCTCATTATTTATTTGTTAAAATGTGTGGTCTCGGCCTGGGTTGCCATTTTTTTTTCGTTTTTACTTTTGCCATTGTTGCACAATATGGCACTTACCACAACCATGAAAAACAGCAGAATGAATGGTAGGCTTCTCTGTGTTGTTCTGTAACTATTCCTGTGGCAGCACATGTATGTGTTTTTATTTATTTAGTTAGTTATTTATTGACATTTTTTAACCGGGTTGGTCCAGCTGGTCCAGGGGCCCGTTTTCAGTGGAGACCCGAGGAGAAAAGCTCCAGTTATAAAACAAATAAGGATTACATAGGTAAAAAAATAGAAAGTAGCAAAACCAAGTTTCACTCCAAAACATATTAGTACAAATTTGATTGTAATCAAACATTTGTATATTAGTGCAAATGTATTAGTACAAATTTGATTGTAACCAAACATATTTAGACTCCCCTAAGAGAATAGGGTGTTAGGAATGAAATATAGCTAGTCCTGGGTTCGACTACAGGGTGTACAACCTTTCCTTTACTTTTTATGGTCCATGTTTGCACGATATCCCAAGAACAGAGGAAATATCAATTTTGCCCTTGCTTACCTTATTTATGTGAAATTGCACATAGCTGTGCATAGCGCACTAATGAACAAGTCACTGGTGTTTTAATCGTTGCTATTTATAACATAAACAGGTGAATTGCATGTTAATCAACCAATCCAACATGGTGGAGCTATTCAACAAAATGTATAAAGTATTCACGTAGCCTCCATCCTGGTATTTTCCTTTATCTTTCAATACCATTTGAGTAGAGACAAGGAAATTTTAACTGACACAATGCTAGGGGCTGCTGCAGCTATTCTACATCTGCATGTGCTAGAGGCTGAAGCCAATGCTGCTGGTGCTGCTGACAATAGGCATAGGCCAAGAAGGAGAAGAGTGTTCAGGCCCAGGATAACTATCCAGGTGCTACATGAGCTGGAGATTGTAGAGCACTAGAGGATGGCCAGGGACACATTACAAGAACTCTGTGAACTCTGTCACAATCAACTCAGAGCCAACTGAGGGGAACCCATCCCAGTGAAAACTAAGGTATGTGTAGCCCTTAGAATATTAGCTACTGGTACCTTTTAAAGACCAACATCCAGGATCCTCCATTATTTTCTGGATCCAATGGTCATACATGCCAGTGGAAACATATTTTCCCCTGTATTTCTGAAGAAAGGGATAACAATATGGAACTTTTGTACCATGTAGCACACTGCCCTGAAGTACTTAGGGCTATAGACTGCACCCATGTACACATTAAGGCACCACCTGGTGAGCAGGGCAGACTCTACATTAACTGCAAGGGACAACACTCCATCAACTGTCAAGTCATGTGTAATGCCAGGGCATTATCTTGAATGTGTGTTCTGGCAACTATAGCAGTTATCATGACTCCCATATCTGGCACACATTACAGCTATACCAGATGTTTGCTAGAGGGGACATCACACAGGGCCATTTACTGGAGGATGCTGACTATACACTGGAGTTGTGGCTAATGACACCCATCAGAAGTGCACATACACCCATGGAAGAATGACATAATGAGGCATATGGACAAACTAGAAACATCACAGAGCATGTGTTTGGGTTTCCGAAGTCACTGTTCCAGTGCCTAGATATATCCAGTGGAGCCCTGCAGTATAATCCACACACATCTACACAAATATTCACAGTATATGCTATGGTCCACAATCTGATCTTGTGGAAACAGCTGCAGCACAATCAGCAAGGGAAGGGACACACATCCCTCCACCAACACCTAGGTTACCACAGCCACAGTCAGAGGAAGACTCAGAAGAGGAACCCTCAGCTGCTGTCCCTGTAGGCAAATGTAGGCATGCTCAGTATGCCCTTGCTTTGGCCAAGGGACAATGCATAGCACATTCACTGACCACCTAGCGACTTAATACCTTTCTCCTACTCACATACATATAGTAAAATTGATCCCAGGCAACTCACACAACCTTTACCTCCCCATGTATTGGCTGTGTACTGCTTGCATCAGACAGAGTCAGCCCTGAACTAAAGGTCTGTTAGCTGCTGCATTTGCAAGGTAAGTCTGAAACCTACAGTATAGTCTTTAAAGATATTATGTCATATCCTTATACTTCCTAGCTTGGTACAGTAAGCAAGTAAATAGTGGTGGATTTCTTCAGAAAGTACCTTAACATGTGACACCAGATACTTACTTTACTTATATTTGTCCATTAGTAATTAGTAGGTTAATTAGTAGGCCTCAGGTATGAACGTTTCATACAGTAAAACAAAGAGCGAGAAGGTCACAGAGAAAAAACAATCATACCTCTGAAGAATTCTGATGTTCTCTGCGTGGCCTCAGTGTAGCACCATACCTTTGTACTAGTAAATCATTAAAGAGAGAAGTTAGAAAGTGATGCAGTTTCAAACTTCAGACTTGCTTGTGTTATAATAGCAACTGAGCTTTGTCCGCCTCAAAAGAGGAGTGCACCATTGTTCCTGTCATAGCAGTAACTGAGCTAAGTTACTCCCAAAAGAACAGTATATGTCTGTTTGTGCCATCCAGCATGGACTTAATTTGTGGCAACTGCATATCATATCATTCCCAGTTAATATCGTCTCACGTGTTAAGGCCAATGATATAGAATGGCTTATACACTGCATGTGTTAGATAACTTCTGAATGATCAAGAAACACAGAAAGGTAAGACAGAGCTGTATATTTGTAAACATAATTATGAAAAGTTGTGTGATCACTAATTGCTCTATGTCCAACTATAGTAAAGAGAATTAAATGTACAAACCACAGCTGATGGTTTGATAACAGTGTTTATACTGATGCAGTTGGTTGTGTGAAGAATGAAGAAGACTATGGCATCTCTCCTGTTTTCTGAAGCTATATTGGTGTGAGGGTTCAAATCCTGACATATGTAGAAATTTGTGATGTGTACTATTAAGATTTACCTTGCTTTTACAGATTTTGCATATGTGTTCCTTGGTTTTAGTATATTTTCCTATTTGTCTTCTTTTCATTCCAGTTTTGTGCGGTGTCGCATGCCTAAAAAAAATTTGGCTAAACTTATCTTATTTGCGTAAAGTGCAACATGCAGAAATAGAGGAAAACCAGATTTCCTAGAAAGCAGACACCCCAAAACAGAAAACAGATACATTCAATTAATGCTCTTAGCTATCACGAAAAGCCAGCCAGGAGTATAGATGGAACCATAGGATCAGGGTATAGTAGCAAGCATTAGCAATGCACCATTCATTGAGGCACTGCTTTCCTGTGCGCAAATAGGACTATCTGACATGGGTGTACACTTTTTTAACCAGTGTGCAAATGCAATAACTATTGTGCTATGGAGATATGATATTTTATTATTGCTGTTTATCATCCAGTTCCTTTGTATGACATAAAACTACATGTGGAAACATTGCAGACTAAGGGTACAATATAACTATATATCATATATTTATAATACATCCATTTGTTTCCCCCTCCAAACCACCTCAAACAAGCACTGCAACCCTGGGGTCTCATTACTTTTTCTATACATATATCAATTAGAATACAAAGTGTTATACATAATGTTGTGTGTTCACTCATGGACAGGGCCACTTGGTGGTGCTCACGGCCTTGCTCTGCAAAACTCAAACTGCTAAGTATGCTCAATAAGGGTACTTGTGTTGTTACACAGTCAGGCTTCCAAACAGCCTACTGCTATTAGGCTACTAGCCTCAGATGACACTATGAAGCAAAGTACCTATACAGACCTCCCAACCTCTTGTTTATCACATGTCTGTTGATGTCATCTAATATAAGTTCACCTGTAGTCCTGCTAAAATGAGACTTGTGCCATGGAACGTGATAAATACTGTGTTCTGTAGTGTGTGACCTTAGGTAGGTAGGGGTTATAGTCTTACTGCAGTCAAAGGGGTGTGTGTTTGTGTCTATACAGAATAGCAGAAGTGTGTATCCAACATATACTACTCCAATGGCATGGCTTGTCAGTTTTTGAGACTTGTACAAGCCTACACATCCATTTAATGTAGGCTTCCCAACCTCTTGTCTCCAACATGGCCTGCCAATGTCATCTACTATACATTCACCTGCAGTCCAAACAAAATCAGACTTGTGTTGTGTTACATGCATTAAGTACTGTGTTCTGTAGTGTGTATACTTAGGCAGGGGTTCTAGTCTCACCACAGTCAACTGAGGGGGTGGGGTTGGTTTGTGCATGTGTGTGTGTGTGTGTGTGTGTGTGTGTGTGTGTGTGTGTGTGTGTGTGTGTGTGTGTGTGTGTGTGTGTGTGTATGTGTGTGTGTGTCCATGAGCTGTTGCTGGAATTTACAGTGAGCATTTTAAAGCACCCTGTGAGACACTGTTATCTTGTCCTCAACAGACACTGCTGATGTCATCATCTATAAAGTGTGGTCTGGGGGTCTATATTAGAACACCAAACAGTTAAAATGTTGAGTGTTTTAATATCGACCCATTTTCAGCGAACGCTGAAAATATCGAAGAAGCAGAAAACTGAATTCTTTACTAGGGAAAGAATTTGGTTGTCCGTTTCTGTTGCTTCGGTATTTTCAGCACTCTGTTGGAAAGTTACGGGTCAGGTTCAGGTAAGAGCGTGATTGAGTGCAGGTTAGTTATGTGTGCGATTGAGTGAACATGAGGGTTAGGGCGGGTTAGGTGAGTTAGGGTTAGGGCGCGGGTTAGGTATGTGTGCAATTGTGTGGACATGAGAGTTAGGGCGGGTTAGGTGAGTTAGGGTTAGGGTGCAGGTGAGGTGAGTGTGCGATAGTGACGGACCTTAGGGTTAGGGTTTGGGTTAAAGTAAGTGGATAGTTAGTGGTGTGTGTATGGTTTAGTATAGGGTTAGGTGTAAGATTTTAGGTGTGTGTGTGTGTGTGTGTGTGTGTGTGTGTGTGTGTGTGTGTGTGTGTGTGGATTGCTGTGTGTTTGGTGTGCTTTTGTTGTGTGTATGTGTTTTGGAACAGCAAATTTTTTCCCTAGGAATAAATTTGCTGTTCTGAACGTTCGCTGTTTGGTATTTTCGATTGGTAGGGTTCGATATTAGAACATTCGACATTTTGAATGTTCGGTGTTCTAATATAGACCCTGGTCTGGCACATTCCAAGTCAGACGTGAACCATGGAGTTCGGTGTTCTAATATAGACCCTGGTCTGGCACATTCCAAGTCAGACGTGAGCCATGGTGCTTGTATTAAGTACTGTGGCCTGTAGTGTGTATACTTAGATAGATAGGGGTTCTATTCTCACTGCAGTCAAGTGTGTGTGTGTGCGTGTGTGTGTGTGTGTGTGTGTGTGTGTGTGTGTATGTGTATATGTATGTGTGTGTGAGAGACAGATGTTATTCAACACTAGAGAGATCCTTTTACACCAGCATGCAGGATATTATCATCATATGCTCAACAGACAATGCTGATGTAATCAGCTATATCAGATTATTGCATATACATCCATCCCACCAGGTCAGAATCAAACTCTGGCATTGATCCCAGGCAGACGTCACCTTAGGTTCATAGGAAGTTACTAGTTAGAGGACTGGTGACAGGTATGCCTTGGGGTATGTCTGGTGAGGATGGGGGGGTGATGTTTGCCCCCAACTGTGTGGTAGCAGGTTGGTGATGTCCTCAGGGTCAGTATGCATGGTACCATCCAGTACTATTTGGGCACAAAGCTGGGCCTTTACTTTTAGATTTCTGACATAGCTAAAGAATGCCTCCTGATTCTCTTTAGCTAGGGATGCTACTTTAGGTTTGTATATGGCTTTAGAGGATTTTTAAAGATAGCTAATTTTCTTGTTCAGGCTGAGGAGGGTGTCTTTCCTCTGCTAAGTCATTTTTTCTTGTTCTTAGACATAACGTTCTTCCACTTGTTGTATAAACTATGTATGCTTGATGCCCAGCAGGGTGGCTTGTTTTCTGTGAGGAACTTGTTTTGATCTGTTTGTGTTCAGCCGACTCTATACACTGGCATAGCTGTTTATACAGCCCATTTGTGTACACCTCTGCATAGCAGTCGTTGTTGACAGTGGTAGCAAGAATTTAAACTCTTTAAGGCATCAGTTAGGAGCCTATAGTTTGCTTTGGATAAATGTTTCATCCTTTCTGCTCTTGAGGGGGTGTCTAGTATGATTGTGAATGTGAACAAGACTGAATTGTGCTCTGACCTGACCAGGGGGGCCACCAACACAACGGGGTTAATACAAAAAACCACTATGTTGGTCAGTACTAAGTCTAGACATTCAACCCCTCAGTAGGGGTGCAGACTATCAGTTGCACAGCATATATATTAACAAAGTCCAGGAACCTTAGAGTGAGTGTGTTTGTACATATATTACTCCAAATTGATGGAAGTACAGTTGAAATCACACATGACCAAGGTGTTTGGCTGTCTAGTGAGTGACTCAATTAGGTCCAAGTAGGTAGAGTGGTCCTTATGGTTCATGGGGGACGTATAGCTATCAATGATATGGAAGGAGGTTTTACATACAGTTAGTTGGACTTGGAGTAGTGCTACAGAGTCTTACTCTTTGACCAGTTTTGTGGTGTATTTGTCTTTAATGAAGAGGTATAGACCTCTGCCTTTGGTACTTTCATGCTCATTTTGATGTGAGAACATGTGGAGGGCATTGTAGCCCAATATGGCCAGGGTGCTCTCTGTGGTCTTGTACCATGTCTGTGTGACTGGTCAGACATTGGCATCTTCCAATGTAAGGAATTCTTCCAATGACTGCAGTTTCTGATTTACTCTCCTTGCATTAAGCAGCATAAGCTTCAATTTGTCTGTGGTGGATTCTTTAATGTTGGGACTTTAGTTGTGCTAACATTGCCAAAAAAGCCACTATGGGGGAGGCAGGCACCTTCATATAGTACAGTGATGTACATCTCCAGTCATTCATTGCAACAAGGGCTATGACAGAGTCATAACGGTACTTGTTGTTGAGATAATTGAGTACGTGTGTGATCTGATGGGTCCTGGCACCTGACATGCAGCTGACTATGGCCTTCTCCTTATCTGGCCTGTCAAGGGGGACATCTGTGTGTCTCACTGTGGAGTTGTTTGTAAGCAAGATATTTGGTTTTGAGGTGTTTTTCCAGAGTGGCTTATTGGCTGAGGCACTGGTGTGTGTATTATTATGGCTAGTGGATTCTGTTCGGTCTGCACTGTGTGCAGTAGGTTTGCACTTGGGAGGTCTCTGATCTTTAGTTAGGTTTCTAGCGAGTACCTCCACGTATGTGGGTTTATGTGTTGTGAGCTTATGAGCAAGAGGTGAATTGTGTGTGCTGACAACATGTTTGACATCTGGTTTATTGTTATGTTAAAGAGTTGATTCCAAATTCATAGTATAGATGCAACGGTCACATGTTGTATTAGTTTGTTTTAGCAGTAACTGGTTGTCAGTATACATGAGGCAATTGCATCAAGATGCTCATGTAAATCAGGCTGGCTGGACACATGGTAAGAAACTGTCCATCCATTATAGAATGTATATACTGTAGTAACTAGTGGGGAGTTGGCTAGATGGACCAGGTTTTGGTGTAAGAGTAACAAAATCTGTCTATTCTTTGAATGGTTAGGGTTACAAAAATGTGTCAATATTTCATAATCCACAGCTGAGTTGCTCATAGAGCAGAAGTGCAAGCTCTGAACAGCTATGGCAAACTGAATGCAAACACACCAAAACACAATACTGGAATACAAGTGAAGTTACGATATTTTAAACAAGTAAAAAAGGGAAAGGCCAATAGTAAGCCTTATTCCAGCAATCCCCAAGTCAGTTGGATTCTTGGCTGTAAAATCCTACCACAAGGGTGCAGGGGTGCCTTCCTATTGTAAGAGGACTAGTTTTAGTGCTTCAATGATATCAAACAGTCTAGATTCAGCAAGCTGAACTGAGCCTATGCTATAAAATGCAGAAGTACTAGAAAGCCAAAGTGCAGAAAATCATAATCACAATAGAAGAACAAGCAGTTTAAAACAGCAACAATTCACAAGACTGTAGACAACAAACCTTCTTAGTATGAAATAAGTGGTCTGGAACACAAGTGCTTAAACCCAAACTAAGACACTTTCAGAATAACAGACACAATAAACATTCAACCAGCAATTCCCAGCTTAGAAAGTTGCAAACTATCTTCCCTGCCACAAGAGTCTACACCACAAGCCTTCCTAATGTAAAATAACTGGTTTGGAGGTCAAGTGCTTAAAAAATAACAGAGACTTAGAACAACAGCCACAATAAGCATTCAACCAGCAATTCCCATTTCAGAAGGGCAGAGGCTACCCTCTCCTCCCACCAGAGTGTAGACTACAAACCTTAATGTAAGACAATTGGCCTGAAGCCCAAGTGCTTAAACCCAAATAATAGGCTTAGCATAACTGTTACAATGTAATGCGATACCAGACAGATGGCAGTGACATGTCTTTTAATCTACTCACATACATCATGTCATGGTTAGTAAGCCCTGTGTTATCAGGATGAGAAGGCCCTGTGGTCTGTCCAGCTGCTGCATGCATCTGGTGAGAGTCCGGCAAAAGAGAGCCTTATACTGCATTAATGTTCTGATGAGTTTGACTACAGTGCCATTATATAATCCTGAGATCTGAATGTGATGGCATGTCTTATGATGTACACCATACATATGTACTGGATAACATTGCAGTTCCTGACTTTACAACCATTACAAGAGAATACACTAGAAAGTACTGGCATGCTGATGCTATTCACTGTATCATTTGGCAAGACAAATATAACTGACAGGTACAGTTATGAGTTCAACAACACAAATGCAGATATACTAGGCACTAATGTAGCTATGACCCCTGTGTATTATACACAAATATTTTGTATCCTTGAATCCAAAAGAGAGAAAACAGGGATATGGCACAGATAGCATCACTTACAGAGGGTGCTGTGGGGGGTAGGAGGCCTAGGCTGGCATAAAATGTCAGTGAGTGTGTGTGAGGGGGAAAGGGAAGCAGGCAGGCTGTGTGTGTGTGTGTGTGTGTGTGTGTGTGTGTGTGTGTGTGTGTGTGTGTGTGTGTGTGTGTGTGTGTGGGTGTGTGTGTGTGTGTGTCTGTAGGGTCATCTACGTGAAAGTGGTGTGTGAGAATCTGCATGAACACAGCCAAGCTGGACAGGTGTGAGTCATGCATGGTAGAGGTGGCAGTTCATTACTGTCACTTCTGACCATGGGAACTGGCTCTGCCAGGAGTTGCACTGGCACCTCCACATGCAAAGGCCAGATAGAGTGCTGCTACCTGAGCATGACTGATGTCTGCTGGACATGCCCCCTTCACTGGAATGCAAAGGACCAAGACCCCATGGCCTGCCATGTCTGGGTGTGAACAGCACACTCCCCAATAGACCAGCAAAGTACTGCCACTGCAGGAGCATGATCAGGAAAGGCCATATTGGATCTCAGCATATGTTGTGGCTGACCTACACTCACAAGGATGATGTTCCCCTCCCAGAAGACATTTCATCACAGACACTGCTTGTTCCATGACAGACATGCCTCGGTCCATCACAGACAACCCTTTTTCCAATGTGTCATTCATTCAATCCAGGGAATCAGCGACATGGTGGAGGCAGTCATGCATGTCAAATTTTGCCACATCCACAACCCTGAACATTTGTTTGGAGCACTTTTCTGAACATGCCTGTGTCTGCAAGATAGCCCTAAACATATGTTCAGTGACATGGGAAGAGACACCTGCAGCAGGTTGAGGAGGGACAGCAGGCCACCTCTGAGCGCTCCTATCAACCCTCTTGCATGATACCTCACCAACACTTTGGCTATGGTCAGGCTCAACAGGCACTGAAGCCACAGTAGCCACACTTCGCAGCGCAATGTCATCTCCTTCCACCTGTCCTATATTTGTTTGCTCAGTGGACTGGAGCCTACTGGCTGTGTGAGGGAAAAAATAAGGGGTTGGCTGGATGTCAACTTCTGTGTCATATTCAACATGTGCACCCCTGAACTGTGCCTCAGTTTTGACACCATCATCATCAGTGTCTGATGAGACACTGACATCAAGTGGCACAGGGCCTACACTCCCACAGTCATGATCACCTGTGATAAAATGCGAAAAACACACACATACATTAATACCTGCACTACTATGGTGCAATATATGCTAAACAGCTAACAGTGCTACCACTATTACAGACAGTACAAGAATACACACAACTGGCTTAAAATGACACATTAGATTTTTAGAAATTGTTCTGCAGTACTGAAATAACTTGATTTGGCTTACCACCTGCAGGAGGCCTATGTTGTTGGATTCCTGACATTCCTGAAATAAGTTAAGCAAGAGGTAAGGCCAACATCATCACATTAAACAGTAAGACAGGAGGTACTACATGTACTTCTCTCAATCAGCAATCACTGTACTAATATTCAACCCCCCTCCCAAAAACACAAGTGACACAGAAGTAACTTTTATTTCAATTGTTTTACTATACAACAGTATTTAACTGTTCATATAAAAAAGCCTACCTGGGAGCTCTTCCTGGGATTAAGGAGTTGCACCCACATCAATGACATGTTGTGAGTTGTCCTGTGTTAAAAGATTCACCAGGAATTCCTCATTGGGAGTGAGAGGTGGCTCTGCAGCAGGCTCACCCTGGTTACCCTCTGGACTTGGGCAAAAGGAGCTGCACACCTCCATGCAGATGTTAGCATGTTACTGGCCCTGTGGCACACCTGCTCATAAGTATTTCCGTGGCCACCCACGGCATTTATGTTAGCAATGATTTGCTGCCATATCCTCAGCCTCCCTGGCATACTGAGATGACCCCTTCCAAGAAGAAAAGCACTATGTTGACATAGCGTATCCACTATTATTGCATTTTCTGCATCACTGAAGGGAGAGTCTTCAAGTCAGTTACATTTTTTTCGGTCCTAAAACACAGCAGAATGATAATACACATAACTATCACTTAACTACAAGGTAATTGTTACCAGATAAAACAGTAGGCAGTCAGTAGTACTCACTGAAAAAACATAACACATGCAACATATGTGAAATACTAACAACAGGCAGGATGTAAAACAAGGAGAGTAGCAAGGGTAACATATCCTTGCATGTGTCATAGCAGTAACTCAACTGTGCCACCTCAAAAAGAACAGTCCGTTCTAGTTAGTGACATTACAGTAACTTCTTTTTGCTCCCCCTACCCACTAAAAAACAGGAACATGAAATATTTTACTAATAAAACACATTTGAAATGCTAAAATTGCATTCAAAGGACCTGTCCCTGAAAAATGTGCACATATGTATCACATGTCTTACAATTTTCATGTATTGACAATCATTTGTACCTCTGAAATGGCTTGACAAATATGGCCACGCCATCAGTACACTTCTAACTAATGCATACAAATAACAGTGTAAAAGTATTTGCTTCATATTATTCATTAATATATTCCAAAATATGCATTATGTAGATAAAAAATTATAACATACTTTCTGGAGTTCAATACTCCTCAGTAAAGATATCTTGGGAAATACTTTGCTTTCTTGAACATGTAGCAAATGTCCTCACCAACTGTTTGGCTAACTACATATTTGCCTTTTTTATAATGGAATAGATTATTAATCAACTGCATCTGTCTAGGCTGTGTTTTAGCGATGCTAATTACAACATAAGCAGCTGAATTGCAGGCTAGTCAAACAATCTGGTGGAGCTTTTCAAGTCATTATAAAGCAACCATTTAGACTCCGTGCTGTTTTTTCCTGTGGATTTCAAAAGGAGTGGAGTACAGACACAAATTCTACACAGAGAGAATGTTAAGAGCTGCTGCTGCTTAACTCAATTTGTATGTACTACAGGGTACAGACAATGCTGTTGCTGCTAGTAGGCCTAGTCTGAGACAGAAAAAAACTTTCAGGCCACATTTAACTTACCACAACATACACAACATAAACATTGTAGAGGGCTACAGGGTGGACAGAGACACAATACAGGAACCTTTTGACCTCTGCCAGCCTCAACTGAGAGCCACAGCCTCTACCTCCCCAGGTATTGGCTGTATACTGCCTCAATCACAGTCAGCCCTGAACTAACACTGTGCCAACTGCTGCATTTAGAAGGTAAGTCCTGAATATGTATTATATTGTATAATAATATTATGACATCCCTTCTATTTCATCACTTGGTACAGTAAGCAACTACAAGGTGGAAGATTTGTACAGAAATTAATGTCACACGTGACAGCAGAGATGTATTTGACTTGTATGTGTCCGTTAGCAAGTAGAAGGTCTCAGGCCTCAAAGAATCACACATTGATATCTCCCCAAAGTACTGATGATCTTTGCACATCCTCAGTTTAGCACCATACATTTATAATGGGAAATTATAACAGAGCAGTTAGAAAGTAATGAGACACATAGCAGTTTTTGGCTTCACCACGCTCACAAGATCAAACAGGCAGGATTCAAAACAAAGAGAGTAACAAGAGCAACATATCCTTGTTTGTGCCATAACAGTAGCTCAGCTTGGGTCCACACCTCTTTGGAAAAACATTATATCCTTGACTGTGCCATGACAGGAACCCACCTTTGCTTCCCACCCCCAAAACAGCAGTCTGTGCTTCTCTGTGGCATCCAACCTCTCATTAATTTGATGGCAACTGCATATCATATTGTCCTCAGTGAATATCCTCACACATTTTAAGGTAAATGATATAGACTGGCTTACACACTGCATGTCTCTGAGTACTGGTCAGATAACTGATGAATGACAAAGAAACACAGAAAGGTAGGACACAGCTGTGTATTTTCGAGGAATAATCATAGCAGGTTGTGTGATCAGTAAGTGCACAACATCCTAAATATATGGCATAGAATACATTTACAAATAACAGGTCATGCATTGATATCAGTGCACATTCTGTTGCACTTAGTTGTGTGAGGAATTACATCACATACTTGCTGGAAAGGTGTTTGTGGAGCAAAGAATGATAAATCCTCCCTCCTGTTTTGTGACAGTGCAATTCATTGAGGGTTGGGATCCAGACCTATGTAGCAGACCTCTCAACTGTACCGAGTTCCTCATTAAATATCGGTTTTGAGGGCAAAATATTGGGGTGCCACAATTTCCCACGTGGTCCCTTTAATTTCTGAATTCCCTGTGTTTTTTGTTTTTAAATCCTGACATCATGTGCATGACAACGTCAGCTTTTGCAGACCGGTATTGTGTGTTCAGTGCGCAGCATTCATTCCTGGGCCTTCTCTCCTCCAGGTAAAAAAAAATAAACAGTAAATTTAAGATAAACAGTAAATTTAAGACAAACAGCAGCAGCTTTATTTCTTTAACGGCTGCTGGGCTGCAGGATATGTTTATGTGATGATTACTTTGCTTTTGTTTTACTTGACTTTTTAACGGAGCTTTGCTTATTTACTTATTTAACTGCGCAGAACAAACAGCAGCTTCACGTATTTAGCAGCTGTAGGCACTTGGGCAGGAGGTGAAATTTATTTGAGAAACTGCTTTTGTTTACATAACAGGAGAATTTTACTTAAGAAACTGCTTATTTTACTTTAATAGTTAACTTGCAGGAGAAAATGTGCTTTAATTTACATACTGACTTGTAGGCAGGAGAAAGTTCTGTGCTTTATTTAACAGAGAAACTGCTTTCGTACTTGTATTTTAACGGCTACAGGACAAAAATATGCTTTCATATTTATGTTGGCTTACAGGCAAGAGAAAGTGTGCTGTGTTCTCTACTTATTTAACAGAGTAACTGCTTTCGTTTTGTATCTTAATGGCTGCAGAAGAACGTGCTTTCAGTTTCATGTACATATTGGCTTGGCTTACAGGAAGAGAAAGTGTATGCTTGCTTATTTAACAGAAATTGCTTTCATTTTATTGTATTTTAATGGCTGGAGGAGAAAATGTGCTTTCATGTTCACGTTGGTTTACAGGCAAGAGAGTGTGTGCTGTGCTCTCTACTTAGAAAAACTGCTTTCCTTTTACTTGTATTTTAACGGCTGCAGGAGAGCATGTGTTTTCATATACATATTGGCTTGGCTTACAGGAAGAGAAAGTGTATGCTTATTTAACAGAGAAATTGCTTTTGTTTTACTTGTATTTTAATGGGTGCAGGAGAAAATGTATTTTCATGTACATATTGGCTTACAGGCAAAAGAAAGTGTGTGCTTTAACAGAGACTGCTTTTATTTTGATTTTACTGCTGCAGGAGAAACTATGCTTTAATGTACATATTGACTTGCAGGCAGGGCAATGTGTGCTTTACTTATTTAACAAACTGCTTTTGGTTTACTTAACAGCTGCAGCAGAAAGTGTGTGTGTGAGAGAGAGAGAGAGACTGTCTGGTATGTTGGCTCATACATACTTTTGGTCTGTTTCTCTTAAAATGTTTGTTTTCTGGCAAATCCAATGAGAACTGAATTCACTAAATAATCATTGCCATTTAAATTTCAGTCTTCCTGTCTTTCAGGAAATGCATGTTTGGTAACACAAAACATTTTAATCTAGCAAGCAACTTTTCTAAGATCATACAAGCAATGTTTAAAATGTGTCCCTGGTTTTGGGATTTTGTCCCCTTCCCAATAAATTTTTGGTTATTTCCAGATTTCTTATGCTGCATAGGTCTTCAGGGGAAGAGGAGTATAGTGCTGCTTTTAGTAAGTGTGTTTGTGTTGTCAGTAGTACGACGGGTAGAATACTTACTTTTGATATAGAAGGCTGTGGGTTTCTACTCCCACAGCATGTAGATTGCTGATACTGTACTCTGTTGTACTTTGCAGTCCTGAGAATGTTCTCTTTGGCAGAGATAGCTAGTAATTATGAACCTGTTATCAGTTTGCCATCCATTCCCTGTCGTAATATTACTAGCTTATTTTTTTTTTTATGCGACATAGGCAATTTATATCTCAAGGGCAACAGGCACGTTATTTGTAGATGAAACAATGAAATATTAAGTTGTTTCCTAGCAGCAACCTCTTCATTAGTTACATATCTCCTTAATGTGGAAATATTATGTGACTTTTACTTCTACAGAGATTGTGCATATTTACTGATACTGGTGGATTGTAGACATTACTCAGACTTTTATGATGGAAATGTTCTGAACTGGGCAGTTTAGTCAAATATTGGTTCATGCATTTTGTTTCATTGCTTACTGTAAAAGTGTTCAAAACAATAAATTTAAAATGAGCTGTAGCATGTATGCTGTATTATACAAGGAATACAATTTAATATTGTCCGGATGATGTATCAAAGAACACATGTAATGTTTTGTGTGCAAGGGGGGCTATGATTTGAAAACAGCCCAAAGCTAATCTTACCACTAGCCAGATGCATTTTCTTTGTTGGTTTCAATGCTGTTTCAATGAATGTGAGTTTCAAGGGCAGAGAAGTTATAATGCTAAGTCTATTTTCATTGTGAGACTGTATTGCTTTGTTTAGCAGAGGTCTAGTAGTGTTTATGCTATAAAATGTAAAATAAACTTTTTTAAATTAATCCAAATAAACATTGTAGAAGTAAAGCAGTATTCACATTATAGTGTTTATGGTAAATAGGGCAAATTAACCAGGTAATGATACATTGGAATGGCTGCAGGGGACTCTGGTGCCATTTTTGGTTATCTGTTCTTCAGTTTGCGTTTGAACGTTGGTATCCCACAATTCCACCGGAGTGGGTGGGGTTACATAATTATGTATGCAAATTATATGTTAATCAACGTACAGATTTGTACCTATTTTTCATGGGCCTTGTCCAGATTTTTGATGTTTCCAGGTTAAGAGGTATGCTATGTAGTCATATCTCATGTGTACTAAGAGTTTCTACTCTGTATGTCATAGATTGATTTTCTGCATTTTAACTAATTTTCAGTGTTTTATACCTTTTTATTTTTTGTTTTTTTTGGGGGGGGCACTGTCTGTGCAATGCACTGTTTAGGAAAAACAGCTTTGCCTATGCACATTTCATTTACGTGTAGAGCGGCAATGCACAAACTGGACAAATGGGCCATCCAGGTAGCAGACAGGACCCAGACAGCCACAAACATACACTGGATGCATTCAGCTAATACTAAAGGACATTGCACAAACACATTTCCTGGCAGTGCTCACTCTTGTACAATGTGTTTGCATGATGGTAAGCAATGTGCAACACTTTTCAAATGTTGCAAATCCAGAAAGTGCACACTCCCAGTAAGCTCGATACTGGCAATTGGCATTAAAATATTATTCTACATTCGTCTTGATCTGTGATAGTCATGGTTGGCATTCCCAGAGAGTTTTTTATTTATTTGTCTAGTTGACATTTGTTGGCCAAGTTAGTCTGACTGGGCAGATGCCTTTTTTTAGTGGATACCAAAGAAAAAAATGCTCCAAAATGCAAAGTATAAACATTAACAGTATTCATATATAGTTTTCTGCTTTACAAGATTACAGACAATAAAAATATAATACAGTATAACAGTGATGAGATTCCGTGCTCAAAGATAGGGGTGTCCAGGAGTCCAAAGTGTTTGTTAAACTCCTAGTGAATGAACATGGACCCCGGCTGTTGCACAGGGACTATTGTGGCTCAGATTACAAAGCAGAGGCATGAAATAGTCTGCCCTGGGCTCTGACCAGTACTACCATTATCTCCCACACTGGTGAGCAACATAGGAACTATTACAGAGACCTTAGCATGAGCAAGATGGATACCCTTGACCATTGGATCGAGGAATGTAGGACTAGTTGCACCCCACAGATGTGTGTCACATGCAGAGGCAATTTGTCAGACTTAAAAGCTGGATATAGTCAGGATTGGTATGCTTAATGGTATTCTGTTGTGTTCTATTTTTTCCTCAGCCATCATAGACTAGGAACTGAATGTGAGCATCCATGCTTAAATATCGGCATGGATGCAAGACACATGTAGTATGTATGGATCCCAATGGAGGGGTTATTTTAGCATTAAAAGTTATGATGCATTTATTTGTTACTTATACAGTTGTATCAAATTGAGCATTCCTTTCTTTACTGTAATAGTATGTGTGCATTACTCTGGAGGGCAAAACAACAGTTCAGTATTACAAAGTAGTCATAGGTTGTGCATTCAAAATCCACACTTCCCAAATATACAATACTGTTAAGGTTTCATCACTTTTGCAATGTAACATCAGAGCTGTAAAGCAGTGTCACCCCAGGTTTGCTATAAACTGTAATCAGTATATTTGGACCACACTTATGTGCAATGTATACACACATCTTAGGATTGCTTACTGCAGTCTGTAATATATTGTGCATCTGTTAGGAACTGGGTAGTTGTAACAGTAAACAAAGGCATTGTAGCATTAAAAGTAAATTTAACAGAATAGAGTAAAATAATTGTATCAATCGTTTGTATGTCACATATGAAGTTACTAATGCTCTCCCTTTTTTTTTAACTCACCTAAACCATTTTCTCTCTTTTTATTGGGGGGGTTATTATTTTCTTTTTTTGTGTGTATTTACTTTTTTATTTTTTGTTTTTCCCACATCACAGTGGTGTAGGACTGTCCCACATGATCCACCTGCCCCTACTCCACCGGCTATACCACTAGTGGCCAGCACGTCTGTTGCAGTAATTGGTAGCACCCCCTCTGCTGCCCCTGCACTACCCAGCCCCTCAGGTAGATCTGCCCTGGAGGATAAGCCTCTAGCTCTCTCCGGGAGCAGTGGTGGAGGGGATGAGTTTATCACCCATAACAAACTTCTAGGGATGGCGCGTAATGTAGATTTTCACTTTTAGGTATCTGGTGATTCATATTGTTCTGGTAGCAGTTAATTTTAGAGGTCCGCTGCCTTGTCTTGTTTGCTACTTGTGAAGAAGTATTGATTTGCATGTTTCAGTGATATACATTCTAATTTTATTTTCCTTCATAGTTTACTTTGGAAAATTTCTGCATCATTTTTATATGTAGTGATGTGTTTCTTAACGTGTCACTGCTTATTGTGAATTGCATGCATGTTTCTGTTTTTTTCAGGTTTTAATGTGCTTTTCACTTTTTTGTGCCTAACAGTCTTCAGAATCTGTGTCAGTTGCTGTTTTTAATGCTGTAAATCTGTTTTTAAATATCTTTATTAAACATTTTTGAAAATGTGACATAGATGTATACAGTAATAGAAAAGATAAACAATACTTGAATTTAAATAGCTATTTTCATGCAGTATGCATTTTAACAAATTTTCATTTAATTCAGCATTACATAAATTGCAAAAGTTTTCCCGCCTCCTGAAGACTAAATTCCATATTTATATATTTTGTCTTCCTTTTCAGTATCTAATGGGCTTGTATTAGTTTTTCCATTTTTGTTTGTTGATTTTCTTTTTCTTCAGCATATGTTAATGGTTTGCTGATTGCTGTGGTCAGTAGTAGGTGTCTTCTCATCTGTGTTATACTTGATTTGACTTCCGTGGCCTTGTTTTTTTTCTGTTAGGTTACTCTTGACATCATTCTTGTTCATGGTTTTTGTATCCTTTATTGTTTTGTATAGCATCTCCTTAAGTGTTTTTTGTTATTATATATGTGTATGTATGTGTGTGTTTGTGTGTACATGACTACTTCTCGTAGGATTTCTGTTGGTCATGCTTATTGTTTTTCTTTTGTTGTTGCCGGTTTATTTATTTATGTCCTTTTGAAGCTTCATTGTTCATGGCTTTATTTTGTTTGTTTTACATTTCTTCTTCTTGTTATGGGTCTATTGTTGTTTTGTATTACCTTATGTTATCTTCTGCAAAGACTCAATTATTTTGTTTTGTTTCAGTTAGTTGTGAGATAAAAAAATGAAGCTACATTTATTTTATTTTTATTATTTTTTCTTGTGTTTATGGACTCACTCCCCCATGCTGATTTTAATTACTGTAAATAAAATATATCTGCAAAAATAACACTATTCATTATACTTTTCTTTCTGTAAAACTAAGCATAATTGCATGATCAGTGAAATAACATATGCAAAATAAAAATATTTATTCTAAAACTTTCAAATGTACTTATAAAAATATATCCCAAAACATAACATGTTCTATTGCACTGTTACCCTCAGAGTTGTATGCTACGGCAAGCATAATTATCATCAACTTTTATTTATTTGGTACTTTTACTAGCCATGACATTTAACTACTTAGTACCAAACTCACCTGAGCTCATTTTGTTATCATTATTTCTGATAGTAAAACAACTACCTGCTTGTAAATATTGTACAACTGCTTTCCGGTAACCAGTATATAACAATCTCTTATAAAACTAATTTTATCAGAATCACCCACTACAGTTTTGTACTTCATTTCTGCACAAAAGACAACCTTCAAACAATATTTTTAATACCTCAGAAGAGCGGAAATTACTGGTATACAAATAAATAATTCAAACCTTTCCCCTTACAGTTGTTGATTATATAATGTCTTAAAAGATAATCTCTCTAAAGCAACACCCATTTGATTGACTTGGTTTCTTTCACTGTATGCAATACCCACAGCCTCATAATGGCTCCCATTTAAATGTTTAATAAATACTACTTCTTGATCTTAAAAAGCTGACCAGATTATCATTATGCCATGTATACTATTAGCATATAAACAAATACATTTGTAAAATTCACCATGGTACCATATATCACACATATAATTAGCATATGGAAAACTATAGTTATAAAATTCACAAAAGTTCAATACATCTCCAGCCATGTCATATCTAAATACATAATCCAAACACAAGTGTACCAAATGCCCAAACTTGTCCACAAAAGAATTAATTTATTATGAAGCGCTTTTCGTCACTGTGGTACAGTGACTTCATCAGATATATTTAAAAACAATCATTCCGTTTTAAATAACATTTTAAAGTCTGTCACATGATACAAAACTTTCAATCAACTCACTATACTAATTAAATCAAACCTATAAAATAATAAAAACTATTACAAACGTTGTTAAGGGAAAATAAAAACAACAAACAGATGTGTGTGTATATAACAGTCTATATAAACTGTCCTAATTAAATACTGGCCTATAAATATTAATCTTGGAAACCAAGTTATCTATCTAAGCTTTTCAGCTTAAGTAGACAAGATATATTGCAAGATTCATTGGGCCCAGGGTTAAAAAAAGCATTTAATCCCAATTGCCAGATTAATTCCCCTTCTTCCAGTAAAAGAACTGTTGGTCCCCCTCTAATATTAGGATGTATCTGGTCAATTATTTTAAACTTAAATCTGTGTCCCTCATTTAATATCACATGTTTGGCTAAAGAATTCACTGATTTTTCCTTTTCAATAGCATGAATGTGTTCGTACACTCCATCTTCCCAATGTAAAATGCTGTGCATGTTGTGCACATAGCCAAATATACCACTGATTTAGAATTACAATTAAATTTGGAATTTACACTAAACTTCCTTCCTCTGATTGTGAAAGTCTTTCCAACATCCATAAATTTACAATACCTACAGGCACCACAAGTACTCATACCTGTGTGCCTGCCAAAGTTCATTGAACTTTTCCTTTCTAGTAAATTCTTGAGATTGAAACCTCTTCTAAAAACCAAGTTTGGGAAGGTACCTAGTTTCTCAACTAGAAAAACATCATTGCTGATGAACTCCTAGTTTTTGTATAAGATAAATCTAATCTTAAAACTATCCTTACTGCATGTTGTTATAAAACTACAATTGTAATTCGAACTTAAGTGGTCACTATTCACAACAGGACTCTGATCAATATTCTGTGGTGCCTGATTACAGGAGATGTTCTGTGTGTTAATCAATGTACTCGTCCCCCTGAGTATAGGTCTAATCACACCGTTGATTCTTTTAGTCTTCACCTCATTGAAAAATACAGTAATCAACTCAATGGGGTACTCTCGGTGTTGGAATATCTCCATAAGTAACTGACATTCATTTGAGAAATCATTGTCGAGTGAGACCATCCTAGCAGCTCTAATTAACTGCCCTTTAACAATAGAACGTTTTTGTGCAAAATGGTGGCTACTTGAACAATGTAGAAAATAATTACAGTAAGTATTTTTTCTAAATATGTTAAAGACTAATCTACCATTCACTGTATCTTTAGTCAACTTAATGTCAAGGTAGTCAATGGATTCGCTGTTAAACTTAAACGTAAATTCAAAAAAATTTGTTGTATGTTTCAAATAATTAAAAATTCTCCAGCTTGTTCTGCGTTACCCCTAAAGATGATAAAAATATTGTCTAGGAAACAAGTATAATATGTAAGATAAGTCATCTGCTGGGGTTTGTTAAAAAAAAATTCCTTTTCCCAATGGACCATAACTAAATTTGCGAAGCTGGCTCTGCATGGCGAACCCATAGCAACCCCTATTCTTTGGAGGTAGAACTCTCTATCAAAAGTAAAAAAAATTGTTAGTAAGAATGATATCTAAAATCACTTCAATTAATTCTATCTCATGGGTTGTTGCCCCTTTACGTCTGAGAATAGAGCTCACCCATTCAACACCTTCAAGGTGTGGAATGCATGTGTAAAGATCTTTTACATCGATGGTTAGGAAATTGTCACCCATGTTGAATTGTAAATCATTAATGTTTTGTAGAAACAGCCATGAGTCTTTATAGACCTGGTCTTCAGTTTTTAAGTATTTCTGCAAAATAAAATCCACTTCCTTTGCACAAGGATATGTGATTGAACCTCTACTGTCAATAAGAGGTCTCATAGGTGGATCAACAATGTTCTTATGCACCTTCGGGATGCCAAACATGATTGGAATTTTTGGGCATCCCGTTGACATGTAGTTATACATATCCATGTCAATTTTAGCTTCAATGAATAAATCATTGAAGTAAGCCCTGATCCGGCTATACGCTATGTGTATTTCGTTCAATGACACTTTAACATAGGTGTCATTGCCAAGTAGAATACACATTTTAGCATTATAATCCACCAGGTCGAAAATGGCCAAACCTCCCCCTTTATCTGGCTTGACCAGTCGAACATGTAACGACCTCAAATACTGTAATGCTGACATTTCTTCTTGTGAAACATTATCGTTTTTAATATTTCTATTGTTAATGACACCATGTGAATCAGATGTGTGTCTCAGATCGAGCTCGCATATATTTTCAAATAAATTGAGTACAGGGTGAAGTGGAGGGTTATATACACTAGGAACCCTAAAAGGGTGATCAGAATAGTTGGAATTACCCAACAAGATCTTTAAATTAAGTTTCCTGACAAAGAGTTTCAAATCCAATATAATCTGTGCCACATTCAAATGTCTACTCGGGACAAATATATTACCCTTAGCTAGGAGATCTATAAGAACTAGATCAATACTAGTCATTGAATAGTTATAAATATTAAAGTCTCCCACTAAGTTTTTAACAATGTTCACATTGGGAGAAGCACTTTGTACTATCTCCTGCGTTTGTTGTTGCGTTGCTTGTGTTTTTTAAGCTGTTGGTATTGTCTCCTTGGAATAGTACCTGTCTGGTTGACATTGTGAAAATTTTGGTTATTGTCCACAATATCATTTTGTAAATTATTAGCAAAATGGCCATTGTTGTACTCAGGCCGAGTATTGTTATTATTACGGATACGTTCACTATGTCTCACTCCCACATTGTTGGCATTGTTTTCCCCCTCAGTCACATCAACAGTACCATCATTATCGTGTTGTACAGGATTCTCCACTGAATTGAGCACTCCTATTTGTGCTGCTGATGGTTTAGGGTACGCTGTGCTGCTACTATAAGCTTGTCAATCACGATTCATCTTTTTGGTCTTATTAAACTTAAGTCTTTCTAAGAGCTGGTCAGTGCTGGAAAATGACCTCTCGTAATCAAACTTATACCTAAGGAAGTCATTGTTAGAAATTATGTCAACATTCAACTCAGAGACTTCCTTAGTGAGAGCTTCGATTTGTAAAGTATGTTTAATCATCAGATTCAACAAGTTGAACCCTTGTTGATCAAACAGAGCAGTCAGCTCCAAGTGGAAGGTTCAATCTGCAGTCAGTCCAGTAGGGTACTGATGATACCGCAGCCCCTTCGGTACTATACATTCATGTAAACATTGTTTAAAATAAACTACCTCCAACTGTAGTTTTTTAAGCTTAAGGAATTTGTAATCAAAAGATTTTAATTTATCAGCTAAAGACTGCGAACTGACCTGTGCACTCTCAATGTTATCGGCCAGTAGATCCTGGCTTCACCCAAATGCAGCTGCAAGTGTTGTAGTGTCATTAATCCAGTCGGCAAAGCGTGGAGCTCCAATAAGCCCCATAACACCGTTTTGTGCACACACAAGTTCACCCGACATAGAAATGGAGCCATCAACCAATAGTCCCTGTTGTGAAGGAGGAGGAAAAGAGTTATTGTTATTCAAAACATAACTTCGAGGCCGATTGCAATTATTGAACTGTTGTTGATCGGAAGAAGAAAACGCCACCCCATGCTGTGAAGAGGTGAGTGTAGCGTGACCTCGTTGTAAACCTCGGGCTTCCACTGAGTCCAACTGGGTTGCAATAGCATCCAAGTGCTGAGACAGAGCATTCAATAATGCTGTATAACTCGGTGAATCCATCTGTTGTTGAGTGGAACCAAACTGGGACTAGTTGGGTTGCTTGAAACACCAGACGCCATGACTAACGTACTTGACAAACTGGATACAATAGAGAAACAGTAAATCCAAACACAAGTGTACCAAACGCCCAAACTTGTCCACAAAAGAATTCATTTATTATGAAGTGCTTTTCGTCACTGTGGTACAGTGACTTCATTAGATATATTTAAAAACAATCATTACGTTTTAAATAACATTTTAAAGTCTGTCACATGATACAAAACTTCCAGTCAACTCACTATACTAATTAAATCAAACCTATAAAATAATAAAAACTATTACAAACATGTTGTTAAGGGAAAATAAAAACAACAAATAGGTGTGTGTGTGTATATAACAGTCTATATAAACTGTCCTAATTAAATACTGGCCTATAAATATTAATCTTGGAAACCAAGTTATCTATCTAATCTTTTAATTTATAATCTCAATACATATAATGCATGCATTTCACCCCGTGTTCATGTCAAAGATCTACAAATATTATAATCAATAAAACTAAAAATAATGCAAAGTAAAGCAAAACTCAATAAATGCATCAAAATTTAAAAAAATCATCTGATTGTCCTCCCACAAAATGTTAAAACATGTTCCTGTGTTTTGAAAAAAAATTGTTTATGAGGAAACATCTGTCATCTGTCTGTTCCATATTTATAGCCCTTGCACATTATTATATATGTATTGTAGTACTTTTAGAAAGAATGTTTAGAGACATTGTGGAATGGACACTCTAAAGTGTCCATGGATGAACTACCACGGCAGGGCTAGCCACCCAGCAGTGTAAACCTTGGCTTGAAATGATTGTCACTGTTGAAGTAACACCCTGACCCCATGTGCAAATTGGGAAAAAGGGGTTGGGGATGGATGGATAGATGGTTTGAGGAGATATGCAAGTACATATGTATAATGCTGTAATGCACTTCTCTTATCTGACTTGCTGTAAAATATGTCAGCACTTCAAATGTAAGACATCTCCAATAGAATATCAAATTCCCATTCAGATGTTTTAACATATTTTTTGCTAAACACGAGGGAAGTTAAGTGAATATTTATAATGTCTATAATGGCTAGATTATATCCCTCATCAGGTATATTAACAATCAAGTCCACATCTGTTCTAACCACTGAATTAATTTAATGCTAACCACTGTTCCTTTGCCTTACTATAGTACATAAAAATTATTATTATAACATATGCTTCTATAACCTGAAGCAAACATTAAAAAGGTATAGCTGTGTTTGTATTTCTAAATATAGATGAAAAGTGGGCATGGCAGGGGTATGTCCAAAATACACAGTTGGTAACTAAACTAAATGATAACCTTAAGTCATATTCAAAAAAGAGCACTTCATCTTGTACTGTTTATTGTATTAATAGTATTTTTTCCTTTTGACAGGATATACTGACATATACTGACATACTACACTGATATGTTTGTATATAGAAATGTAATTTTTATGACAGCAGCAAGGCTAATGTTTGCAAAAACTATACAGAAATCACCAGTGATGTGAACATGTGATAAGTGCAGTGAATATAGACATATACCTTTTCTGTTTTCAGCAGAATGACCCCAAACCTGTAAAACAAATGTTTCATCAATGCTCATCCTAATATATAATATTTACATTTCTTAGCATGAAACTATTTTTTTCTACTTGGCTGCTTCATTTCATGCTATATTGTTATCTCACTGTCAGATATAACACACATTTTGTCTGTGGCTAGTGATACAGTAGGGAGCAGTAACAAATGCTGCTTTTATACAACATTGTTTATGACTTTTGCAAGACAGCATCTTCTTTAGTTTTGCTTCTTCTGTCATGTTAAAAGAGGCATCTGAGGCTGGTTATCTTCCTTCACCATGAATTGGGCATTACTTTATGTTGTTATCTAAACCTGGAGCATACCTTTCAAGCTCTTAGAGCAAGAAATCTGGACAAAGCCATGAATAAAAGTGGGACAAAGGCACAAAAATAGGAGCAATTTTTAAATAGAGATCTTACAAAATTAGAAAGTTGATAGAATAACAGGTTTTGCATTAGCATGAAATTTCAGAATGGTATGAAGTCTGAAACTCAAATCTTTATCATTATTTTCTAACTTCAGTTTTTAATGATTTGCCACTAATATGCCAGAAAACCACAATTTTATGAAAAATGAACCAAAAATATGGGGCAAAAATCTGGACATTCTGCAAAAATCTGGACAGTTGAAACGTATGACCTGGAGTACAGAAAAAACAGCTTAGGAACTGTCATCCTCATGTTCTGTCTAATGCTGATACAAAGAATTTGGTTAATGTTTTGGATGACAGGATATTTTAAGTGGTCCCCAACCTCATTTATTCCATTTTTGAATGGTATCTGTAAGGATCATCATTCCACTGATTGCTGACAGATGCCACATTTTCTTATTCATTCACCTAATTCCATTCCAATTCCAGAAACGGCCATCCTCCCAAAAATTAGAAAAGCATTTGATTTCCTTAAATTGGACTAATTTTAATGATCATGGGTTCTATTGGTTAGGATCAAAGTCATTTAGGTGGATTACAGTCTTAAATTAAGATTATACTAATCAGCCTTTAATCTCTCTGAGTGGGATTCAGCAAACTTTTGTGCAGGAATAGCTTATTCCTGCATGGAAGGAACCGTTCCCGTACAGCACGGCAGCACGCCATACATATTCATGAAGGCGCACTCCCATGTTGTAATACTGACATGGTTCTGTATTTGAGTGCAGGAGGTGTGTCTGAGAGCAGTGCTCTCACAATACACACAGCCCCTGCACACCAGAATTCCCATGCAGCAATTTAAAAAGAGCGAGAGATCACTTGTCACACCTGTCAACCCATTAGAGTAAGAAATATGGGAAAGGGGGATAACTTTTGAATATTGCTAGTACAAACTTAGAAAGTTGATAGAATAACAGGTTTTGCATTAGCATGAATCATCCGAAGGGTATGAAGTCTAAAATACACACCTCCCAACCCGTTAGAGTAAGAAATCTGGAGTAAGGGGGATAACTTTTGAATATTGCTAGTACAAACCTAGAAAGTTGATAGAACAACAGGTTTTGCATTGGCATGATCTGAAGGATATGAAGTCTAAAAGCACACCTCTCAACCCATTAGAGTAAGAAATCTTGACAAAGCCAAAAATTTAATTAAAAAATTAAAGGTTTTAATTGATTTTTTTTATTAGTCCGGAATAAAGTTTAAGCGTAGCTGCGCGGGTTTGCCCATCGTGCAGCTATGCATAGCAGTGTTTAAACTTCAAAAGAAGTTAAGTAGAACTATACACAGAAAAAATATGAAATTGGAATAGCATAGTGGTAAGAGCGCTCACCTAGTATGCAGTCAGGTACAGTTTGAGCCCCATATCAGGCCATACAATTACATATGTGAAACACATCCAAAATGAATTTTTAATAAATAGTTAGTGCATATATTATGCGTATGTTAACCAGGGTAGTGTAGCACCTCCAAATGTGGGGTGTCATTGAAATTAAAAGTTTAAACAATATTTAGCATATCTATATGGATTTGCGCACTGGTAAGCAGGGATTAGCTTCTACCCTATTAAGCAATGGGCAGCCTTGCTAAGTGTGTATGCCCGGTGCTTAGCTTAGCTCAGCAGTTTCAAAACTGTCCATTCACGGTACAGGGTGGGAAAATAGCCCTATTTAAACCTCACAGGTGGGAATACAGCTCATAACTGGTTGTAGCTCCCCACTGTAGGCAGAATGGCAATGTTGGTGAAGGCATGCACTTTAGGGTGCAGTGCTGGGGCATGCAAGAGTCCAAGGTCTTGGTAGAACTCCTCTTAAAAAAACATGAAGTGAGACTGCTGCAGGACCAGTACCAGGGCTCCCAATACAAAGCGGAAGCCTGGGAAAGTTTTGCCCATGATCTCACCAGTGCCACTGTTATCCCTCGGACTGGTGAGCAGGTCCGGCACCACTATGCCGACTTGAAGCAGAGGAAGAGGGAGCTCTTGGAACAGTGGATCCAAGAAGCAAGACAAAAGGTTGATGCCCTAGCAGTGTGTAAGTATTCATAGTAATAACTGTTACCAAAAGTCCAACCTGTGTATGTGATGGATAGGTATGCATAAATGTTTCTCTATTTCCATTACAGCTCCAGCTGAGCAGGTTGCAAACCAGGAAGCCCATGCCAGTAGGTTGCAAAGGCTGCGTCGTGAGACTGGTGAGTAACACTCTAGCTTGTACTATACACACTAAATAAATATAAAGGAGTAGAATGTCACCTGGTATTATTAAAACTGGGTATGGTTTAAACCGAATAAAGCAGACAATATTACAGTAATAGTCTCATATAGGTCATATATTAATAAAATGTAATTGCCTGTGAATAAAAGTCTAAACCCTGGACTGGTTGTGTTTACTCTGGTATGGTATGATTTGAAATGTGTACAGCTTATGCATAGCAACTATAGCTCTGAAAGCATTAAACAATCAAGTCTCATCTGACAAAGTTAGTGCCACTGTAACACACAAGATTAACTGATATTACAAATGTCAGGCACCAAGATCTGATATTTGAATAGTAATGTTGTGTTAACCACTGTTTTCCACACTGTGCTATGTTAACAGGTATATAATCTTGTAAATACAAAGTCAGATTGTACAACAAAGAGAGAATGAGAAAGAAATCATTCACTGAAGAGGCAGCAGTCTCTCAATAGCTCCCTATGATGAAACACATACTTGTCATATTTTTTAGCAGAAATGGCCACTGTTTGAATCCCTGCATCCCTTGCATTGGCCAAACATGTTAAGTCAAAAGGGCAAGAACATACGTTTGAATTTATGGTTATAGAAGTCGTGCGAGTAGGTGCAAGGGGAGGCAATGTTAACTATTTGACGGAAGAAAGAGAGACTAAGTGGATCATAAGATTACATGCTGATGTAGGGAAAGGTTTGAATGAAAGGGTGTCTTTAAAACCCTTTCTTCGGAATAAAAGACTTAAAATCAGATAAAAAATAAAAAATAATTTTTTAATATATTTTTGATATGCCTTTTTGCATATGTTTTTTAATCTGATTTTAAAAATAAATTTTTTAGTTTGATGATATAATATATTAGTCTATGAAGTCAATAAATGTAATTAGAGTGCAATTACTGACTTCTATTCCTTAGTATTGCTGCTTAATTAGTTTGATTTTATGTATTCTCTAATTGTTGAAGCAATTATGATGTGTCAGTATATGATTGGAAGCTCATGTTTCTAAATGGAATCTGTTATTCACTCAGTTGTATGGTCTGATGAAGCACTGAAGTGAAAGCGCTTACCTCCTGAGTGCACCAATAATAAAAATCTTTTTATATTCAATACGTATTGACTGTTTGCTGGATTCTTTAAGCAGTGGATTGATGAAGCAGTATATGAATTGAGACGTTGCAACGCTGTTTATTGGACTCTGCATGGTAGCTGTTGCTTTATTTTTCAATTTGTTGAAAATATATATATATATATATATATAGATATATATATGTATATATATATATATATATATATATATATATATGTGTGTGTGTGTGTGTATATATATATATATATATATATATATATATATATATATATATATATATATATATATATATATATATACACACACACAGACACACACACAGACACACACACACACACACACACACACACACACACACACACACACACACACACACACACACACACACACATATATATATATATATATATATATATATATATATATCTACATACATATAAACATACATACATATAAACATACATACATATATATATATATATATATATATATATATATATATATATATATATATATATATATATAAATATATTTATATATACATGCATGTCCCAAAATGCCCGTACAAACATATGATGCTGATAGACCACACAGAACTGGGGCAGCATGCACAGTTGGTTACAAAAGCAGCCATGACACTCACATCTGCCACACCACAATCCAGATAAATAAGTGAACAGTACACTGCTACAAAATCATGATAGGCCATATACAATGGGCAGACATACAACAACCTCTTAGCAAAACAAATAAAATATCTGAACATAGCAAAGAAAAATTCAACCAGCCAGTAATTCACACGTTTATTATACTCTGATGTCTTGGTCAATGCCTTCAAGCAGTAAATATTACCAGAAATAAATGCCTTAATCACAAGAAGCAATTAACACCTAATTACATAATTGAATACACAGCCTCCAGTTACACTTGTCATTTAACCCCCTACAGGACAAATTATCACAGTTAATATTAATACATTGAGTCAGTACATAACAATTGTCCTTTTAGGAATGTTTCATTAGACTGAGGAACAGACGTTTTCAGAAACAGTACCCTGAAACCCACTACTGTCCCCGTGGTGAGATTTATTCAAATGTTGTTGTGTCTTTCGGCTTATCCCGGTTAGGGGTCGCCACAGCAGAACTCTGGTCTGCTAATGTTTGTTAGTGGATTTTTACGTGCCGAGTTACCAGCCCTATCGCACAACCTTCAACAAAGGCACGCCCATTCATGTATGCCTCCACACAGAAGATTCAAATGTACAACTATAAAACTGACATATTTCTTATCAGTAATATATCTGACAATGTTCTAACACCCTAATTTTAAAACATGTGTTGCTGTCCCCCACATAAAAGATGTTGCAAGGCCATCTAAGAGCATTCACTGTACACCAGCCTCTTGAATATACAGACTTCAACATGTTTCCCAGCCATTCCCCTCAGCAGGAATTACAGCACTAAATAATGATAGGCCAGTATACTTATCCACCTGCTACTGTATGGCATCTGGACATAGCTTGACATAACTGGTGGACAGAACTTGAAATACACAACCATACATGAAATATTGCTGGTATACACTCAGAAAGTTGCTAGTGTTACAGGATTTGTTGTAACATATATTTTCTGAGGGTTATAAAGTCAGAAAAACAAATGGATGTTACCATCTACATAATGCAATCACCAGAGTATGCTACTGATTTCCCAAGGAGAACTGTCTGGGGAACAGCCCATACATAACAGCCTAGCCTGTGGCCATTATGTGGATGGCTCTACAGTTGAGAGCTATGCAGAGACAGAACTTTGTCAGACTGAAACCCATGCAGAAGTACCATGTGCAGACAAACCCTGTTAAACTAGCAGTATTCCAAACATATGACAGCAATACTCACATTCTGCTCTTAAGTCTTGAACCTTCCCCACCATTTAGTTGGCTTGTCTCCTATTCAAACCAGCTCTATCCCTGTATTGCGCAGAGAGAGAGAGAGAGAAATAAATGAAACATAAAGTGGAAAAGAGAAGAAAGCAAAAAGGTAATGCTCCACCTCAAAAAATCCAAATCCACCAAAACCACTAGAGCAAGCGACTTAAACCTTAGCACGGATATAAATAGGACATGCTGGAGGGATAGATTTATCACTCAGAGACTCCCTATGCTGTGGAATAAAATCCCGGTCCATGTGAGGCAGAGCACCTCGCTGACTCTGTTCAAGAGAAATCTAGACCTGTGGATGGGAGATCGTAGGTTTACCCCAGGAATCATCTCTGTGTCACTGCTGGACAGAGGCACAACAAACTAATGGGCACAGTATTTTTTCATATAAGGGGTGGCGTAAGCCACAATAATTTGGGCTAGGCTTATAAATGCCTTAGGGCAGATAGCCTAGTATAAACCTATGAACCTATGAACCTATGAACCTATGTAAGTGGAACATGTAAACAAGTAGTAGAATGTAGTACTTGGTCTGTAATAATGGGAAATATGATTTGAAAGAATATATGTTCCAACAAGATATGCTGTACTAATGTCCTGCTAAGCAGCTGCTATGGCCATAGCATCTGGCCCTCTCTGCAGTAGGAGATATCACAGACATACTTCTCAACTGCACATATCTTCACAGAATGTCCACATTTTAACATCATGTATTTTTGTCTGTTCCTCCTGAGATCTGTACTTTTCTGCCAAATAGCTGAGGAGTAAAGTCAACAGATAATGACAAACACTTGCGTTTAAGACTCCACATAGTTAGAATATTCACTGTAATGCTGAATGTATCATTCTAAGAACTTCCTATGTTTGTAACAGGAACTGTACTGCTTAACACTCAAGATTATTATGACAGTATGACTGAAATGCTACATGATGCTAATACTTATCTTTTGATAGACCAAGACATATTAGATAAATTAATAAAGAAGATACATGATGACCTATATGATCTCCTGATGTGTAGACAAATCAATTCTGACCTATATAACTATTTCTTAATAGAACATCCTTTAGTACCTTACATAAAAGGTTTACCTAAGATACATAAAAATGTCTCACCTTTACCAATGCGCCCTATAGTGGCAGGTGAGAGATGGATAACAGAGACCATATCTATATATATAGAGAAAACACTTAGTCCATTAGTTAAGAACATATCCACTATATTAAGAGATACTTATCAACTAATTAATACACCAGATTCTTTATTCAAAGAAGGATTATCTAATACATGCCTACTTGTTACTCTAAATGTAAAAAACGTTTTTACTTCAATTCCTAATGACTATGGAATAGAAGCCATTAGAGAGCTAGTAAATCATGCTTCTGACTTTACTAATGATGAACAAATATTTCTATGTACTCTATTAGACATTATTTTAAATAACAATGTGTTTATGTTTAACAACCAATTATATTTGCAGAAATGGGGTGTCGCAATGGGCACCCCATGTGCTAATACATATGCAAACTTGGTAGTCTATTACTGGGAAAGGAAACATCTTTTTAATACTGCTTTTTATACAAAAAATCTAATGTATAGGAGATTTGTAGATGATATACTATTCTTTTGGAATGGTACTGCAAATTAATTGAATGATTTTGTTTGTTATCTAGAATCTACTACTGATTTCCTTAGATTTACAATGGAATTTTCCACCTCTCAGATTAATTTCCTTGACATTACTATTACTAAAGATCTACATGGAAATTTAACTACCAACTTATATAGGAAGACATGCTGGAAGAACACATTACTTCATTTTAACAGCATGCATCCACGGTTTATATTTCCTAATATTGTTAAGAGCCAGTTTATTAGGCTTACCAAGTTATGCAGAGAAACTACACAGTTAATTGCACAGGCTGATCTATTGGAACACCTCTTCATTGAAAGAGGTTATAGTAGCTCTATGGTTAAGAATTTGAGAGAATCTATTATTACCAACAAAGATACTTATGGAATTGAACAGATTCATACTAGATATAACGGTTGGAAATATGTCAGTCATAGTAAAAGTGATCATAAAGTGACTTTTATAACAAGATTTACTAATGACAATAAAGAAGTAATGAAAATTATACGTAAAAATTGGCATGTACTTACAATAGATCCTGACATTGGTAAATTAGTAGGTGAAACACCAAGTTTCACTTATAGGAATAGTAAAAACTTGAAGAGATTGCTATGCTCTGACTACAGTCATAAAAACACTAGGCAACCATGTAATAAAATGAAGGTTTATGGTACTTTCGCATGTGGCAAGTGTAATTCTTGTGATTCGATTAGTGATATCCAAGAGTTTATACATCCTGTTTTGAACTTCAACTTTAAACCTAGGTTTTTTGCCTCTTGTGATAATGTTAATCTCATATATTTGGCAACTTGTAAACAATGTCAGGCCTTCTATGTTGGCATGACAACAAGAAGACTAAAAGATAGAATATATAATCATTTATATGATATCAGGAAACAAAATTCATTAAATGCCTTAGCTAAACATATTATGATGAATGAGGGTCACGTGTTCACATTTAGGGTGTTGCAGTTAGTAGTCCCAAACAAGAGAGGAGGGAACAATATGAATTATTTGGAGACTATTGAACTTCAATGGATTTTTAAGTTATGTGCACATCAAGCACCAGGTCTTAATCAAGCTATTATGATAAAATCAATTCTTGAAGCTCGTAGCTTGAAATAGTTTATGTTATTATACAGCTTATGATATAGTATGAAGATATATATACTTACTATTTTCTATAAGTAATGGATTATTAATATTCAGTCATTTAATTATTGCATATAGATGCACCACATTTTTATATATTTCTATATATTTTGATATATTTTCATATTTTTATATATATATATATTTTTATATCATATTATATTGTAATAGTTTTTATATATACATATGTTTTTCTATATATACTTATACATATACAGACAAGTTTTCATTGATATTCACTATATATGCTGCTATATATCACTACATTTATAAAATTGATGGGCTTTTTAAAAATGCTAGGGTAAAAATGCTATGATAAAAAAAAAAAATTAATGGATTGTTTAATTAGTTAATTGATTAATTGAATATGATTAATCATTTAATTCATTGCTATATAAAAATGAGATTTTATCAGTTGTGTTTTAAGATCTGATGAAGCGTACATTGGTGGTACGTGAAAGCGCTTATTTTTGGTATTAAAGTTTATTTTTCTTTCTGTGGTGGTCCACCTTTATTCGTTATTATAATATTTGTAACAGGAATATTTAAAGTCTGTCCCTATTTATCCCCCCCATCATTTTAGGCATTGTCCAGATGTGATGCTCTGAGAGGTTGTGAGGTGGCATCACAGCTCAGGAGCCTGACTCACCCTGAGAAAGGACAGCTCATATATGACAACCGCAGGGGTATCGGTCAAACAGTTGTGACTGTGCCATTGCTAGGCCAGTTAATAGGATGTTTTCTATATACATGTTACCTGTGATTATGAGTATGACACATGTTTGCCTTGTAAAGTTAAGACACCTATAGAGGGCATGTGCATATTAAAGTACTGTTGCAGACATGTGTTGAACTGCATGTGATATATTGAATTAATAACATTCAACTGTACAATGTTCTGCTGGACAATAAGCACATTTGTGACTGATATCTGTAGTCACATACACAAATACCTGTGTTATGTCAGCCAAATCATTGGCAGGTTTGTAAGCAATGACATTGTAACATAATAGACTACTTGTGACTGTTGGACATCTTCCAGGTTATCACAGTTATCACAGATTATCACAGTGATGTCAAACCCTACTGTGCAATCAACGTACTAATATATGGTGTAGCTATATTAATACAGTGTCACTATTGCTGTCCCCTTTGATACCCATTTATGTGTGCCATTGTTCAGACGTACTGCTGTAACAGGTTGAGAAGTATGATTGAGTGGCAAGACTGGAACTACAGTGTGCCATACTAACATACAACATAAATGTATACTAGGTATCCCCTGAGCACATGTATATATGTTCATGTTCAGCTGGAAGGCACAAAAATAATTCATATGCATTTCAAGCATTCAGGTACATAGGTTCTGCATGTTGCACATGTGTGTAAGAATGTCAGTGCATACAACAGACAGAAATGTGTACAAGCTACTGGTTGTTGTAGTGCCCTGACTCCGATGGGGGTACTAGAGTAGGCATGATATTCAGCTATTAATCAAAGAAATGTCCACCTGTGTTATGACCCTCTGTCCATGCCTACCACTACCAGCTATATCCATACCTATATACAGTGGAAATCACAAGTGTACTCACCCCTGTTAGACTGCCAGGTATGTGTGCTGTATGACAATCAGACCAAAGAAAATCATTTCATAATGTTTATCATCTTTATGTGACACCTACCCTGTACAATTCCATTGAAATATAATCAAAAGTGTTTCTAGGAAGGTGACCAACTATTGCCAAGTGAAGATGTGCCATGTTATTAGAGTCCAGACCAAGACAGATGAATGCTGTGGCCATCTCATGTGGTACATACACAACATATCAGTTTAAAGGGGTGCACACTCATTCAGCTGGCTTATTGTACTGAGTATTATTTCCATATGTTTTCACAGACCCACTTGTTATGTTTTCAATTCAATTGTACAGGCTATAGGTCACACTACAGGTGGGAATTGTTATGAAATGAGTTATTGTGGTGTCATGATCCAATTGCACAAATACCAGGCAGTGTATCAGGGGTGTGTACCCTTTATATCCACTGTAGCTATATGGACATAGCAGTACCTGTCCTGAATATCCAGCCTCCACCAAGGTAGAGCAATCCCCTTTGGTGGACAGCAGCAATACACAAACCACATAATATGTTGCTACATTGGCTGTACAGGGACACATAGGTGCAGGCAACAACTTTGAAGCAAGTCCACCTATATCTGAGCAGGCATGTAAGCTCACAGGTGAATTCCTGTAAGGCTGACTATGACTATGAATCGGACATATCCACTCCACCAAGGACAATTGCAACCGTGTCTCCACATATGTTGTAAGTCTCAAATGAAACAACACAATTCACCCTGTATTGGGGGTAAAGAACACCTCATACACACATGACATGGATATAGGCAGCCTGCATCACACAGGGTAGGTGAGAACATTGCCACCATGTCCACCCCAGTTGTACACGGAGATATGCACATCAACCACACTCCTCCCCTCAACAATGGTGAGCATGTACATATTGCCTACTGATGGCAACAACAGAATATCTTCATGGGGCATAATAACATCAGTGTCTGCCTCCTACATGAACTCAGGCATGTGCTCAGAGCTCCATCACACACCACAGTCAAACACAGACCTGCCACCATTCACACACCATCCACATGAAAGATGCCCACTGTCAACCCTCTACACAGACATGAATGGAGGATAGAGGATTATACAATCAAGTGTCCAACATTGGGGTGGAATAAGGTAGCTCACGGAGAGACGTGTAATGCAAGCTGCTATAGCCATGATAGCTTGGAGAGTTTTGGTGTAGTCTGGGTTATTTGCAAGTAATATCCACTGTTGATGTGCATTTTGACAACTGTATTAGGTCCTTTGACCTTTTTCCTGTTTATGTCTTTCAGGTAACATGCAGAGTGCTCACCTACCAGCATTCTCTGTTGGGGAAACAGATATCATCACCCAATATGTGATTGGATATTATGCCCTGTCATTTGGACAGAGAGCAGAAGATGTGTGGCAGAGGACTGCCCTGTGGAGTAGTGTAGTCCACAGGGTAAATGATGCTCGCCTGCACAGTAGAACTTATGAGCATTTGCAGCATCGGGCCACCAAACTCAAATGCGATGCCCGTCAATGGGCTGCTGCTGTAGCGAGGGATTGGCTAGCAACAGATGGGGGCCCAGCCATCCAGCTCCCACTGACACCCACCGAGGAGCTCCTCATCACACTTGGGTGACACACCGAACGCACAAGCCATGACACTGATGGAAGCATTGTGGTGGTGGGTTGCACACACAAACTGGATGAAGACTGTGCATGTAATGGCACAGTGGGGATTAGTACACTAATATATCAGACAGACATGTATCTGTATTGTATCTACATGCATGTGTCAGGTTTGATTGCAGTTGTGGATGGGGTTTTTTTAATGCACAGAGTTGCACATCTATGGTGAGGACAGGTTATAGTGTATTATTGCTGTTAGTACTGTAGATGTGCAGACATGCTGCATCCATCCTGTACCAAGGCCACATGTGCATCTGCTGACAATAACTCCCTCTCACAACTTCCTAGGACCCTCTGGTCTGCATATGGGACAGCAGCCTGAAGCTGGTGAGTATGACATTGTTCTGTTGTTGCCCGGCAATACACCAGGCATGTGAAATGCATGCAATATACCATGCACACAACCATCAGTAATAGCTATATTGCTTTATGTAATAGCTATATTGCTTGTTGTGCATGTTCACTTGTGTTGGGGTTAACTGTATTGTATCAAAGTGGTCACCACTGGGGCCTATCTGATGTGAATTCAACATTCCCGTAGCATACCTCACAACTTGTCAGTGCCAAGACGTCTGGACAGAGACCAGCAAATTGTGCTGGACAAATGGCCTAAAGTAGGATCATGCATGACACATTACTGGTATACAGTGGATATGAATTTTGTACACAGCCCTCTTAAGATGCAAGGTGTTCCTGTTACATACAAATTAGGACCACAGTATGACAGTCCACACCTCTTCTAGCCATTAATGTGACCCATAACAGGTACAGTTCACTTGTAAAACCAAGCATCTGTACTCATGTGTTGCACCTACAAGGCAGACTACCTATGAGGGTGGCAGACGTACTGTCAGCATGATGTTTCAGTCAGGCATGATACCGCATGCTGCCATATGTGTCAGTATGCTCACTGTAGCCTATTTGGCTATAATATCACATACATGGGCATTGTTAAGGTACACAGACCACTTCCGACCACTTATAGGTTTCAAACATATAGATATTCCAGACACATCTGTACAGAGGACTGTACAATGGTTTAACCTGCTGCATGTGAGGCAGGTGCTGTTACCACACAATATAAAGTAATGGCAATGGGAGGTGGTCACCAATCATGTTTGGTATACACATCAAAATGGTATAAGCCACATATGACTTGATCCTCACACACAAACAGTTGCCAGCATCAGGATTAGAACTCCTACCTATCTAGGTATTCCTACTATAGTGCTACATAGTTATTAGATGTGCCACAGAGCTTATACATTTCCACCTCTTTCAAAGGTGCTTATAAGGTGGATGACATCAACAGGTTTACTAAATTGGAGTGAAGAGAAGTGTAAAGGTCAAAAATGGTATGAGCCAGAGAGTACATAATTCACACACACATACATACATACACACACTTGTCAGTATTGGGATTAGAACTCCTATCTATCTAAGTATGTCTACTATAGTGTTATGCAGTTATCGTACATGCTACAGAGCTTACTGAACTTTCATATGGCCAAAGCTGCTGATAACTGCACAGCTGTGGTAAAGTATTACAGGTGGCAGACAGTCTTCCTTCTGTTCCATCCATACATCATGCTAGTTTGTTCTGTCTTACACTTCAACTAGCATTATGGCTTGGCATTTTACCAGGTTATTGTATTAACAAAGTGTGGCACACCTGAGAGCTGTGAGCAGTACTCGTTCATCACAGATGTAGCCCTAGTACTTACTAGTTATGTCCACCTCCCCTGGCATGTTTGAAGAGCAGTTATCTGCGCTTTCACCCATTAACCTGGTGCACTTGTCCATTCTGGGACACTGTTGCAACTGCCTCGTGAACACAGACAACCCTCCTCTCTAATCTCTAAACACTCAGACCTGTGAGGATTACCCATATATCACCTAATGTGGACATATGCACTCTCCAGCAAAGACTGGACTAGCAGGTCAAGATGACAAGATCAGCACCTGCACTACACCATGTGGAACACATATCTCATCATGACACCCACTTTGACAGCCATGATATACAGTGAAAAGCCACACACCCACCTTCCCAGAGGCACTCAATGGACATTTACCCAAACAACACAGACCAGCAAGGCAGACACCCACTCAGACACCATGACATGTCACATGCCAAGAGATACATATTTAATCTACACAGTGTGACCCCTACCTAAGCTCCTAAGGCTAACCACCTTGCACAATACAGTGATCATGGGTAACTCAATACTGAGGCACACACACACCACTCACTAAGTTGAATATGGAACAGGTAATAGCCAAATATCTATCACATGTCAGCATCTAACACATGACACAGCCAGTCATGTCAATCCACAACAACTATGAGTATCACTCCATATACATGTGGGTGTGAATGACTTGGGACACACCTCCCTGGACTACATGACAGGAAACATGGTTGAACTGTCTCATTATGTGGTCCAGGCAGGTGTGACAGTAGCCCTGGGCAGTGTATTGCTGTCACCCAGAATGATGATGCAGTACTCTCAGATGATTGACTTCAACATTGGCGTACGTGTTATGTGTCATTCTCAGGGGATCTAGAACCTCTCTGCTTGAGATGACATGATTGGTGGAATCCAATGACTTATCATGGATGTCCTACATCTGTCACCACTGGGTTTCCAGGTACTGGCTAACTGTCTTGCCACCCCTATGGTGCCTTATTAGGCAGTGTTCCTAATGTTATTACCACCATAACAGCTACACATGTATGCAATCTGATGGTCATGTTCCGCAGCAGTGAACATCTAACTGTCAGGATGCAGTCACTCATAGCAGTCGTTGGAGTGCAGGACACATGTCTGCTGTAATGGAGAGGTGGTTCACAGCAGCAGACAGTAGACCTGCAGTGTCAGGCTATGATGATTCCACGGCAGTCAGTCCCCCTGTACTGGGGGTAAAGAACACCACATGCACACATGCTGTGGATATAGGCAACCTGCATCACACAGGGTAGGTGGGAACATCGCCACCCTGTCCACCCCAGTTGTACATGGAGATAGGCACATCAACCATACTCCTCCCCTCATCAATGTTGAGCATGTACATAATGCCTACTGATGGCAACAACAGCATATCTCCACGGGGCATAATAACATCAGTGTCTGCCTCCTACATGAACTTGGGCATGTGCTCAGAGGTCCATCACACACCACAGTCAAACACAGACCTACCACCATCCACACACCATCCACATGGAAGATGCCCACTGTCAACTCTCTACACAGAAATGAATGGAGGATAGAGGATTATGCAATCAAGTGTCCAACATTGGGGGGAATAAGATAGCTCAGGGAGAGGCGTGTAATGCAAGCTGCTATAGCCATGATAGCTTGGAGGGTTTTGGTGCTGTCAGAATTATTTGCAAGTAATATCCACTGTTGATGTGCATTTTGACAACCATATGAGGTCCTGTGACCTTTTTCCTGTTTATGTCTTCCAGGTAACATGCAGAGTGCTCGCCTACCAGCATTCTCTGTTGGGGAAACAGACATCATCATCCAATATGTGATTGGATATTATGCCCTGTCATTTGGATGGTGAACACAGGATGTGTGGGAAAGGACTGCCCTGTGGAATAGTGTGGTCCACAGGATAAATGATGCTGGCCTGCACAGTAGAACTTATGAGCATGTGCAGCATCAGGCCACTGACCACAAATGCCATGCCTGTCAATGGGCTGCTGCTATAGTGAGGGACCAGCTAGCCACAGATGGGGGCCCAGCCATCCAGCTCCCACTGACACCCACCTAGGAGCTCCTCACCACAGTTGGGTGACACACTGAATGCACAAGCCATGACGCTGACAGAAGCATTGTGGAGGTGGGCTGCACACACACATTGGATCAGGACTGTGCAGGTATGGGCCCAGTGGGGTTTAGTACACTAATATATCAGACATACATGTATCTGTATTGTAGCTACATGCATGTGTCAGGTTTGATTGCAGTTGTGGATGGGGTTTTCTAATGCACAAAGGTGCACATCTATGGTGAGGACAGGACATTGTGGTTTATTGTGGTTAGTACTGTAGATGTGCAGACATGCTGCATCCATCCTGTACCAAGGCTACATGTGCGTCTGCTGACATTAACTCCCTCCTGGTCTGCATATGGGACAGCAGCCTGAAGCTGGTGAGTATGACATTGTTCTGTTGTTGCCTGGCAATATACCAGGCATGTGAAATGCATGCAATATACCATGCACATAACCATCAGTAATAGCTATATTGCTTGTTGTGCATGTTCACTTGTATTCGGATTAACTGTATTGCATCACAGTGGTCACCACTGGGGCCTATCTGACGTGAATTCAACATTCCCATAGCATACTTCACAACTTGTCTTTGCCAAGACATCTAGACAGAGACCAGCAAATTGTGCTGGACAAATGGCCTAAGGTAGGATCATGTGTGACACTTTACTGGTATACAGTGGATATGAATTTTGTACACATCCCTCTTAATATACAAGGTGTTCCTGTTACATACTAATTAGGACCACAATATGACAGTCCCCACCTCTTCCAGCCTTTAATGTGACCCATAACAGGTACAGTTCACTTGTAAAACCAAGCATCTGTACTCATGTGTTGCACCTACAAGGCAGGCCACCTGTGATGGTGGCAGACGTACTATCAGCATGATGTTTCAGTCAGGCATGATACCTTATGCTGCCATATGTGTCAGTACACTCACTGTGGCCTATTTGGCTATAATATCACATACATGGGCATTGTTAAGGCACACAGGCCACGTCCGACCACTTAAAGGTTTCAAACATATAGATATTCCAGACATATCTGTACAGCAGACTCTACAATGGTTTAGGCTGCTGCTGCATGTGAGGCAGATGCTGTTACCACACTATATAAAGTAATGGCAATGTGAGGTGGTCACCACCCATGTTTGGTATACACATCAAAATGGTATAAGCCACACATGACATGATTCTCACACACAAACAGTTGCCAGCATTAGGATTAGAACTCCAACCTATCTAGGTATTCCTACTATAGTGCTACATAGTTATTAGATATATCACAGAGCTTATACATTTCCACCTCTTCCAAAGGTGCTTCTAAGGTGGATGACATCAACAGGTCTATTAAATTGGAGTGAAGGGAAGTGTAAAGGACAAAAATGGTATGAGCAAGAATGTACATGATTCACACACTTGCCAGTATTGGGATTAGAGCTCCTACCTATCTAGGTATGTCTACTATAGTGTTACACAGTTATCACATGTGCTACAGAGCATACTGAACTTTCATATGGCCAAAGCTGCTGATAACTGCACAGCTGTGGTAAAGTATTATAGTTGGCAGACAGTCTGCCTTCTGTTCCACCCATACATCATGCTAGTTCTTTCTGTCTTGCACTTCAACCAGAATTATGGTTTGGCCCTTCACCAGGTTATTTTATCAAGAAGTGTGGCACACCTGGGAGCTGTGAGCAGTACTCGTTCATCACAGATGTTGCCCCAGTACTTACTAGTTATGTCCACCCCCCTGACATGTTTGAAGGGAAGTTATTTGTTCTTTCACCCATTAACCTGGTGCACTTGTCCATTCTGAGGCACTGTTGCAACTGCCTCATGTACACAGACAACCCTCCCTTCTAAACTCCAAACACTCAGACCTGTGAGGGTTACCCATATATCACCCAATGTGGACATATGCACTCTCCAGCAAAGACTGGACTAGCAGGTCAAGAGGATAAGATCAATACCTGCACTACACCATGTGGAACACATAGCTCACCATGATACCCACTTTGACAGCCATGACATACAGTGAAAAGCCACACACCCACATTCACAAAGGCACTCAATGGACATTTACCCAAACGGTACAGACCAGCAAGGCAGACACCCACTCATACACCACGACATGGCACATGCCAAGGGATACATATTTAACCTACACAGTGTGACCCCTACCTAAGCTTCTAAGGCTAAGCACCTTGCACAATACAGTGATCATGGGTAACTGAATACTGAGGCACACATCCCACTCAGTAAGTTGACAATGGAGCAGGTAACAGCCAAATATCTATCACATGCCAGCATCCAACACATGACACAGCCAGTCATGTCACTCCACAACAACTATGAGTATCACTCTGTATCCATGTGGGTGTGAATGACTTGGGACACACCTCCCTGGACTACATGACAGAAGACATGGTTGAACTCTCTGATTATGCAGTCCAGGCAGGTGTGACAGTAGCCCTGGGCAGTGTATTGCTGTCACACAGTATAATGTTGTGGTACTATCAACAGATGATTGACTGCAACATTGGCTTACGTGTTATGTGTCATTCTCAGGGGATCCAGAACCTCTCTGCTTGGGATGACATGATTGACAGAACCCAATGACTTGCCATGGATGTCCTGCATCTGTCCTCGATGGGTTGCCAAGTATTGGCTAACTGTCTTGCCACCCCTATGGTGGCAGTGTTCCTAATGTTATTACCACCATAACAGCTACACATGTATGCAATCTGAGGGTCATGCTTTTTAGTAGTGGACATCTAAATGTCAGGATACAGTCAGTCATAGCAGTCAGAGTGGAGGACACATGTCTGCTGTAATGGAGAGGTGGTTCACAGCAGCAGACAGTAGACCTGCAGTATCAGGCTATGACATATTCCACAGCTGTCAGCCCCCAAACATGGACCACACCACACCTCCACAGGTGTTGTTGTCTCCATATTCATTAAGGATAGGAACACCTCCAAATGAGCATCCCATCATAATGCATGGGAGATACTTCCGGTACAAGTGCCTTGGGGTAATAGTGCAATACAGACCATAGCCTGCTATTTGTCCACATCTATGCTGCTAGACTATCAATGCACATTCCTCAACACCCTGCCATCTATGATGGCCCAATGCAACAGTGACATAGTATGAGTTTTCATCTACCCCTCCATCACCTGGGGAATGTAGCCAAGCAGCAGTACAGTGGCCCAACACTTCTGGTATTCATCATTTCCATTGTCCTAGACCAGCTCATACTCACCCCTTGTAGAAGATGGAACAACCTTGACCTGTGTTGACCACTTAAATATGGGACTGTTGCTCATCCACATATGTCAATCCTTGCATGGTGAGATTCACACAGGCTGTAATTAACATGGAACTCAACATGTCAGCCACCCTCCCACAAAGATAATGACCTGTCAAAACCTCTCCAAAGCTGATTTTGCAGCCATTAAAAGAGGGGTGGATGTCTTCACTGTAACCATGGCAATGGGAATGTCTGCATGATTGTGGAATCATACACATAGGCACTGTACAAACAGGTACATGAATGCATGGTACTAGCCAGAGCCAACAGAACCCAGACACTGTCCTCCAAACACTGGGAGACAATGTGATGGTCCCCTGCCATTACTAAAGTGTACATCAGAAGGAGGACACTGTTGCAGGGAAAGGTGGTGTCCCATGACTGTTTAACTCCCTTATTAGCCTCAAATACAACTTTGGATCCCTCATGGAATCCCCGACAGGCATCTATGGCAGCAGAGATGCAGCAGACACTGACAACAGTCACAACCGACTTTGATAGTTACATCAACAACCTCCACAGCATTAAACACAATTGCTGCGAGGTACTGCACAATGTTAATACCTATCCTGTGACAACAGATATTGGCCACAGTCTTGACAACACATTCAGTGCCAGCTTTACCCCTCTCTCCCCCTACAAGTGAAGTGCTGAGTAAATGTGTTCTCACATCCTGTATACCATTTCCTTTCTAGGCATCTGTGTGTCACCAAGATGTGGCCCTGCAGCAAGGCCATGGGGTATGGCAGTGTGGTAACACATCCAGCATGTCATAGGCAAGATACAGCATGTGCACTGTAATCCCCTGTCTGTAACACAGTGATTGCATATGCATCACAGATTACAGGGCTGAGGGTTGTACATAGGTATATGTTGATTTACATCATCTGTTGTAGAATGGGGAATGGTACATGTTCTGGTTTGGACACACCTCTGATTGCTAATAACCACAGCCACAGGGGATATTCATCAACCAAACACACTGGGATTACTATTCTCTCTCTCTCGCACACACACACACACACACACACACACACACACACACACACACACACACACACACACACACACATTTGCCAGTACTGAGATCCATAGGTTCATTGCTTCATAGGTGTGTAGTAGGTGAGTGGGCATAAAGGCTGTACAAGGCTAGCCCAAGGGAATACCCTAGCATCAGGCCACATGAAAATAGTCCGCAGTGTGGCTCAGGAGTATAGTCACTGGACTGGTCCCCAGGAGTTGGTATTGTATTCCCCATCCACTCATCCAGATTTCTGTTGTGGGCAGCCAGTGATGTGCACTGCTTCCCATGTATGTGATTTATATTCCATAACATGGACAGTGGGTTGTGCACATGTTCCACATGCATGTTCTTTGAAGTGTGGAAGAGTGCTTGAGGTCTCTGGGGCATGTTGTGTGGACAGATTGGTATCTTCTGATGTAGCATTCCTGACCTTGTTTGGTGAGACCTGGCTATGTAATTGAGGTAGTGATTGCATCTACATTGACAGTATGATACAGGTATTCATTGGAGTTATTCGCGTCTGTCCATACAGGTCATGTGTATAAGGTATGGTATTCCCTTTGTACGGTACATTTGCAGACTCTACAGTTGTTGCAGCCATCCAGTGGGGAACATGGAAAAAGGGCCACTGTACACATTGATTGGGCTACTGAGGGGATGGAACAGGGTGCCATGTCCTTTTACTTGCTGAATAACACACACTCTGTCAGGAGATGTAACACATCAAAGTACTTTCTGATGTCAGTGGCACTGTTGTGGTCAACATGTATGTAGTCCACTGCAATCATACCGTGGGTACTATCTGTCAGGCAATATGCAGGGGAACTACCAATATAGTGGTTGTTGCCTAGCAAAGTGTGCTTGTGTATGATTCATGGGTGGAGAGAAGTCTCTGAGTATTAGAAGGGTTGCCTATATTGTTCACTAATCCATACTGTCATGCAGTCATTGCACATGGCACTAGACATTTAGGGCTGTGGATTGTCTACACCAACCTCTATGGTGTTTGACAACTGTTGGCCTTGTAATGTGGACATTGGGACATATACTAGGTCCTCAACATAATAATTTAGCAAAACCCACCCCCAATGGATCCTGTTATGACACAATCACACCAACCACCACACAGGATACTGATGACAGATACACATGCACACACTTGCCAGTACTGAGTTTCAAACCCCTACCTAGCTATGTATTGCTGCTACAGTGCTATGTGTTTATCGCATGCACCACAGAGCTTATAGAATGGATGTTGTCCCAAGGTACTTCTAAGGTGGGGAATATTACCAGCCATTGTAAATACTGGCATTGGGTGATGTAGTGGGTGAGAGATTCCACAAAATGTTCTACCTTACACACACATTTACCAGGAGTGAAGTTCAAACCTGTATTTAACTATCTTTGCAGACCATTATGTTATGCATTTACTACATGCACCACTTAATTTACATGGTTTAGGTTTGCCAACAAGTACTTCTAAGGTGAATGATATCTGCAGGACTGCTAAAGTCAGGCACTGAGATGTGTACTGGGTGTAAATGGGGCCAAAATCTTTGAGGTAAGGACATATATATGTACTCAGACAAACACTTGGCAGCAATGAGATTCAAAGGATAAACACTTATCAGCAATGAGATTTAAACCCCTACCTTTGGTAGATATTGCTACCACATTGTTCTGCATTTATTGCACGCACCACAGAGCTTACATGCTGCAGAGCTGTGCAAAAGTATTTTTGAAGGTTAGTGACATCAGCAGCAGTGCTAAAGGAGGGGTAAGGGAAGTATTGTATGTGTGAATAACCACAAAATCAGGTCTCTACAAGGATACACACACTCTCTCACACAAACACTCACATTTGCACAGTTGCCAGGATCAGGATTGGAACTTCTTCTTAACTAGTTTGTTACACTATAGTATTATGCAGTTATCTCAAGCACCACAGAGCTTATATGTTGAAGACCTGTGCAAATATATTTTTGAAGGTGAGTGACATCAGCAGCAGTGCTAAAGGAGGGGTAAGGGAAGTGTTGTAAGTGTGAATGACCACAAAATCAGGTCTCTGCAAGGATTCACACACTCTCTCACACACACACTACATTTACACAGTTGCCAGCATCAGGATTGGAATTCCTACCTAACTAGTTTGCTACACTATAGTATTACACAGTTATTGCAAGCGCCACAGAGCTTATATGTGGGCGAGCTGTGCAAAGGTATCTTTGAAGGTGAGTGACATCAGCAGCAGTGCTGAAGGATGATAAGGGAAGTTTAGTGAATGTGAATGTGAATGGCCTCAACCACATTCATCTAGAAACACACACACACACACACACACACACACACACACACACACACACACACACACACACACACACACTCACACGACTTTACATTTGACAGGACTGAGATTACAACTGCTACATGGATACATGGATACCTATATGTACTGTAGTGTTACACAGTTATCACAAGCACCACTGAGACTATAGGGATGAGGGCTAACCAAAGGTATTTCTACAGTGAATGACATCAGCACATCATGTGATATAGGCCAATGAGATGTGTAGTTGGTGGGACAGGCCTCATAATGGGATTCTCTCTGTTGCTGTTTGTCTTTCTTTTCCCCACGTCTCAATGTGTGTATGTTTGACATATTATATTATGTTGGCCTTAGATATGTGTGAGTATTCCTATCCAATGTGTATGTGTGTGTGTGTGTGTGTATGTGTGTGTGTGTGTGTGTGTGTGTGTGTGTGTGTGTGTGTGTGGTGTACAGTTTGGTGTGTGTGCACAGACAGCTGTGGATAACCAATATCTGTAGTCCACTGTGTTGTGAGACATGGGCTTCATTTTTCTAAGTGTAGGAGCATGCCCAGTATGACCTTCTATATTGAGTGTGTGCATCCATTCCAGGGAGGGTTGAACTCCAGTCCAGGGTTTTGTGTGCAACAGCTACACCTAGCAACCTGTTTATGCAGGATATCTGTAGATAGGTTGCCAATATGGAGACACAATGGGCTTAATATATGGGGCATACTGTAACTATTGCTGTCTATGCTGCTTGTGTGACATGTTTGGTTGTAGCATATATTTTCTGACATATGTACTGTTTTACACTGTGATGTGTCATGTCATTAGCTACTGACAGTTATCATTCTTTGCTCACAGTTATTTACTGGGAAAAACAAGATGAATGAAGCTGAGATCAATATTTTGAGGCATATAGACTACGCATTCTGGCACACACCTGCCATTGTGGAGGGGTAGCTAAAGACAATAGACTGCTGGTTCTGTGTAAATGGTCCAGCACCTTGCTAGTATGCTGGCTGGGGATCCCCTCCTTGTGCTTTTCTCAACTGCACGGAATGGCCATATCCTGCTGGGGCCATATCTTTCAGCTGTACAGATACACCCAGGTTATCCAGAGGTAGAACTCATATATCTGGTCAGTTTACCTTCACATTGTGGTTTACAAGCGGTTTTATGGATATTCATTCATGGGTTTGCAGTCAGGAGTAGTATGGGTGGACATTAGAGTTTCAGACTTCACACACTCCATGACATCCATGCTTCTACAACCCCCCTCTGTTATTCTGTCCTCTACCTAACATTATGTAAGCAATATTGCAGAAGTATCCCTATAGTTGGGCCTTTATCCGAGTAGTATTTATGGCCTGATCCACAGTCCTTGCAGTAGGACATGGGGAGGCATGCCACTGGCATTTCTCAACATGGCCTTGCATTTTGTTTTCTGTTTACTGTGTTAGGTTGTTAGTTGGGACCCCCTGACATTCTGTAAATTGGCACTATGGGTGAGGCAAGGGAATTGTCAGAGGACTGTAGTGCATTTGAGAATGCTGCAGGCCATCTGTCACTGCATTTCTACATGAGATTGTGTGGGGGGGGTGCACACCTGCAGACTTTAACATTTGAAATGACTGTACTGGTATTTTGGTTACCCTGTTGGCTTCCATTTCATATTGTGTTGTGACCTATCATGCATACAGGTGGCATATCAGCAGAGTACACATGTTAGACTTTAATGGCATATATTTCAGACTTCTTACCCTTCGGAACTAGAATGCAACTGCCAGACTTGTTGTATGTCTGTGTAGGTCTGGTGGGGGGCTGTTCACCATTGCCATCATTTGAGGGCCTTAGCTCGACCTTTCTTCATGTTCATCTACACCTCTCCTGCTGGATGAGGCTGGTGGTGAGTATGTGACCCTCATAGACATCCATGTGTGTGACCTGTTGACACCTATGGTTCTTTGGGCCATCACATGTACTGTGGAGGGGGTTATCACCTTGTGCAGTGCTGCCTAGTATGTTGACACCAGTATTTGTTATGAATTTCCTGCTGTCCCATATAGCTGTCTGCTGCTTTCCCATTCATCCACCCAATTCTCTTGCATGCTTGCATCCATATCATACATACAAGTATGAGAACATACTACTCCATTCAGTAATTGATAGGAAGGGTGACTTTCCTTGTTACTGGGCCAGTATTGAGGACAGTGCTGGAAGGCTGACTATGTTGGATGCACATAGTACACTCCCTATACTTAGTAAAGCTCAGGTAGTGTCATGTGTGGCATCCCTTTTACTGTATGGGGGAGTCGGAGAGAGGTAGCAGTCCCTGGGTCCCTACAGTGTCAGTGTGTGTGCTATGCATTGCCTCTTTGCCAAGGCCTGGGAATACTGTGCACACCTCCTTCTGCCTACAGGAGCAGGGTCAGGATGTTCCACCTCCGAGCCCCTCTGTGTCTGTGCAGGCCTTGGCAATGGTGGGGGGCTGTGTGGCCCTGTTCCATGCTGTTCCTGCTGCAGCTGTTTCCGCAGGATCATATTGTGTAGCATGGCACATACTATGAACATTTGTGTACATATAGCTGGAGAGTACTGCAAGGCTTCATTGGATATGTCAAGGTAGCAGAACCATGACTTCAGCATCCCAAACACACGCTCTACAATGATCCTGGTCTGTGCATGTGCCTCATTATGGTGTTCTTGTTCATGTGTGTGTGCTTTTCTGATGGATGTCATCAGCCATGGCTCCAGTGCATAGCCAGCATCCCTCACTAGATGGCCATATGGGATGTCCCCCCCTGGCAAATGCCTGATACAGCTTTGAGCAATGCCAGATGTGGGAGTCATGATACATTCCAGGGCTGCCAGCACACACATTCATGATAATGACCTGGGCATCGCACATGACCTGGCAGTTGATGGAGGGGAGGCCCTTGTGGTTTATGTAGACCCTGCCTTGCTCAATGGGTGCTGCTTTGATGTGGATGTGCATGCAGTCTATAGCACCTACTACCTCAAGGTATTCTGCTATACGGTAGAAGAGACACATACGTCTGATCAGCGCCTCACGGGCAGTTGGGAAATATATGTGCTCATTGGCATTTTGTGTTATGGCATCCAGGAACTGGTGGAGTACCCTGGATGCTGATGTCTGTGAGACCCCCATGATATCCCCAGTTGGTCTTTGGAAGATATCTGTGGCTATTATTCTTAAGCCAAGACATACCTTGGTATCCACTGTGTGGGATCCCCTATATTAGTTCTGTGTGTGAGGCATGGCCAGCACAGCTCAGCGATTTGCTGTAGCATGTCCCTGTCCACCCTATAGTGCTCTACTATCTCCAGCTCATGTAGGCCTTAGTAGGTTACCCTGGGTCTGTACACTCTTCTCCTCCTCCTCACGGTGGGTCGGTTATCTGCATTCTCCTCCTCACCACCCTCAGTCTCTAGCACATATTGATGGAGTAAAGCAGCAGCAGCAGCCTCTAACATTTTTTGTTAGTTTTGTCAGTTAAAAATCCCCCATCTGTGTACACTGGTGGTGTAGAGTTTGTGTGGAAAAAAGAGTCTGTAGGGTGTTTGCATAGTTTATATCAGTGTACTGGGATGCTACATGTGTAATTGGCTGATTCTGATACATTTCACCTGCCAGCTATGCTAGCTCTCCTTAATTGCCTTCCTAGTGCTGTTTCCCCTTCCCAGTTCCTCCCTATTTAAGCCCCGAGGTGCGCTGTGCATACCCAGTGCTGAAATGTAAAAAGTGCTGCCATTTCTTCTTTCTTTCTTTTTTTTTAAATCCCGGTGCGTGGCGTGCACACCCATTTGGGCTATATACACAGTGCTCAGGCACATCTGACACATCCCCTTCCTTAGCTGTGCTTAACTAAGGGCAAACATGGGCCACAGAGCTCCAGTGCACTTACAGCAAGCATGTCACACCCCCTTATAAAGTCATTCAGCTCTTACACCTGCACTGTTGTATTGCTGCACCTACATGGTTAGGTACAAGCTGACACTTTGAATAACTCTGTGATTCAGTATAACCCCCCTCATTTGCATACCCCAGTGTGTAGTTCATTAGTTACTGCACTAACACAGACCCTTTCCCCTTGACAACCAGTGCTTCCTGGTATTGTTTACATTCTGCATGCCATTGGCTATAATGGCAAAATGCAGAATTAACTTACAATTGACTTTTCTCTTTTTTTTTTATTTTTAGCACGATCTCGTTTGCTCGCCGCTGCCCTAAGCTTAAACGGCCGAGATCAGCCAAAAAAAAAAAAAAGTTTAATTTTAAAAAAGTAAACTGTTTTTAATGCCAGTGGCCTTATATTTGGCATTGACATGTGTGTTTGACTGTAATACATGCTTTACACGAGCTGTCCTGCCTCCGTTTGTTCAGATGCAGAAATGTATTTCATTACTAACAGAATACATTTTTGCTCTGACACTGTTCCTGCACGGAGTACGGCCAGCTTCGTAGCTCGCAAAAATCACCTCATTTGCATGTTTTTTATCAGCAGATGAGGTGATTTGCATCCCGCATGGCTTTCCTTGCAGGAGCAGTGTAGGGCCACTCATGCATGTGAAAACGGAATGTACCTGGATCGCAAAATGGCCATTTTCTATGCCGAAGCGGGTACACTGTTCCTGCACAGAAATCAGCCATTCATGAATCTGGAAGTCAGTTTCCTATAACTGAACTACTCTATAGGAATGTTCATTTTTTCCTTCCTTGTTCTATTTGGCAGTCAATCTTCTGTCCAGGCACTTGCGGGCAGTGCTAAAAGGCTGGAGCTTATTTATTCTATTTGACCTGCCTGAATATAGTTGCTCACTAAAGACTCTGTACTGATGCTTAGTGTGTTAAAAGGTGTTTTTGCTAGAGGCAGAGGGTATCCTTACCATTTCCAATGTGGTCTCTAGTTTCACTATTACTTTTTCAAAGTTTAAGTTAACCTAAATGAGACATCTATTGAGCATAGTCTGCACTTCTCATAGCTGACCAGAAGGCATAAACACAAGGGATTTTAGAGGTTGTCAAGTCTAAAAGTCCTGATTGACAGTAACTGTGAGATCTTGGTGACCAAAGGTGGATGTATGTATGATTTATGGACCAAACTAAAGTTGTCCTTCAAATCTAAGTGTTCAGTGGTAAATATTTGACCACTGGTACTACATTATTTTTGACATATTCCTCTGGAAGATAGAATCAACCTAATAAATAATTTGCAGCTTAGGGTTCTAGATTTCATCAGGGAAGGCAGGAAGATGAGAGCAAGCAAAGTTAAACTAAATGACTCTTCTGCAGGTAATGGATGGAGGGTCTATATTAGATCACCGAACCCTTATAAAAGCGAACAGTGATTAATCGACCCTGTGTAAGCGAAAGCTTACAATGTCGATGTGTCAGAACCGCGATTTTTTTCCAAGGGCAAAAAATTGCTGTTCCAACAAAAAAAAAAAAATAAAAAACTGTTTCAAACATTACACTAAGTGGGGAGCTTCACCCCCCCCCCTACTTAAATATACCAACTCCGAGACCACACTACAGTGCCAAAAATGGCAAGGTACCAAAGCAGCCAAGCAAATTCTTTCCCAGGGAAAGAATTCGCTTAACAGCCGCTTCGATGTTTTGCGTTTTCAGCCTTTTATGTTCAGTCTTGTAATATAGACTCTGGATGGAGATTCCATAACTTTAAGCTGCATGTCGTAGTCCTCAAATCACCTATTTGGGGGGGGGGGGGGTATTCTGCATTGAAACATTTGTTGCTATGCAAGTAATTTAATCTACTTTAGAGATTATTTTGATTAGTTTAAGTTTATGGATAATCTCTGCTGTGTTGCAAATGGCATAGTGCATAGTCTTGTTTTTTTTTTATATATATATATTTTTGGTGTTAAAGATAACTCTGTTGTTTAGCAGCCAGTTAGAGAGGTCTTGTTCAAAATCTTCTTTGATATTTGATCAGGACTGGTGTGATCTGCAAATTATCATGCCATCTGTGTTTGTGATAATAGGATGATAGGGTAAATTGGAGGAGAGGTTACTTATGAACAGGGAGAATGGGATAGATCATGGTACTGATCCTTGAATTGCACTTTTGACTAATGTGTCATTTCCAGTTGCAAAACATTTTCAGGATTAAACAGTTGTTACCTCAGTCAAATCTGTAGGTTGTGGGTCATGTTTTTATGACTTCTTCCAGACTAGATTACTGCAATGCCCTTTACCTGGGACTTCTAAACACTGAGTTTTATCACTTGAAGGTCTGATGCAGTAATGGAACTGCTCATTGCCAATGTATTCTGTTCTGTACAGACTCCATTGACTTCCTCTATGACATTGTGCCATGCCACCCAATATGTGTCTTATTCTCTGCCTCTGAGGGGCTACAGGCAGTTCCATGTGTCAGCCTTGAAGCTTTCAGTTTTACATAATGTTTCTATCAAGACCTTCACCTGTGGAATCTGTTACCATGGCGACTTTAGGAATGCCTGTATCAGGCTGTTTTTAGATAGGCACTTACCCTTCGATGGTATATGATGACTATAAGTAATATGCATTTAGCCACTTGTGACAGTTCATTATGTTACTGTTTCATGTTTATATTTAATTCCTTGTTACAGGTATTTCATATAAACACCTAAATAAACTTGAACTAGATGACGTGGTAGATCCAATTTGTACTTTGAAGTTTTTATGACAATAAAACATCCTATTTGTTTATGCTGATGGATATAAGTGCCACCATGTTGCATAGATAGTAAGGTCTTCAATTCAGACTTCTCACAGTTCATAGTTGCCAGTCCTTGCCAGACCCAGAATTGTGATATTGGGTTATCCTTCACCAAGAAAAGAATTTGCAGCCCCATAATATCACTATATGACGTTCGCAGGCATTGTTATCTGTATAGTTGGATGTTTTTCCCTTCTTTGTCTCTGAAACCCATTATTATATGTGTTTCCTGGTTGTTACTGTCTTTAAACTTACACATCCTAAAAGGGATATGACTGGTGATGTTGCCAGTACAATCTGAGAATGAAATAAACAGTCATATCTTCTTCTTCTTTCGGCTTTTCCTGGTTAGGGGTCGCCACAGCAGATCACTGTCTGCTCATGATTGGCAGTGGAGTTTTACAGTGTCGAGTTGCCAGCCCGGCGCCCAACCTTCCACAGAAGGCACACACATGCACACACTCACACCTAGGGCCAATTTAGTGTGTCCAATCCACCTACAGCATGCCTTTGGGATGTGGGAGGAAACTGGAGCACCCGGAAGAAACCCACGTGACCACAGGGAGGGCATGCAGACTCCACACAGAAGGCACCCCAGCCAAGGATCAAACCAGACAACCTCTTGCTGTGAGGTGGCAACACTAACCGCTGCACCACCATGGCTGCCCGAAATAAACAGTCATATCAGAATGCTAAAACATTGTGTGGGCATATTTGAAGTGTTATTCAGTTGTTCAATTGCCTGCCTTTGAATCTTGTCTTTTGTATGTTGATTATATTTTATTCATGTGGACACTATAATGTGATACTGGTGATGCTGTCACTGTTAGGTAATTCCCTATTTTTCTGCAACATTTTCTGGACTGCACTGCCTTGTCTTCAGGTATACATCTGGACATTTCTGGCGAGATCTTGGCCTGCCCTACAGAGGGCATGTAACTTTTTGGACCCTGACACTTTTACCCCATTTCTCTATGTGATCTTTGTTGCCTTTTTCTTGCAATGACCATGCCTATCAACTTGCCCTATCTCATTAGATATTGTCAAAGCTTATGCCCATCTATGTGTGTGTATTTTTTGGGGGGGTGGATCTTGAATGTACTTCTATTGTGCTATTGGCTAAAGGGAGCATGGTTGCTTTCTTTGTTGTCCTAGTAGTAGCCATACACTAATGAATGGTTTCTTAGGAAGGGGGAAAGCCTGCTTTGCCAGCAGTCTGCTGACTCCTCCAGGTTTGCACCACCCTAATCTCTATGTGCCTTTTTTGGACTTCACGGTAGACAGGTTTGATATAATTATCTCCTGCAAGTTTCTGTGCTTCATTTTCTTTGGGGCCCTGAATCACATATACAAATAGTTTTGAGTGGAGATGGATGGAGGTAGTTTGTTTTTAGTGTTATTGAGATAGCTTACTGGAAGGCTTTCCCCTTGCTCCAAACAAACAGTAACACTTCTTCCAGTGCCTAGCTGTTTTAATGGCTAAGCATGTAATGTATTATGTTAGCAACCCACATAAATGGGCATGGAATAAGCATTAGTGTTTGGTGTTCCATCACTTCTTCAAGGTCCGTAGTCAGCAGAGCTAGCTCCAGTTGCCTGTTGAGAAGTACAAAAGACCGCTGCCCGTGGAGAAATACAAAGAAAGTTTCTTTGGTCTCCACCATATGATTCGTGCATGATCATCCTCACCATCTTCCCCAAGCGAGATGAGTTGAGTGAGCACCACTGCTTTATTCCACTCCCTCCCCATCTGGCTCACCCAGTGTTGGGACCACAAAATGAACCCCAGTCACCTAAACAGAAGCTATAGGCACTAATCCATCTATGACAGTGAGCCAGGATAGGTTTCTGAGAAGAGGTCTGTGTAGATGATATCATGCTGCCAAACCATGCTTTCAAATATTTTTTAGCATTCATAATAAGAATAAAGTCCACCATTAACTGTTGAAGATTGAAGTGATTCAACCAAAATCAGTAGTTAATCATTAGAAGTGTTTATAGATCTGGCAGTCAGAAGTAAATTTTACTAATCTTGAAATATAGTAAAATATTCAAAATTGTTGCACTGCAGTATACTTAGAATCTGTCAGTTTCTCCAGTTATATTCTAAAATGCTTCTAATTCCAAATAAATGGGCAAAATGGTTTATTTATTAAAATACCTTAGTGGAATCCTTAAGCTTGTAATATTTATAAAAGAATAGTATGAAAACATTTATTCTGATAATAGAGATAATTAGCAATAAATTAAATTAAACTTTATGCTACCTATTTAGAGCCCTGAGTCTTTTTAATTCAACAATATTTTATATCCATTTGAGAGATGTTCAGATATTTTCATTTCACTTGCCTCATACCATAGATTAAATGTAAATAAGAGGGACATGTGAAAATTAAGCTTGCAGATTAAAACTTTGCTGTAAGTCTCGGTTAGATCCAAAAATATGTAATGGAAATTTTAGGATTATGCGACTCAATTAAAATATCATCTGCAAATGTCATATCATTCACTTAATTATTGGCAAATGTATCAGACATAAGGTAATTGGGCTATATAGGTCTTCAGGTGTTAAAATAAAAATTGTTGGGATAAAGAGCACCATTCATCTTTATGGGGAGTGCAGTTGGAACATTCATCAAAACTGAGGTAGATACTATATTATATAAAGTATCAAATAATCTAAGAAAAGGAGGATAAAAGGTACAATTTGGCTAAAAGTTTACTTATAAAAATAATAAGAACCTTATAAAAAGCCTTACTGGCATCATTTGTGAAGGTATTGTCATTAAAACTAGTAATGCAAGTATTAAGGAGAAGCGGAAGGGTAAATCAAGAATCAGACACTAAATTTTAAATTATGTAAGAGGCCAACAGCCAGGGCCTATGCCTATTACCACTAATAACTAGTCTAATAATCAGGATTTTCATACATCTTTGAGGAGACATTAAACCAGTATGAAAAAGAAAGGGGGCCAGTGCCAGAACCCGCGACCCCGGAGTTCGAACAATCATCACCAGAGATGAGTCCCGGTGACATGAGTGACTATTTTGGACTTGAGGTCAACCGAGAATGTGTAAGGGTTGTTACTAATACAGAAGGTGACTTTAAATTTTTCAGTCATGCTGATGTTGATGTCAAAATTTCTTTAGCCAATATTTTGGCTAAAGGTTTAACTTTTGTTCCATCAAGAAGAGCAGATCATGCTAGTACTATTTTGGACTTGGAACTGTTCACATGTAAAATATACTTAACATTATTATTTGGTTCTGATGGACAATTCAGAGTCAGTCTTTCATTTAATCCACCACTCCACCCTTTATTGCTTACCTTTAAGCGTATTTGTGTAATGGACATAAGGTCACTATTGTGTAAATGACTTAAATGTCATTCTAATGTAAGGGTAATGAAACCCAATAAAGAGGGAGGGCTGGTCTTTATGGATATGGGTTACTATCAGTCTAGGATGTTTAAAATATTGAATACTGATACATATGAACCTATGTCATTGAATGAAGTGAATGGGGCTTATGCTAGAATTAAATTTCTTATCAATGACTTGCTGATTGACTTCCATATTGATATAAATTTGTATAATTATTTGAATATTCCTTCACCATTAATCCCAGTTATTTTTGGAAGCCCCAAAATCCATAAGAACTTATATGACCCCCCCACTTACAACTAATAGTGGATGGAAGAAATTCCATCACTTAAGTTTGTGCAAAATTTGTAGATAGTAAGCTGAAAAAAATTCTTAAACATGAACCCCAAATTTGTAAAGATTCATGATCCTTTCTTGAAAAAATCAATAAGCTCGAATTTAAGGCCAGATTTAATTTTATAACTGATGATGTCAGAGATTTATACACAGTCATCCCCATGAGCTGGTGATCCAATGGGTAACTAATTTTTTATCAAAGAAAGGAGCAACCACTGATGACATCAGCCTAATAGGGGAATTATTAGATTTAATTTTGGCTAATAATTTCTTATATTTTGATGGCCAGTATTTCTTATAAAAAGAGGAGTCACTATGGGTTCACCAAGTGGGCCCAGTTTTGTGAATGTTGTCATGGCCATGTGGGAACATGAGTATCTATTTATGAACCCCATTATTAGAGAGAATATATTTTTTTACACCCATTACTTGGATGATATTTTTATCATCATAAAGGGTAATGCTGATACAGGTTTAGAATTACTTGAATATTTTAATAATTCTACTGATTTTCTAGAATTTACTTCTGATTATAACTCCTATGTTCTTTCATTTTTAGATATTAAATGCCGATACAGGTTTAGAATTACTTGAATATTTTAATAATTCTTCTGATGTTCTGGAATTTACTTCTGATTATAACACCTATGTTATTTCATTTTTAGATACTGAATTGAGGAAAGACAAGGCAAATTTTAGATATACCTCGAAGATTTTCAGAAAAAATACATGTTACGATTCTTTTTTGCATTTTTCTAGCTCCCATCCTTTTCACCAAAAATGCTCTGTTGTGAAAGGCCAGTTGGTCAGAATGGCTAGGATGGTCAGTTTAGAACAAAAATTTTTAATTGAGTGCGACAGTTTAAGGGATATGTTTCTTAAATGAGGGTACCCACCTCATTTAGTGGACCAATTAATTAATTAACAAAGTGCAAAGTAAGAGATCTACTGGATTCTTTAAACCAATTTTAAACTCTGATGGCTGGTTGTAAAGCCCTGAAAGGTTTTGTGACCATAGCATTCAAGAGAGTAATTTATTGACAACTGGCTTTAGTCTGACTTTCATTACCCCTTTTAGTATTGATGCTGTTTACCTTAAGGAAATTTTATATAAAAATTGGAACCTATTGTTGGATGATATTAATTTAAAACAGAAATTGGGTGATCATCCTAGGGTTGTTTTTAGGACAGGTACCAATTTTAAAAAGTAATTTGATTCTAAATATTCATTTGATTCTGAGAAGTTTCCTGCAACTACGTAGATGCCCTGGAATGTATAAGTGCAAAGCTTGCCCTTATTGTAAATATACTGATACTGGCAATAATTTTACAGTCCGTAATACCAGTTATGAGATCAAAGGTAGGTTTAACTGTAACTGTAAAGGTGTTGTTTATCTAGCTAAGTGCTTGTTCTGCGAAAGTTTTTATATAGGTAAAACAGAAAGGAGATTTAGAGAATGACTATATGAGCATATTTATAGTATTAATAAATTGCATGTTCATAATGCCCTAGCCAGACATATTATGACCTTCCCAGAACATTATTTTAAATTCAGAATAATTGAGCAAGTTTCATCTGATGAAAGAGCGAGTCTTTGGACTCTTAAACTGGAACGCTGTGAACTTAAGTAGCAAGTTTGATTAAATGCTTATAGCTCTTCTAGGTTAAATGATACATGCTCAGCACAGTGCTTATTAAAACTGAAGGCACTGGATAGGTAACATTCTTGGTCTTAAGTGTTTATATGTGATGGTTTTTATGGTTGTATTTCAATTTAATGTGTTTTCTGTTCTATCATACTATATGGTAGCCAGGTACTTTTATGAATGTATTGATTACTTATTTAGTTGTAGTTCCGTTTTTGAACCACAAGATTGTGTTGTTTTTAAAATTTTGTTTTAGTGATGTAATTTCCTTTTGGGTCACATGATTTTATGGAGGGTTACTTAAACTGTGTTTTTTACTTTGCTCTTGTTGCCTGAAGAAGTTTGTTTTAATAAATATGGATGAAAGCGCTTACATCATTTAAAATTTAGTGTCTGATTCTTGATTTACCCTTCTGCTTATCCTTAGTACTCGTATTACAAGGTATTATCATTGTTATATACCAGTTGGTTAGGATGTAATAGATATATCATTAAGCTTTTGTCATGCTGGGAGAGTATACTTCCGAGCAAGGGGAGGACCTGAGTGATGAACCTATCTATCTATTTAGTTTTATTTATTGCTTGATGAATGTTGAGATCTCAGATTCTGGCACTGGCTGTACAATATGATTTGTTGAGGAAAAAAGATTAAGAAGAATTGAATCCCTAAGGTCATAGGTTCATAGGTTCATAGGTTCATACTAGGCTATCTGCCCAAGGGCATTTAAAAGCCTAGCCCATAGTTATGTGGCTTTCTCCACCCCTTTAGTTTGAATAAAAACTATGCCTATCATTTTTCTGTGCCTCTGTCAAGCAGTGACACTGAAGTAATCCCTGGGGTATATCTGCGATCTCCCATCCATTGGTCAAGATTCCTCTTGAACAAGGCCAGCGAGGTGCTCTGCCTCACATGTACCGGGATTTTGTTCCACAGCATAGGGAGTCTCTGGGTGATGAATCTGTCCCTCCAGCACGTTCTATTTATAACCGTGTCAAGGTTTAAGTCTCCCGCCCTTGTGGTTCTGAGGGATCTAGATTTTTGAGGTGAAGCATATTCATCAAATCTGGGTTTGACATGGCCTTATATGTCAGGCACAGGTCACCTCTGAGCAAGCGGTATGAGACTGAATAGAGCTGGAGTTCTTTCAGTCGGGCAGCATAAGACATATTTTTGAGACCCTTTATCCTTTTGGTGAGGAACTTTTGGGGCCTTTCAAGCTGCAGCAGGTGTCTGGTCAGATACATTCGAACGGGCATTGTACTCAATCATAGGTCTAATGAGTGATGAGTACAGGGGACGATGACCTCCCTTGATCTAGATGTGAATCCCTTCATGATCAGGTGGGCGATATAGAAGGTTTTCCTAACTACTTTAGCAACATGAGTGTCAAACGAAAGGTTACTGTCAACTTGGGTCCCCAGATCCCTGATGACTTTTTCTGTGCTCAGTGGATTGCCACCTATATGGTAGATAGGGGTAACCTTGTTTTTCCCGAAGGGTATGACTATGCATTTTTTGGCGTTTAACTTCAGGCCATGGCTCTGGCACCAGTTATCCGTTTCTGTGAGGCCCTTCTGGAGGATATCTGTGTCAGATGTGTTTTCAACTATGGCGCCCAGTTTGCAGTCATCTGCAAACTTTGTCAGCCATAACCCTCCTGTGTTTGCTTGTACTTCAGAAAAGTAGATGCCGAACAAGAGTGGACCCAGGACTGAGCCCTGTGGGACACCACTTGTGACAGGCTTTGAGTCTGCCATGGCTCCAGCAACTGTGACCCTGTGGGTTCTGTCACTTAGCCAGTTTGCAACCCATCTTGTGATGTATGGGTTTACATTCAAGCTGATGAGTTTTTCGATGATACCTGAGTGGGGTATTGTGTCAAAGGCCTTTGCCAGGTCGAGGTAGGCTGTATGGACTGCCTTTCCCTCATCAATGGCCTTGGTGACTGTCTCGAAAAAGTCAACCAAGTTTAAGAGGCAGGATCTGCCTTTGACAAAGCCAAACTGGGTTGGATCCAAAGTCTGCAAGTTCCCTATGTCTTTATTTATGAGTTCCATTATGATCCTCTCCATGGCTTTGCAGATAAGGCTTGTCAAGCTAATGGGGCGGTAATTTCCAGGGTCTGTGGAGGCACCGCCCTTATGAAGTGGGACCACAGTTGCCGTGCGCCACTCCTTGGGTACGTATCCTGAGGTGAGGCTAAGATTAAACAGCTGTCCTAACTGTGGGTTTAATTCCTCGTTGAGTTCATGAAGCACACAGCCGGGGACACCATCCGGTCCCATGGATGCTGTGTTTCTTGCCTTAGTGAGGGCAGTTCTCACCTGGGGGTTGGAGATGTTTGGGGGCTACAATCCTCTGGAATAGATATCTCTCCTTTTGGGGGGAGGGGAGAAGTCTGCACTGAACCTGTCAGCCAGTATGTTAGCAATGTGTGTAGGTTCAGTAATTTTCACATCATTTTGAACTAATTCTGAGCATATCTCGGAGTTTCCTCCTAGGTTTCTAACATAGCTAAAGAAGGCCTTATGATTGTCTTTAGAGTCCTTGGCGATTTTTCTCTCAAAATTTGCCTTGGATGATTTTATGAGAGCTCTTAGTTTTTTACTTATAATGATCAAAGGTGTCTTACCTTTCAAGGATTTTGCTCTATCTTGTAGTAGCTTCCTCCTTTTGTTGTAGAGCTTGTTTATGGCTGGGGTCCACCAGACTGGACGCTTGCCTTTGGTACAGAGAGTCTTAGTTTTGTTTGGGATTGCCTGATCCATGCAGTCCTGTAGGTGCTGGTAGAAGGCATTTGTAAGTGATTCAGCGGTTTGAGTAATGTTTACCACTGGCTCAGGGGCCTTAAAGGAGACCACACTAGGTTTTAGAAGTGTGAAATCGGCTTTTGAGAAGTTTTTCACGGTGGTCTTTTTTGTTTCAGGTGGGGGCGGGATGAGGACCTCCAGCGAGATTAGTTTATGATCTGATCTCACCAGTGAGGGGTATACTTCGGTGTTGAACATTTTGATCCCATGTTCGTGATGATGAGATCAAGTATGTTTTCTCCTCTTGTGGGGATGGTGACTAGTTGTTCCATGGCATTTGAGTTTATGAACTCCAGGAATCTTTGGGTTAGAGTGTTCGGGCTTGAGTAGTGTTCCCAGTCTATATTAGGGTAGTTGAAGTCACCTAGTATGATGGTGTTTGGAGATACATTTATCCCCTCCAATGTTTTCAGGAAGGCCATGTGAGGTTCCTGAGTTTGAGAGGGTGGCCTGTAACATGCTACAAATTGCAGAGCAGTCTTGACTATGGTTAATTGCATGTGGATGGTTTCCGATGCATCGTGCGTTGCCACCAACCTTGAGGTGTGGGTGTCCTTTATGAATATGGACACCCCCCCTCCTTTCTTGGTGTTGTCCGGATTTTGGGGCCGGAACACATGATATGAGGTGAAACCTGTTAGTGCTGGGGTGCTCTCAGGAGCCTTGAACCAGGTTTCTGTCACAGCACAGACATCGATGTTCTCCATATTGAGAAGGGCCTCGAGTGCGTGCATCTTGAGAGTGAGACTTCTGGCATTGAGCAGCATTACCCTTAGTTTTTTTCCTTTTGGTGTTCTAGGGTGGTAGGTTTAGGATTTGCGCCTTGCCTAAAAAGGCACTATGGGGTGGCAAGAGCCTTTGCCAATATCCGGAAGCCCAGGGTGACAGGTGCAAGCCGTCCCTTGTGAAGCAGCGTGGCTTGTCCAGCATGTCATCCCAGGCAGACAGACATTGGATCCCCTTTGAATGACACCAGAATTTAAGCCAATTATTAAAGCTGATCATCTTATCACTGTATTGTGGCATCATTCTAGGTGAAGGTAGGATACTGCTCAAGGTCAGGGTCATACCTGCCTGGGCTACATAATCAGAGAGCTCCTCGATGTCCCTTTCATGTAGTCCAAGGAGGTACGTCTCAGGTCGTTGACACCAGCGTGGACAATGACTGAGTCGTACTTGTACCTGCTGTTGAGAGACCTGAGTGCTTGCGTTATGTGGCGAATTCTAGCGCCCGACAGGCAGCTTACTGTGACCTTCTCCTTACTCAGTCTGGTGAGCGGGACGACAGTGTGTCTGACTATGGAATCACCAATGACAAGTGTGTCTGGCATTTTGTTTGGCCTTAAGGGCTGTGACTGTTTGACACTCTGACTGTGTGGTCTATGTGTTGCATGTGTTGGGTCGTGAGGTGGTAGTTGTTTGGGTGTCTGCTTTGGTGGCCTCTGCTGTTTTGGTAAATTTTTGATCAGAGCCTCCGAGTATGTCTTTGTGTGAGTATGTGTATGATTTGAAGTTGTGATGGTACCATGTGTGACTGGGTATGTATTGTGTGTGGTTACCTTCTCCTTCTGTCTGGTCTTGCCAGTCCTATGTTGAGAGAGCTCAGCCTCCAGTTTGGCCGTATAGTTGCATCTCTCGCATGTATTTGTGTTTTGTGGGAGGAGGAGAGGATTGTTCTGTGTACATGAGGCAATTGTAACATTGCCTCAATATTCCCAGGTTCACCAGTTGAGCTGGAGAGGACACTAGCAGCTGATCCCTCGACATACTAGAAGTAGTAGATAAAGAGACTTTCAAAGGACTCCGGGGAAGTGGGTTTTAGGCTGGTGGGGTACTATCTATAATAAGAGTGCTTTATCAAGGTGCAAGTACTGTAGGAGTAAGTGCTAGGCTTTACAGATAGAGAATAGTCTACTTGGGAATCAAGTAGAGATGAACTTTTCAGTTATAGGATATGCTGGTTAGATCAGCAGTACAGCTCGAGGAAGGTAGTTCTAAGGGAAAATTTGAAGAGTGGAATTTAGATGGCCCGAATAGTTAACCTTGTTTAACCGCTGCTGCTCTTGTGTGCAACAGTGGCAACTCCGCGCTAACGCGCGTTTAGTGTGTTTTATAGCAGGGGGCTGAAGGGAGCTAGGAATTGGCCCAAAACAACCAATGGACTACTAGTTTCTGGCTGAAACTTCACCAAATCGGACAGAAAGGCCGCTCAGTGCCTCCCACTCCCACTGGTAAGCAAAGAAACTTCCCTCCTCCCTAATAAGGCAATGGATCAGTAACAGGAACTATAAACAAAGCCTAGGGATCAGCAACTCTGAAACTGGACTACTCTAGTTCAGTAAGGCGGGAAAACAAGAGTTTTTTTGTTTTATTACAGAGATAAGGAAAAAAACAGACAGTAAATGCTATAAATGCTGTAAATCGGCTAGCGCACTTTAGTGTGTAGCCTACAGAAACAATTTGCAACAATTAGTAACTTAAAGTGCAATAAACAGTGTAAAATGCAGAAATCACTTAAAGTAGCAGTAAAACAGGCGAAATGCAGTCGCTAGCTTAATAACAGTGGGAAAGCCACAAAAAATACTTATATCTGGTAGAAAGTCACTCTTTTAGCTCTCTGCTGCTTGGATCACTCTGCAGGCCACCACGAGGATCTGTGCTGAGTTGGTACAAGCTGGAAAACGCGTGTTTAGCGTGTTTTATAGCAGGGGGCTGAAAGGAGCTAGGAATTGGCCCAAAACGACCAATGGACTACTAGTTTCTGGCTGAAACTTCACCAATTCGGACAAAAAGGCTGCTCAGTGCTTCCCACTCCCACTGGTAAGCAAAGAAACTTCCCTCCTTCCTAATAAGGCAATGGATCAGTAACAGGAACTAAAAACAAAGCCCAGGGATCAGCAACTCTGAAACTGGACTACTCTAGTTCAGTAAGGTGGGAAAACAAGAGATTTTTTTTTTTTTTTTTTTTTTTTTTTTTTACAGAGACAAGGAAAAAAACAGACAGTAAATGCTATAAATGCTTTTAAGCGGCTAGCACACTTGAGTGTGTTAGCCTACAGGTAAAATTAAGCAACAAATAACTTTTTAAGAGTGCAAAACAGTTAATCAACACAAAAACAGTTTAAATAGAATGCAGAGCTGTATAAACAGGCTAAGATGCAGTCGCTAAGCAGTAAATATTCAAAAAGCCAGAAAAAAATACTTAAATCAGTTATAGCAAATACAGTTATAACAAATGCTCTGAAATATACTGTATATTTCCAATATGTTTGAGAAGGACAGTCAGAACACAAGAAGGTTCAGGCGAAAAAGAAAAAAAAGTTTTGTTTTACTTTTTGAAAAGGGAAAAAGGAGGAACAGAAGGCCTTATCAAATGTTCTCTCTGTATTAAGAAGAATGAGCTAATGACACTAGATTGGGAGGTGTGTCACAGTAGGGGCGGGCAACTGCAAAGCCACCAAGTATAAGAGCAAGACACCAACAGGGAGGGTGGGACAAACAGATAAGGATTTGTGAAGATTCTGAATAGACAAAGTGCTTTATATATATTAAATTATAAAAACAGTAATCTGTAAAAATAATCAAAAGATACTTATATTTTGTAGCTCAGTTGCAGTCAAACAACTTCTCCAGCTTGCACTGTGTGCAAAGACAAAGACCAGAACAACAACTTTTTTTTTTTACAAGAACACAAAAGAACCAGCCCCCACTAGCCAAGAGATAATTACACAGAGTAAATGTTTCAGTTTATACAATAGCCTAAGACAGAAAAGCACTACAGAGTCAAATGAAAATTTTTAAACAGATAAGGATTTGTGAAGATTCTGAATAGACAAAGTGCTTTATATATATTAAATTATAAAACAGTAATCTGTAAAATAATCAAAAGATACTTATATTTTGTAGCTCAGTTCCGGTCAAACAACTTCTCCAGCTTGCACTGTGTGCAAAGACAAAGACCAGAACAACAACTTTTTTTTTTACAAGAACACAAAAGAACCAGCCCCCACTAGCCAAGAGTAATTACACAGAGTAAATGTTTCAGTTTATACAATAGCCTAAGACAGAAAAGCACTACAGAGTCAAATGAAATTTTTTAAACAGATAAGGATTTGTGAAGATTCTGAATAGACAAAGTGCTTTATATATATTAAATTATAAAAACAGTAATCTGTAAAAATAATCAAAAGATACTTATATTTTGCAAAGACAAAGACCAGAACAACAACTTTTTTTTTTACAAGAACACAAAAGAACCAGCCCCACTAGCCAAGAGATAATTACACAGAGTAAATGTTTCAGTTTATACAATAGCCTAAGACAGAAAAGCACTACAGAGTCAAATGAATTTTTTAAACAGATAAGGATTTGTGAAGATTCTGAATAGACAAAGTGCTTTATATATATTAAATTATAAAAACAGTAATCTGTAAAAATAATCAAAAGATACTTATATTTTGTAGCTCAGTTGCGGTCAAACAACTTCTCCAGCTTGCACTGTGTGCAAAGACAAAGACCAGAACAACAACTTTTTTTTTTTACAAGAACACAAAAGAACCAGCCCCCACTAGCCAAGAGATAATTACACAGAGTAAATGTTTCAGTTTATACAATAGCCTAAGACAGAAAAGCACTACAGAGTCAAATTAATTTTTTTAAACAGATAAGGATTTGTGAAGATTCTGAATAGACAAAGTGCTTTATATATATTAAATTATAAAAACAGTAATCTGTAAAAATAATCAAAAGATACTTATATTTTGCAAAGACAAAGACCAGAACAACAACTTTTTTTTTTTTTACAAGAACACAAAAGAACCAGCCCCCACTAGCCAAGAGATAATTACACAGAGTAAATGTTTCAGTTTATACAATAGCCTAAGACAGAAAAGCACTACAGAGTCAAATGAAATTTTTTAAACAGATAAGGATTTGTGAAGATTCTGAATAGACAAAGTGCTTTATATATATTAAATTATAAAACAGTAATCTGTAAAAATAATCAAAAGATACTTATATTTTGTAGCTCAGGTCCGGTCAAACAACTTCTCCAGCTTGCACTGTGTGCAAAGACAAAGACCAGAACAACAACTTTTTTTTTTACAAGAACACAAAAGAACCAGCCCCCACTAGCCAAGAGATAATTACACAGAGTAAATGTTTCAGTTTATACAATAGCCTAAGACAGAAAAGCACTACAGAGTCAAATGAAATTTTTTAAACAGATAAGGATTTGTGAAGATTCTGAATAGACAAAGTGCTTTATATATATTAAATTATAAAAACAGTAATCTGTAAAAATAATCAAAAGATACTTATATTTTGTAGCTCAGTTGCGGTCAAACAACTTCTCCAGCTTGCACTGTGTGCAAAGACAAAGACCAGAACAACTTTTTTTTTTTACAAGAACACAAAAGAACCAGCCCCCACTAGCCAAGAGATAATTACACAGAGTAAATGTTTCAGTTTATACAATAGCCTAAGACAGAAAAGCACTACAGAGTCAAATGAAATTTTTAAACAGATAAGGATTTGTGAAGATTCTGAATAGACAAAGTGCTTTATATATATTAAATTATAAAAACAGTAATCTGTAAAAATAATCAAAATATACTTAAATTTTGTAGCTCAGTTATTGGTCAAACAACTTCTCCAGCTTGCACTGTGTGCAAAGACAAAGACCAGAACAACAACTTTTTTTTTACAAGAACACAAAAGAACCAGCCCCACTAGCCAAGAGATAATTACACAGAGTAAATGTTTCAGTTTATACAATAGCCTAAGACAGAAAAGCACTACAGAGTCAAATGAAATTTTTAAACAGATAAGGATTTGTGAAGATTCTGAATAGACAAAGTGCTTTATATATATTAAATTATAAAAACAGTAATCTGTAAAAATAATCAAAAGATACTTATATTTTGCAAAGACAAAGACCAGAACAACAACTTTTTTTTTACAAGAACACAAAAGAACCAGCCCCCACTAGCCAAGAGATAATTACACAGAGTAAATGTTTCAGTTTATACAATAGCCTAAGACAGAAAAGCACTACAGAGTCAAATGAAATTTTTTAAACAGATAAGGATTTGTGAAGATTCTGAATAGACAAAGTGCTTTATATATATTAAATTATAAAAGCAGTAATCTGTAAAAAAATCAAAAGATACTTATATTTTGTAGCTCAGTTGCGGTCAAACAACTTCTCCAGCTTGCACTGTGTGCAAAGACAAAGACCAGAACAACAACTTTTTTTTTACAAGAACACAAAAGAACCAGCCCCACTAGCCAAGAGATAATTACACAGAGTAAATGTTTCAGTTTATACAATAGCCTAAGACAGAAAAGCACTACAGAGTCAAATGAAATTTTTTAAACAGATAAGGATTTGTGAAGATTCTGAATAGACAAAGTGCTTTATATATATTAAATTATAAAAACAGTAATCTGTAAAAATAATCAAAAGATACTTATATTTTGCAAAGACAAAGACCAGAACAACAACTTTTTTTTTTACAAGAACACAAAAGAACCAGCCCCCACTAGCCAAGAGATAATTACACAGAGTAAATGTTTCAGTTTATACAATAGCCTAAGACAGAAAAGCACTATAGAGTCAAATGAAATTTTCTAAACAGATAAGGATTTGTGAAGATTCTGAATAGACAAAGTGCTTTATATATATATTAAATTATAAAAACAGTAATCTGTAAAAATAATCAAAATATACTTATATTTTGTAGCTCAGTTGCGGTCAAACAACTTCTGCAGCTTGCACTGTGTGCAAAGACAAACACCAGAACAACAACTTTTTTTTTTTACAAGAACACAAAAGAACCAGCCCCCACTAGCCAAGAGATAATTACACAAAGTAAATGTTTCAGTTTATACAATAGCCTAAGACAGAAAAGCACTACAGAGTCAAATGAAATTTTTTAAACAGATAAGGATTTGTGAAGATTCTGAATAGACAAAGTGCTTTATATATATTAAATTATAAAAACAGTAATCTGTAAAAATAATCAAAAGATACTTATATTTTGCAAAGACAAAGACCAGAACAACTTTTTTTTTACAAGAACACAAAAGAACCAGCCCCCACTAGCCAAGAGATAATTACACAGAGTAAATGTTTCAGTTTATACAATAGCCTAAGACAGAAAAGCACTACAGAGTCAAATGAAATTTTTAAACAGATAAGGATTTGTGAAGATTCTGAATAGACAAAGTGCTTTATATATATTAAATTATAAAAACAGTAATCTGTAAAATAATCAAAAGATACTTATATTTTGTAGCTCAGTTCGGTCAAACAACTTCTCCAGCTTGCACTGTGTGCAAAGACAAAGACCAGAACAACAACTTTTTTTTTACAAGAACACAAAAGAACCAGCCCCCACTAGCCAAGAGATAATTACACAGAGTAAATGTTTCAGTTTATACAATAGTCTAAGACAGAAAAGCACTACAGAGTCAAATGAAATTTTTAAACTGATAAGGATTTGTGAAGATTCTGAATAGACAAAGTGCTTTATATATATTAAATTATAAAAACAGTAATCTGTAAAAATAATCAAAAGATACTTATATTTTGTAGCTCAGTTGCAGTCAAACAACTTCTCCAGCTTGCACTGTGTGCAAAGACAAAGACCAGAACAACAACTTTTTTTTACAAGAACACAAAAGAACCAGCCCCCACTAGCCAAGAGATAATTACACAGAGTAAATGTTTCAGTTTATACAATAGCCTAAGACAGAAAATCACTACAGAGTCAAATGAAATTTTTAAACAGATAAGGATTTGTGAAGATTCTGAATAGACAAAGTGCTTTATATATATTAAATTATAAAAACAGTAATCTGTAAAAATAATCAAAAGATACTTATATTTTGCAAAGACAAAGACCAGAACAACAACTTTTTTTTTTACAAGAACACAAAAGAACCAGCCCCCACTAGCCAAGAGATAATTACACAGAGTAAATGTTTCAGTTTATACAATAGCCTAAGACAGAAAAGCACTACAGAGTCAAATGAAATTTTTTAAACAGATAAGGATTTGTGAAGATTCTGAATAGACAAAGTGCTTTATATATATTAAATTATAAAAACAGTAATCTGTAAAAATAATCAAAAGATACTTATATTTTGTAGCTCAGTTGCGGCCAAACAACTTCTCCAGCTTGCACTGTGTGCAAGGACAAAGACCAGAACAACAACTTTTTTTTTTTACAAGAACACAAAAGAACCATCCCCCACTAGCCAAGAGATAATTACACAGAGTAAATGTTTCAGTTTATACAATAGTCTAAGACAGAAAAGCACTACAGAGTCAAATGAAATTTTTTAAACAGATAAGGATTTGTGAAGATTCTGAATAGACAAAGTGCTTTATATATATTAAATTATAAAAACAGTAATCTGTAAAAATAATCAAAAGATACTTATATTTTGTAGCTCAGTTGCGGTCAAACAACTTCTCCAGCTTGCACTGTGTGCAAAGACAAAGACCAGAACAACAACTTTTTTTTTTTACAAGAACACAAAAGAACCAGCCCCCACTAGCCAAGAGATAATTACACAGAGTAAATGTTTCAGTTTATACAATAGCCTAAGACAGAAAAGCACTACAGAGTCAAATGAAATTTTTAAACAGATAAGGATTTGTGAAGATTCTGAATAGACAAAGTGCTTTATATATATTAAATTATAAAAACAGTAATCTGTAAAAATAATCAAAAGATACTTATATTTTGCAAAGACAAAGACCAGAACAACAACTTTTTTTTTTACAAGAACACAAAAGAACCAGCCCCCACTAGCCAAGAGATAATTACACAGAGTAAATGTTTCAGTTTATACAATAGCCTAAGACAGAAAAGCACTACAGAGTCAAATGAAATTTTTAAACAGATAAGGATTTGTGAAGATTCTGAATAGACAAAGTGCTTTATATATATTAAATTATAAAAACAGTAATCTGTAAAAATAATCAAAAGATACTTATATTTTGTAGCTCAGTTGCGGTCAAACAACTTCTCCAGCTTGCACCGTGTGCAAAGACAAAGACCAGAACAACAACTTTTTTTTTTTACAAGAACACAAAAGAACCAGACCCACTAGCCAAGAGACAATTACACAGAGTAAATGTTTCAGTTTATACAATAGCCTAAGACAGAAAAGCACTACAGAGTCAAATGAAATTTTTTAAACAGATAAGGATTTGTGAAGATTCTGAATAGACAAAGTGCTTTATATATATTAAATTATAAAAACAGTAATCTGTAAAAATAATCAAAAGATACTTATATTTTGCAAAGACAAAGACCAGAACAACAACTTTTTTTTTTACAAGAACACAAAAGAACCAGCCCCCATTAGCCAAGAGATAATTACACAGAGTAAATGTTTCAGTTTATACAATAGCCTAAGACAGAAAAGCACTACAGAGTCAAATGAAATTTTTAAACAGATAAGGATTTGTGAAGATTCTGAATAGACAAAGTGCTTTATATATATATTAAATTATAAAAACAGTAATCTGTAAAAATAATCAAAAGATACTTATATTTTGTAGCTCAGTTCTTGGTCAAACAACTTCTCCAGCTTGCACTGTGTGCAAAGACAAAGACCAGAACAACAACTTTTTTTTTTACAAGAACACAAAAGAACCAGCCCCCACTAGCCAAGAGATAATTACACAGAGTAAATGTTTCAGTTTATACAATAGCCTAAGACAGAAAAGCACTACAGAGTCAAATGAAATTTTTTAAACAGATAAGGATTTGTGAAGATTCTGAATAGACAAAGTGCTTTATATATATTAAATTATAAAAACAGTAATCTGTAAAAATAATCAAAAGATACTTATATTTTGCAAAGACAAAGACCAGAACAACAACTTTTTTTTTTTTACAAGAACACAAAAGAACCAGCCCCCACTAGCCAAGAGATAATTACACAGAGTAAATGTTTCAGTTTATACAATAGCCTAAGACAGAAAAGCACTACAGAGTCAAATGAAATTTTTTAAACAGATAAGGATTTGTGAAGATTCTGAATAGACAAAGTGCTTTATATATATTAAATTATAAAAACAGTAATCTGTAAAAATAATCAAAAGATACTTATATTTTGTAGCTCAGTTGCGGTCAAACAACTTCTCCAGCTTGCACTGTGTGCAAAGACAAAGACCAGAACAACAACTTTTTTTTTTTACAAGAACACAAAAGAACCAGCCCCCACTAGCCAAGAGATAATTACACAGAGTAAATGTTTCAGTTTATACAATAGTCTAAGACAGAAAAGCACTACAGAGTCAAATGAAATTTTTTAAACAGATAAGGATTTGTGAAGATTCTGAATAGACAAAGTGCTTTATATATATTAAATTATAAAAACAGTAATCTGTAAAAATAATCAAAAGATACTTATATTTTGTAGCTCAGTTGCGGTCAAACAACTTCTCCAGCTTGCACTGTGTGCAAAGACAAAGACCAGAACAACTGGTACGATAAGCACAGGCTTCACCTCCAAAACTTGTATGACACAGAGTATTAGGATACTATGATCCCTCCTGGAAGTTAAGGTTTTTGAGAGCAGAGATCCTTTTAATTAGGAACCTCTGTTTTTTTTTTTTTTTTTTTTTTTCAATTTTCCTGGCTAGATACATGCCAAAGGGGCATTGTATTCTGTAATGTCTCTGACTGATACTGAATACAGGGGATCAAGGATTTCTTTTGTTTTAGAAGAGATGCCTTTGTCAATTAGTTGGAAAATATAACTAATTACGGTTACAAAGTGAGGTTCAAAGGAGGGGTAGCCCTAATGCCCAGGTTTCTGATCACTGATTCATATGGTAAAGGAATGTTTTCAATGTAGTTGGATGCAGAGTTTTTTGTTTCTCAAAAGAGATGCTGTTACATTTCTTACAGTGCAGTCTGAGCTCTTTTTCTAAGCACCTGGTATTGACTTTAGTTATTTCTTTTAGGAGAGCACATTTATTCAAAGGGGATTTTACAGCCTTACCCAACTTACAATCACCAACAAACTTTGTTAACCAAAAATCACTGTTATCAATTTAAAAAACAAAAAAATAGATGCCAAATAAGAGTAGTTCATAGGTTCATAGGTATGTACTAGACGAATGACCACCGGGATGCTGAAGGCTTGAGGGTCAGATATCCAGAAGGGTATGTAGTGACCTAAAAAGGGCATTTTTTTTACTTTTTTCTTCTACTGCTAACTGTGATAAAAGATGCACATGCATGATACATGCGAAATAGCTACATGTATGGAAACTGTAGTTGCATTAAAAATAATTCCACGTACATTTCATATTACAATAATAAATTACACTGTTGGCCTTCATCATTCTATTCCAACTGTAAATGGGACATATACTTTCACCTGAATGTGTGGCCTTTGAGTACTCCATTCACAATGATGGCCTGTTTGTTAAAAACTGAATGAGTAAATGAAGGAAGGACAGAAGTTTTAATAGGCAATGTTAAACCCTGGCTTCTCTGTGGTAATTGGGCAATTGTAATTGCTACATGGCATGTATATTATGGCTTCACTCTATTTCTGGTCATAGTCCAGACAGCCTAGTATACACTTCCTATTGTGAAAGTGGATATAGTGAATATAGATTGACAATTTCTGAATTCAGAATAAAAAAATATACTCTGAGCTGTCAGCACTATAGTCAGAAATAGACTAAAACCAGAGTCCATGATTTTGTTTCCTCTGCTATGTCCCGGCATGTTGGAGACAATAAATGTTGGTTTCTGAGTTTTATTAAAAGAACACACACACACACACACACACACACACACACACACACACACACACACACACACACACACACACTCTTACAGTCACAGACTTTGCTACTTAAATCTGCAGTATGAGTTTTCAGTCTAATTAGAACTTCAACTGTAGGAAATCATTTTGAAATAAAATACAAATTTACATGTACACATTTTGGGTTGTAGAAAAGTCCAGTTGTGTAGGTAAACTTACTATAACAGTAGATGTTCTAATGATCCCTTCTGCAGTAGCCTAACGTATATGTGTTAAATCCTGCAAAGCTTCATGGCACCTTCCATGCACCCAAATCATTGACTTGATCTGATTTAGCTAGAAAGGCAGGTTTGGGTGTCAAGACCTTCAGAGCTTTCATGCCAAATGAGAGAGGGAGGCTGAGCCGTGGTAAGACATTGCTAGGAATAACAAAAAAAAAAAAAGCACACACACTGGCATAAAAACACACACAAGAAAACAAGGGGGGATGGAGGGAGGGAGCGGGTACTGCAGCAGTGATCATTCGAATATCTATTGCTATGGTGAATTTATTTACACAACTGTACTATGTTCTTCATGTTGATCATTGCTGCAGTAGCCTGGGCTGTATGTATAGATTATCATAGCTTAGAACAATTGGGATGTTGAAGAAGAAGGATCCAGGAGCCCCTGGAGAATAATCTAGACCTGAAGAAGTAATCTGGCTTGCAGTGCTTTGTAAAACTATACACAGAGAACCAAGTTGCTACTTCTAGAATACTGCTAGAATTCAGCCATTTCCAAAAAGCCATAGATGAAACCAAGGCACTGGTAGAATGTGGCTTGACCCTGCCTGGAATAGTTTTATTGCAGTGGGAATAACAAAATGTAATAGCCTGAGATATCCATTTGGAAATAGTCTGCTTTAACATGGGTTGTCCCTTCTCCTTACCTTTACAAGAAATAATCAATTCATCGTAAGTTCTGAAAGATTTTGTAATGTCAAGATAGTAACTGAACTGTCCATGGACATCCAAGCTTGGAAGTATCCTTTCTTCTTCGTTTTGGAGTTCAGGGAAGAACACAGGGAGATGGATAGTTTGACATTAAGTAAATTTGGATACCACTTTAAGCATAAAAAAAGCTTTGCTCTCAATAAAACCCTGTCCTGTGCAAAATAAAATAAGGTTGACCCACCATAAGAGCTTACAACTCAGATGCTCTTCTTGCAGAGCTAAGAGCAAACAGTAAAACTGGTTTCCATGTTAATAACCTCAAGTCAGCCAAATGAGCTGGTTCAAATGGAACAAGTGTTGGCTTCTGTAACACAAAATTAATGTCCCAAGGAGGAGCTACTAGTTTTCTTGGAGGTTATTTATGCAAACCCGCCTCCAAAAATATTTTGACATTGGAATGCATTAAAAGAGGAGGATCCATGTGCAGACATGCTGAGTTGACAAGCAAATTAAACTTGACAGAAGAGTAAGACAGGCGATAGGAAAGTAACTCTCACAAATATAATAAAACAAGAGAAACACTACTCTGAATGGGTTCTGGTTATGTTTCTGGTACCAACTAGAAACCATTTTCTATTTGTTAATATATGATTTTCTAGTAGTAGAGGGTTTTCCTGTTCCCATTAGTAATTCTTGCACATCCTCAGTGAACAAGTGCCTAAAAGGTATTAAGACCCTATCATCCAGGCAGTCAGTTAAAGTTGCTTGTGGGTTGAATTGTATAAAATATCCCTGTTCTTTCTTAAAAAAAAATAAAAATCTTTATTAAATTAACACTTATGACATTGGCAATCATCACTTACATAAATGAGAACAAACCATACTGACATATTTTCAGTTGCAAACATTATACATTGTTCATAATCTATCCTGTCATTATCAGCCAAACATTACAAATCTCATTCAATTCCTGCTTTCCATTAAACCTTATTCCTCTTACAAAACATTATTCTACATGTATTATTCGCATAATTCCCATTTTTTTATGCAATTTGCTCCTACCCTTTCTAAAGATCCCACCTCCAGTTGTTTTATCTGTTACTATACTCACTACTTCTAGTACTATTGGTTTAAATTTTGATTTCCATTTTCTGGTAATTGTTTTGGCAGCCACCAGAATTAAACTCAGCAAGACCTTACTATGTCTAGTCAATTCAGATTCTGTATTACTGCTCAAAAAAATCTTTTCCTTAGTTACACCAATTTGCTCACCCAGTATTTCTGATAGAGTAGTCTGCAGGGATTTTTTAAAGGCTGCCAACTCATTACACTCCCAAATACCAAAAAGAAGGGAAAATCATTGTTGTCTGGGCCTGAAGAAAGTCACCACAGTGATCTTGGGGATTTTCTTTTGAATCTACAAAACTACCTTGAATATCAGTCGAAAGGATGGAAAAGCATGGAGGGCATTCCTGTCCAAGGAAAGGAAAAGGTATCAGTCTTCAAGGCCTTCTTTTATGACATCCTGGAACGGAATTTTGCCAACTGATTGTTCATTGAGAATGCAAAAAGGCCTAATTGACAAACATCTCACAGATGGACCAGATCTTGGCGGACCTCCACTCTAGTTCTCCTTGTAGGAAGTAGAGTGAGATTCTGCTGTAAAGCTATATACTGTGATAACATGGCCATTCTGCATAGGGGTAAGACCTGGTTCTCCCCTGCTTGTTTATGCACCACATCACTGTGGTATTGCCCATAACAACTTGAAGTTGTCCAGGGGATCAAAGGTGATTGAGAGAGTTGAGTGCCTTTATAAGGGCATGCATCTCTTTTACATTCATGTGCTTGTGTCTGTTATTGTTGTCCAAGATACTTTGCACTTTCATCCCCCTTAACACTGATCCACAAACAAAGTCTAAGGTGACTGTAGTGACTGACTGACTGTTTTGGAGCAGGAGGAGAGAGAAAGAGACCTGGATTTGAAAGATAATTGGTGCTGGTGCTGGGCCCATACCTCTCAACTATCAGGATTTTCACAGAATGTTTAGATTTTTGCTTCATATTTTTGGTATGTTTCTCATAAAATTGTTGTTTTCTGGTAAGCCACTGGCAAATCATTGAAGACTGAAATTAGAAAATAATAGCAGACATTTGAATTTCAGATTTTATACCCTTCAGAAAATTCATGCTAATGCAAAACTTATCTTATCAACTTTCTAAGCTTCTCAGAGCAATATTTAAAAAAAGTCTCTATTTTGGGGCCTTTGTTCCCCCATTATGTATGGCTTTGTCTGGATTTATTGCTCTTGTAAGTTGAGAGGTATGAAAGAGACTTCAGATACCATTGTATCTTTCTCACATGCAGTCTGGCCAGAGGTATTAAGAGAATCATGTATGCCATGGGACTCTGAATCTTGAGGTATTCCCTCCCTTGCCCACTAATGGGACCCCAACAGCCACAGAAAACATTGCTAATTCCCACTCCATAGTAGCTAAATGTGCAACACCAGAGGGATCTAGAAAAAAAAAACTGGAATACCTCTAAATATAGATCTATGTTTTTTCTCCTGTGGAAGAAAACCTCCTTGTACTAAGGTTCACTTGGAATCCCAGCTTACATAGGAGATCTCTCATCAAAGATAGAGATTCCTGACACTGAAAAAATAATTTGCATAGATAAGTAAGTCATCTAAATATGTGGAAAAGTGTATACCCTGTAGCCTGCAATGTGCTATAACTGGAGTAAGACATTTTGTGGACACTGTTGGGATAGTGGATGGCCCAAAGCATAAAGCAGAGAATGGAAAATGTGATCCAGATACATAAAACCTTAAGAAAAATCTGAAGCCTTAATGGATAGGAATGTGATAAGTGTCTTTTAAATCTAAGGTGACCAAAAATCTCAAATGGGAAAGAAAGGGGTAAGAGATTGTGTTGTGAAAGCATCTTGGATTTGGGCACTATCACAAACACATTTAAGAAAAATGGTCCATCACTGATTTCCAAGCATTTTCTTTCTTTGGCATCAGAAACATTCTTAAATGAAAACCTCTTCCCCACTGGGAAAGAGGAACTATTTCTCTTATCCCCCTGGTAAATCATGTGCTGTAAGACAGGAGGGAACAGAAGGATTTGGTCTGGTGGATGTGAAATAATTCCCAGCAAAAGAGGGACCACTTCCCACTGCCATCTGTACCTCTGCTGAATCAGTCTCAGAGCCCACTTGTCTAAAAAAACAGCCAGTTGCCAAAGAGAGAAATGGAAATTCAGACTTTCTGGAAGAGATAACACACTACCAGGGTGGGAGGAATGAAAAGGCCCCTTATATAATCCTTCTGACTTTTTTGACTGTCCTTTGCTCAGGAGGTTCCTGCTTTCTTTTAGGGAAACTGTCCACCATTGTTTTTTAATGTCTGCTCACCAGCATATTGCTGAGTGTGTTTGCTTCTTGCCACAGTTGGACAAGGTAGCAAAAAAAAAAAAAAAAAAAACACTTTAAAAATTTACAGAAGGAGTGATAAAAAATCAGAGAGATTCCCACCTTAATCCTTTCATCACATTTTTGTTAATCTTTGCAACAGTAGAACCAAAATCTCTATCCAAAAGTGAATTTAAAATCTCATTTTTACTTCTTTTAGGATGTTGTGAGAATGAAGCCAGGCATAACCTCTTCAACACAGTACCAGTGGGAACCCCAATGGATGTAGTATCTAAAGTCATAAATGCACTTTAAATGAGTAGTGACCTGAAAAATAATAGAAACCAAACCACATAAAGCAGATTTTTTTCTCACATAAAGGACTGCAGATAAAACATGCCCCATATTTTCACAATTCACCGGAATACATTTTAATATATAAGCCTGACATTTCAAAATTCTAAAAATTAAAGTTACGGAAGCAAACACTTTTTCCCCAAACTTAAAAATTGTTTTACCATCTTTATCAGAAGGGGAAGAACTTGAGTTAGAATGATTGGCAGTAGCGGATTAAATGAATGTGTAACTGCTGGGTCATATTTGAAAAGAGTGTGTAAAAACGTAAAAGACTGAGTAACTTTATAAGTTCGATATGCCTTTTTTAGGGGCAACTGGTTGGGTGTCGGGAAAAATGCAGGCAGTGACACACACTTCCTCCAGAACTGACAGAAATGGAGAAATGGGTAAACATTATGGAACTTCAATCTGTAACAGCTGATAGTATTTTGGGGGACTGAGAAACCTCAATACACTCCTACCGAATACATTTGCACATTCTGGAAATAGTCTAGGATAAAGAAAATCATTGATAGGGAGATTCAAGTAACATACTCTCCTCTGAGTCTGAAAAAGGAGGTAGGGTACAGTTTGTGATGTTATTTAAAGTGTGTCAGGGGTGCCCTGTGGTTCTGGTGCCCTCACCATACAGCCTAAATCTCTGATGAGTGCTGTTACCCTTGATAAGTGTAAGCGGGGGCTTGGGAGATGAAACAGGCTACGTGTCCATTACAGACACAGGTGCCAAACTGAGGATGAATTTCCTGTTCCCCATCCAGTCTCCCAGGTTACACTTGAATTTAACTATGCTTCACATGGCTGGGGACTCTGTACCAGAGAAAGAGAAGTCTCTGGGATACATACCTGTCTCTGCAGCAGGTCCTATTTATATTGCAGGCAAGGTTTAAGTGTTTAGAATGCGTGATTTGGTGTTGTTTGTTTTGTGGATATGCAGAAGGTCTGCCAGGGTTGGGGTGCAATAATGCCTTGTATGCCAGGCATAGATCTCCCCTCAACAGTCTGTAGGAGACATAATACAGGGATAAGGTTTTGAGGTGGTCTGTTAAGGACATGTTACTTGCATCTTGTATTCTTTTTGTGACAAAACTCTGTGGACATTCCAATTGTAGAATGGGCCTGGTTAGGTATATGTCAAAGAGGGAATTGTACTGAATGATAGGTCTAATAAATGCTGAATATAGTGAAATAATGACCTCCTTGGACCTAGTTGCCATACCTTTGTTTATAAGTTGCACAACATAGAATTATTTCCTCACTACTATAGACGTGATGGTCAAAGGCTAGATTGCTGCCTATGTGAGTCCCCAAGTCCCTGACTACTGGGTCATCTCTTAGGGATGTGTAGTCAATATGATAGTTATCAGAGGTGGATAACTTTCCAAAGGATACTATTATGCCTTTCTTGGCATTTAGCTTTAGTCCATGGCTCTGACAGAAGTTATCTGAAAGTGTTAGCCCTTCCTGGAGAACATTAGCATCAATAGAGGTTATATGAGTGCTCCTAATTTGCAGTTGTCTGCAAATTTGGTCAGCTAGAGGCTCTTGACATTTTCTTGGACTTTGGAGAATTAAATGTCAAATAAGAGCAGTCCCAAGACCAATCCCTGCGGGAATCCAATTGTGATTGGCCTATTTGTAGAGGTGGACTCTTTCGGTTATAACTTCCCAGGTCCTGTCTGTGAGCCAGCTGGCTATCCACCAGGTGACATAAGGGTTTAAACCAAACTCCTGAGATATGCCTTAGTGGGGTATTGTGTCAAATGCCTTGGCCAGATAAAGGGACGCAGTGTGAACTGTTTTACCCTCATGCATTGCATTTGTGACCTCCTTAAAGAAGTCCACCAGCTTGAGCAGGCATGACCACCCTTGATGAAAGGTTGGTTGGGTCCAATGTCTGGAGGTTTCCTATGTTATTATTCATTTATATGATAATTCTTTCCATGGATTTACATATAATACTAGTGAGACTTATGGGTCTATAGCTTCCAGAGCCTATTGATGGCCCACCTTTGTGTAGAGGAATGAATGTTGAAATTCTCCATTCATAAGGCAAGAAACCTATTTGGAGGCTATGGTTAAACAGGGATTCCAGACAGCCTGATAGGTCATATCTCATACTATTTAGAAGGCATATTGGGATATTGTCTGGAGCCATCAATACAGTGTTCTTAGCTTTAGAAAAAACATTGAGGACCCGTTCCCTAGTGATAGTAGGCAATGGTATATTTGATGGTATTTCCAGAGAGGAGGTTAAGGGGAAGAGAGGGGTAAAGTTAGAGCTGAATTTGTCTGCCAGTAAGTTTGCTATATCTTCAGGCTCAGTATAAGTGGTTCTATTAACAATGAGCTCCGGACACAATTGTGTATTGCCTTTAAGGTTGTAGACATAGCTAAAGAATTCCTTGTGATTGTCATTTGTCTGCGAGGCCAAATTTACTTCAAATATGGCTTTGGGAGACATTATTTTCCCCTGAGTTGTTTCTTTAGTTTGATGAAAGTGCTTTTATCCTGCTGGGGGCTGTACCTCCTAATTTTTGCCATGATTGTCTTCCCCCTTCTGTAATACATCACATTAATGCTGTGATTCAACCAGGGTGGCTTGTTTTTTGAGTTAATTATGTACTTACTCCTGATGGGTACAGCTGCATCTCTGCATCTATTAACATTCTTGTACAAGGTTTCTGTGAACAGATCTGTATAGGCAGTAGTGTTCTCAGGGTTTATGGGGGGGGGGGGGCTTGAAACTTTGCCAGCTTATCACGTAATAGTAGGGGTTAGTGTTAGAGTTTTTCCTGAACATTCCAGGGTTACATGAGGGAACCAGGTTTTATTTTTAATTCAAAGGAAACTGTTTTGTTGCCTGATCTTACCAGAGAGGACATTGCACTAGTGGGTCTGCAGTGCTCTCCCACATTATTGAGGACCCAATCCAGTATGTTTGCGTCCCTGGTCAACATATTGACAATATGGTCTAGGGAGTTTGTATTTTCAAAATCCAGGAATGGCATTTTTGGTGTCATATATGATTCTCAGTTATTAGTGGGGTAATTAAAGTCACCCATAAATATGGTTTTGGGTTCGATAGTGATTGTTTCCAGTAAGCTTAAATGTGTTATTGGCTTCCTGGGTCATAGAGAGGGACCTAGAGCTTACAAAGAAGAACTATAGGTTTTTGTCTATGGTGATTTGAACATGGAGAAACTCATGTGCATCATTTGGTTTGTCCACAACGAAGCTGATGCAGTGACTAACCAGAAGATAGGAAAGAATGATACAATCAAAGAAACTAACTCCATGACTGCTCAAAAAAACACAGCAAATTTATTACATGCAAAGTTTTCGAGTACAACCCTTCCTCTGTGCTATTCTAATATGAAAACTTTCCATTGTATATAAAGAACTATCAAAAAACAACATGATCACAGTCAGCCAATAAAAAAGATTAATTAATAAAACATTATAATAAATATAAAATCATAAAAGAGTTATGCAAACATTAATGAATACTTTAACATATTGAATAATCATTCATATAATAATTATTATACGTTTAATGCAGTTGTAATTGTTTTCTAACTAAAACAGCCTTAATACTAACAGTGCTATTTAAACCTGGAGACAGGTCTGCCTACAGCTTTATTATCCAACCATATTCCTTGTTTTCCAATACCTTATTGATGTCCTCATCTCTAGTTTGCCTCAGAACCTGCTACTTTCCTGTGTATATTGGAGTTGTGCTCCGTTATATGTTCTTTTAGTTTCCTAGTAGTTTTTCCTAAATAGAAGGAGAAATATTTCATGCATGTAGCTAAGTAAACCAAATGCATTGTATTACACGTAGCTGAATAATGGCAAATAAAATGTTCATTTAAATAAGACTTGGTGAGATGTCAGAACAACAGCTACAGTTCAGGCAGGGAAATGTACCAATTTCCCTAGAATTACACTTGACAATTTTAGAGTCTTTATAACACAATTTGCTTTATAAATTACACAAATTCCTATAGGCGAAACTTGGTCTATTGCCCAAGAGTCTTTATAGTTCAGGCATAATCAGTAAAATATTCCAGTTCTTTCTAATTATTTTCTCCACCTCATTAGTTCTAATATTGTAAGTTGTTATATATCTAATTGTGTTTATGTTTACTTTTCCTGTCTTAGGGCTTTGTCCTGCATAAAAGATAGGTTTAGTCAAATGTGTTCTGTTCATAAGTACATCTTTTGGAATATCTTCTACTATAGTCTTATCACAGCCCCTTTCAATAAATTCTTTAGCTGTTTTCCTCATCTCCCTTTCACATTTCAAATCATTAGTAGTTAACCTACTTACCTTGTGAGTTGGGCTTTACCTATGCCCTTAAATACATGCAGTGCATGTATACTCATCCTTGAAACATAATGGCTCACATGAACATCTTTTCTGTGAATACTAGTACCTATTAAATTCTCCTTCCTTTCTATGTCAACATCCAGAAAAGTTATTTTATTATTAGAACTTGTCATTTTAAACTTGAAGAAACTAGTGGTATTATCCTGGTAACTCACATATTCAATCATACATTTCTCTGTGCCATCCCAAATTAAAAACAGTCAACAAATCGATGATTAAATAAGATATTTTTGTTCATACTATTATTATCACTATAAATGAATTCCTTTTCCCATTGATGTAGAACTAAATTAACATACATATTGGCCATAGGCGTACCCATAGCCACTCCTGCTATTTGTAAAAATGGCTCATTTTCAAATTAGAAAGCATGTTTAGTTAATACAACTTCCAATAATTGGCAGATATTCTCTAGTTCATTAAATGGTAACCTTATTTCAATATTTAGAAATCTACAAATAGCCTATTACTGTAAAGAGAGAGTTTATGTCTAATGTAACAAAAATGTTCTATCCAAATTTTTTATAAACCAATCTCTTAATTTTATTAAGAAGTCACTCATGTCCTTAATGTAATTTTTGCAAAATGAAAGATATTTACTTAAATGTTTCTGTAGATAAAGTGAGATGTGTTCTGTGATCTATCCCCTTCCTGATACAGTAGGTCTCATTGGTGGGTGGACCAGAGATTTATGTAGTTTTGGTATCCTGTAAAAAGTCATGCATTATAGATATATATTCTGTTTTATTTATAAACACGGTTACACCCTCCTTAGCTTCTTGTTTTATAATTATAGAATCATTCCTTTCTAATTGTTTCAGTGCATCATTTTCTTCTAAAGTTACATTATAAAACCCCTTTTCAGCTCAATTTGCCAGAGAGTGTGGAAATATGGCACAGTGACCACTCAAGGGGTCGACCTACACAACGGCAGCTGAGCAATCCAGTAATAGGGACCAAAAGGAAATACGACAGCCTGTTACATCAAAACAAAATATGTGCCATTAATCAACAAAGCAGAATGTATAGTGAATTTATCAGACTTTGAGTTAACTCCAGTGTAATTGACTTTAATTACAAAAGGCCTTAAATTCATACCCAGTGCTTCAGATAATATAGATGAAGCCATAACTGACTTGCAAATATTTGTAAGGAATTTAAATCTGAAGCTTATTTTTAAACAGACACAAGACGCAGTTTGTGATGAATGCAAAAGGTCCAGTTTGTTTATATCTACTAGTTGCCCTATTGTGACAGCGTTTCACAATGGTTGTGAATGAGAGTTAAGGGAACTGTATGCTAAGCATGTTAAAAGAAAGTTTTATAATGTAACTCTTAGAAGAAAATGAGGCGCAAACAATTAGAAAGGAATGATTCTATAGTTATAAAACAAGCAGATAAGGGGGGGTGCAACAGTTTTTATGAATAAAACAGAATATATATCTATAATGCATGACTTTTTACAGGATACTAATACTTTTAAATGGATAAGTTTTTCTGATGTTAAAAAACTTATTGCAGATGTAAATATTTTGATTTATGAGTTGCATTTGAATAATGATATTTCTATTGACTTATATAATTTTTGTACTATTCCTTGTCCAAAAATACCACAGATATATGACACACCAAAACTACATAAATCTCTGGTCCACCCACCAATGAGACCTACTGTATCAGGAAGGGGATAGATCACAGAACACATCTCACTTTATCTACAGAAACGTTTAAGTAAATATCTTTCATTTTGCAAATGTTACATTAAGGACACGACTGACTTCTTAATAAAATTAAGAGATTGGTTTATGAAAAATTTGGATAGAACATTTTTGTTACATTAGACATAAACTCTATCTTTACAGTCATAGGCTATTTGTAGATTTCTAAATATTGAAATAAGGTTACCATCTAATGAACTAGAGAATATCTGCCAATTATTGGAAGTTGTATTAACTAAACATGCTTTCTAATTTGATAATGAGCCATTTTTACAAATAGCAGGTGTGGCTATGGGTACGCCTATGGCCAATACGTATGTTAATTTAGTTCTACATCAATGGGAAAAGGAACTCATTTATAGTAATAATAATGGTATGAACAAAAATATCTTATTTAATCAGCGATTTGTCGATGACTGTTTTTTAATTTGGGATGGTAAAGAGAAACGTATGATTGAATATGTGAGTTACCTGGATAATACAACTGGTTTCTTCAAGTTTAAAATGACAAGTTCTAATAATAAAATAACTTTTCTGGATATTGACATAGAAAGGAAAGAGAATTTAATAGGTACTAGTATTCATAGAAAAGATGTTCAGGTGAGCCATTATGTTTCAAGGATGAGTATACATGCACTGCATGTATTTAAGGGCATAGGTAAAGCCCAACTCACAAGGTAAGTAGGTTAACTACTAATGATTTGAAATGTGAAAGGGAGATGAGGAAAACAGCTAAAGAATTTATTGAAAGGGGCTGTGATAAGACTATAGTAGAAGATATTCCAAAAGATGTACTTATGAACAGAACACATTTGAGTAAACCTATCTTTTATGCAGGACAAAGCCCTAAGACAGGAAAAGTAAACATAAACACGATTAGATACGTAACAACTTACAATATTAGAACTAATGAGGTGGAGAAAATAATTAGAAAAAACTGGAATATTTTACTGATTATGCCTGAACTATAAAGACTCTTGGGCAATAGGCCAAGTTTCACCTGTAGGAATTTGTGAAATTTATAAAGCAAATTGTGTTATAAAGACTTTAAAACTGTCAAGTGTAATTCTAGCAAAATTGGTACATTTCCCTGCCTAAATTATAGCTCTTGTTCTGACATCTCACCAAGTAGTATTTTATTTAGTCATCCGATAACAAATGAACATTTTATTTTCCACTGTTTAGCTACGTGCAATACAATGTATTTGGTTTACTTAGCTACATGCGTGAAATGTTTCTCCTTCTATGAAGGAAAAATTACTAGGAAACTAAATGAATGTATAACAGAGTACAAATCCAATATACACAGGAAAGTTTTCACAAATGCTTTAAGCAAACATGTTTTTGGACAGTGGTCCTGAACACTATTTTAAATTCAAGGCAATTGAACATGTTTTACGGCAAACTAGCGGTGGGGACATCAATAATGTTTTGGAAAACAAGGAATATGGTTGGATAATAAAGCTGCACTGTTAGTATTAAGCCTGTTTTAGTTAGAAAATGATTACAGCTGCATTAAAAGTATAATTATTATTATATGAATGATTATTTACTATGTTAACGTATTAATGGATGTTTGTATAACTATTTTATGATTTTATCTTTATTAGAATGTTTTATTAATTAATCTTTTTTGTTGATTGACTGTGATCATGTGATTTTTGATAGTTCTTTGTATACAACTGAAAGTTTTTATATTAGAATAGCACTGAGGAAGGGTTGCACCCGAAAGCATTGCATGTAATAAATTTGCCGTGTTTTTTTGAGCGTTCTTGGAGTTAGTTTCCTTGATTTCATCATTCTGTTTGACCAGCCTTGAGGTACATTTATTTTGCATTAAAATCAATACACATCCACCTTTCGTCCCTGTCTGTGCAGTAGCTGGTCTAAATATGTGGAAAGCATTATAGTTTTGCACTGCCAGTGTGGTGTCTGTGGTTTTAAATCATGTCTCAGTGACAGCACAGACGTCAGCATTCTCTAAGGTGAGGAGAGTTTGTAGGGAATGTAGTTTCTTGCTTAGACTCCCACCATTGAGCAGTAAAACCTTCAATAATTTTTTTTTGGTTTTGATTTGCTACTTCAGAAGTATATTCAGTTTGGCATTAGAGGGCAGAGTGCAGTTCATCCCTGGCAAAGCAGCGTAGTTTGTTGATTATCTCCTTCCATGCTGACAAATATTGCACTCTTTTAGAATAACACCAGAAACCGATACAATTATTAAAGTCAGTCATCTTCTATTTGTATGTGACATCATCCTTGGGAAAAGTAAAATGCTGCTCAATGCTAGGCACATACAAGCCTTGGGCACTTGTCTGGGATCTCCGGAACCTTGTCTGAGATCTCCGGAACCTTGTCTGGGATCTCCGGAACCTTGTCTGAGATCTCCATTATCTCACTCTTCATATAGTCTAGGGAGGTTTATCTCAGGTCATTTACACTCATAAGGACTATACTGATCATACTGGTACTTGTTGTCCAATGACCTGAGTGCATATAGTCTAGGGAGGTTTATCTCAGGTCATTTACACCCATAAGGACTATACTGATCATACTGGTACTTGTTGTCCAATGACCTGAGTGTGTGTGTAATGTGACAGATTTGTGCGCTTGATAAACAACTGGCTGTGACTTTCTCCTTAGCCTGGTGATAGGGACATCAGTGTGTCTCCAATGGCTAGTATGTTGGATTGTCTGCTGGTTTGCCTTATAGGCTTAGAAGTAGATGCTCCAAGAGATGAGACTGTATGTACTGATGTGAGTATTGTTTTGAAAGAGTGCATTCAGGGCTGCTGAGGGTATTTGCCATGTATACTTCATCTAGGAGTTCTTTAGGATATAGAAAGTTTACATTTAAGTGCCTCATTATATGTGGGTCTATGTGTCTGCTTTGTGTTGTGTGTGATGGGTGCAATGTGTGTACTACTGACAACCTGATGGACATTAGGAGTGTTTTTATGTGAGAGCTTTGCTTCCAATGACAAAGGTAAATACATCTCTTACATACCTTATCAGCTTGTTTGTGAGATAAACACCTTAACCATTATGCCAGCTCCCTAATCCCAGACACATCTGGATTGTTAAATTGTACCTGCTTCGGTTATAGATAAATTCTAATTTATTAGTCTGGAGACTATTACAAGCCTAGCCAACAAACAGAGGTCAAAATTAAGCCCTGTACTTCACATCTGTAAGGTAAATACTTTATCTATTATGATAACCCATACTACATTAGTTCCATTTCAAATTCTTGCTACACATTACATCAACTTCATTCTGTCTGTGAAGGTGTCATTCACTTGAACAATGTGCATTCTATCTTTATGGCAGTTGGCTATCCATCTTACCACATAGGGATTTATGTCTAAGGCTATCAGTGTATGAATATTTCCATCATGTGGTATTGTGTGAAATGTTATGCTCAGATCAAGATAGGCAGCATGGAAGGCATAGCCACTGTCACTGTTACTGTGCAGCTAAATTAATATCAGATAAAGCCTGACCACAAAAATACAGGGCAATAAAGGAAAGGAGGGAGAAAATCAAATGGCATCATGGAAGCATCAGAGAAAACTATAAATCAGTAAAGACAAGAAATGCCACTGTTAGAAGAGTATAGAAGAGGGAATAGTTTAACAAAACTACTTAGAAGGAAAGACATGATAAAATTAATGTGCAGTATTAGACGAGACCAGGATCTATCATATACTATTGCAAATAACAAACTAAAGATATCAGCACAGGCAGGAAAACTTTGAAGATATGCAGATAATTATAAAGGAAAATACAAAATAAGCAGTTTATTTCTGACCCAAAAAGTTTTATAGCGAAGTGAGAAACAAAGCAAAAGGAATAGAAACACCACCAAAAACAGAAAAAAAGTAGACACATTTTGTAGAAATATATATGAAGAACCTGTGGAGCATAATAAAGAGATGTTAAATGACTAGAAGTATTAACATCTTTACACAAAAATATAGCCCTGAGTAAGAACTACTTATATGAGCACCCTAAACAGACACCAACCTTATTAACAACAGGAAAAATGATACCCCTACCTAACAGTGAAGCTGCAAGCTATCCTATAAACTGTAGACCAATAACTTGCCTTCTGATGATGCATATACTATACACTGGAATTTATGCTGACAGAGTTTATAGTAATTTAGAAAACAAAAATCAATCACAGCAATAGGACAAAAGAGTAACAAAAGAAAGTTATGCAGAACAAAGGATCATTTGTTGTTAGTCATAATGTAGAATTGTAAAAAGGAGAAAAATCTTAGCATGACGTGGATAGACTACAAAAAAGCATTTGACAGTATCCCACATTCATGGATAAAGGAGTGGTTAAAAATGTATGAGATACACCCTCATTTTACATTATAGTGACCATAAAACAGTGGCATACCACCTTGTCGCTAAACCATGGTAAAGGACAATTTATTATCTCGCGGATAAAAATTTCAGGGGGGATATTCCAGGGTAACTCTTTGTCACTATTGCTCTTTTGTCTTGCCCTTAACCCATTAAGTTGTCTACTTAACAGATGGGTTTATATTAGAACATCAAAGTTTCAGAACTTTGAATGTTCTAATATCGACCCCTAATAAGCGAAAGCTGAAAATAGCAATGTTTCAGAAAACCAAATTCTTTCCTAGGTAAAGAATTTGGTTGTCCGTTCCTGTCACTTCGCTATTTTCAGCACTGTGGTGGAAAGTTACGGGTCGGGTTCAGGTAAGTGTGTGATTATGTGGAAGTGAGGGTTAGGGCTGGTTAGGTGAGTTAGGTTTAGGGTGCGGGTCAGGTAAGTCTGCGAATGTGTGGATGTGAGGGCTAGGGCGGGGTAGGTAAGTTAGGGTTAGGGCGCAGGTGAGGCGTGTGTGCGATAGTAACAGACCTTAGGATTAGGGTTTGGGTTAAGGTAAGTGGGCAGATAGTGGTGTATGTACAGTTTAGTGTTGGGTTAGATGTAAGATTTTAGGTGTATGCGTGTGGATTGCTGTTTGTTTGCTGTGTTTGTGTTGTGTGTATGTGTTTTGGAACAGCAATTTTTTCCCTAGGAAAAAAATTTGCTGTTCTGAATTTTCAATGTTATCACTTTTCGGTTAGTAGGGGTCGATATTAGAACATTCGAACTTCTGAAACTTCGATGTTCTAATATAGACCCTAACAGATTATGTCATGGTTACAATTTGGCTCCCAGAAAACAGTAAAGTTTAAAGATTTCTCTTTTTTTTTTTGTGGATGATTATAATTCATCAGATGAGGAGCAGAAAGCACAACTGCAAGTGGTCAAAACTTTCTCAGATATAAGAATGTCACTTGGTCTTGATAAATGTCCCAAAGCAGCATTAAATCCTCTAAAGCTAGCTATGAAAACAGAATTGCAGCAGATAGTAAAGACAACCACAAGGCCTTCTATAGTTATGTAAAGAATCTCTACGGCAATACTCAGATTTGGTCTGAGCTACTGCACAATGGTGCCTCCTATACCGAGCCAACAGATATTGCCAGTATACTGGCCGACAGATTCAGTGCCAACTTTACCCCTCTCTCCCCCCAAAGGACCAATCACAATACCAGTAGATTGCCAGGTATCCAGTGTTACTGCTGCACAGGTTAAAACAGCACTGTCCAAGGCCAAAAATACAGCTCGTATGGGACCTGACAATATCCCTGGTTGTGTTCTACATGAACTACAGAGTGAACTGGCACCTCACCTGTGTGCCCTGTTGAATCACAGCCTCACCTCAGGCTTTGTCTCTACCAAATAGTGCACTGCTACAGTCAACCCTCTCCACAAAGGTGGAGTAACTACAGACCCTCGGAACTATCGCCCCGTTAGCCTAACGAGTCTGATATGCAAAGCTGTAGAATGCATCATCATGGACCTAATAAACAAGGATATAGGGAATATCCAAACTCTGGATCTCACACAGTTTGGTTTTATGAAGGGTAGATCATGCCTGCTCAACTTGGTTGACTTCTTTGTGTCAGTCACCAGAGCTGTGGATGAAGGCAAGGTGGTTCATACAGTAAGCCTTGGCCAGATCCCACTCAGGAATCATAGAAAAACTCAATAAGCTTGGGATCAACTCCTATATCACTAGGTGGGTTGCAAACCGGCTCACAGATAGAACCCACAGTGTGAAAGTAGCTGACTCCAAGTCAGACTGCTGACTAGTCATAAGTGGAGTCCCACAGGGTTCGGTCCTGGGACCTCTCCTGTTTGGTGTCTACTTCTCTGAAGTCCAGGCCAACATGGAGGGACTCTGGCTGACAAAGTTCGCAGACAATGGCAAGTTGGGAACTATTATTAACTCCTCAAGTGATGTTGCCATCCTACAGAATGACCTCATTGACACCAACAACTGGTGTCAGAACCATGGCCTCATGCTCAATGCCAAAAAATGTGTCGTCATCCCCTTTGGGAAAAACACAGTCCCCCATGAATTACCACATTGATGGTAGTCCACTGAACACAGAAGGTGTTATAAGAGATCTGGAAACACAGGATGACAGCAACCTCTCTTTTGATCACCAAATTGCCACTGTGGTCAGAAAGTCTTTCTATGTGGCACATCTCATTACTAAGGGTTTTGCATCCAGGAAGAAAGAGGTCATTGTCTCCCTCTACTCTTTCCTCATTAGGCCAATCATGGAGTACAATGTCCCATTTGGCATGTACCTCACTAGACACCTGTAACAACTGGAGAGGCTGCAAAAGTACCTCACAAAGAGGATCCTAGGCCTTAAACACTTGTCTTATATGGACAGACTCAAAAAACTCCAACTATTCCCTGTCTCATATCGCCTACTTAGAGGCGATCTCTGCTTGACTTACAAAGTCATTGTCTGACCCAGCTCTGTTAGAAATGCTACATCTAAAGAAATCCCAATCCCTCCACACCACACGCTCCAGAACCCTTAACCTCATTACCACAATCAACAGAAGAACATGCTGGAGAGACAGGTTTATAACCCAGAGACTGCCCATGCTATGGAACAGACTTCCCATACATGTCAAGCAGAGCACCTCACTGACCCTCTTCAAGAGAAATCTTGATGAGTGGATGGGAAACAGAAAATTCACCCCGGGGATCATTCCAGTGGCTCTACTTGACAGAGGGACTGGGAACTAAGGTTGGGTGGTACTATACCAGGGTAATCTTATGGCTAGGCTTGTAAAGACCCCAGGGCCATTAGCCTAGTACACACCTATGAACCTATGAACCTATAGAGAAGGAAAGCTGCAGCGCAAAGAAAATATGAGTCTAGGACAGTAATGTGATATAAAGGACCTTGAGCAGGAGGGAGTCTATAAATATTTGGAAACTGATGAAGGATCAACAATATAACATGAACAAATGCAAACAAAACTCAGTAAGGAATAATTTAGAAGACTAAAATTAAAACAGAAAACAGCCCTGACATTTAGGGAAAAAGTCCAAGCTATAAACCAATTAGCTCTTCCTGTTCTAACTTACAGTTTTGGGGTGCCTGACTGTCCCCAAAATGTATTGGATCAGGTGGACAGGAAAACAAGAAAAGTGCTTCACACTTACAAATAATATATAAAAATCAGTGTAGACTAAGATTATATCTTCCCCATTCTGAAGGAGGGATGGGCCTCCTTGAAATTGATTGCATGTAGAGGTCTGCAATCACAGGACTGTGTACATATCTGCTGACCTCATCAGACCCAACAATGGTGAAAGGTTTTAAACATGAAGAGAACAAGTCTAAGATGACTTCCCTGCTTAGTTTAGCAAAAAACATTGGTGCCAAGCAAGAATGGAAACCAAACCAGAAGTAGACAAAAATCAGGCAGCAACTGAAAGCACCAAACAGCAAAAGAAACAATGTAAGAAGAAGGATCAAGAGAGAAGGGAAGAAATGTGGAAAAGGCATAAATATAACTGCAATTATAGAAAACTCCTGGAACAACCTCAAGCTGATCAGGATCTGATGCAAGAATAGTTAAGGAGAGGTAAATTTAAACTAAAAGATGAAAAGTTAATATTGGCGGCCCAGGATAGTGGACTACATACACATTGATTTGCAAAGTCCACGGAGAATGTGGACGAAACAGACAAATGCAGGTCCAGTAAAACAGAAGTGGAAACAATTGCATATCTTGTTGCTGAGTGTGATACACTAATGGCAGAAGGCCTGCACACTGAAAGGCATAATAATGTGGCAAGACTGTTGCATTGGGGATTGTGCAAACATTACAATATTGAGGTAGCTGAGAAGCAATGCAAACATGAACCACAAAGCATTATAGAGAATGATGAAATTTATATAGGTTCATAGGTTCATACTAGGCTATCTGCCCTAGGGCATTTATAAGCCTAGCCAGAATGTGTTTGGCTTTCACCACCCATTTTAAATTTATTTTGCTATGCCCTTTTTCGAGGTTAGTATACTGTGCCTCTGTCTAACAGTGACACAGAAGTGATACCCGGGGTAAACCTATGATCTCCCATCCACTCATCAAGATTCCTCTTGAAGAGAGTCAATGAGGGACTCTGCCTAACCTAGACTGGGATTTTATTCCAGAGTGAAGGGAGCCTCTGGGTTATGAATCTGTCCCTCCAGCATGTCCTATTTATTTCAGTGCTGAGGTTCAAGTCTCTCGAGCACATAGCTCGATGGGATTTGGATTTTCTGAGGTGCAGCATGTCCATTAATTCTGGGTTGGACATGGCTTTATACGTCAGGCACAGATTGCCTCTGAACAGGCGGTATGCCACTGAGTAGAGCTGGAGTTTCTTTAACCGGGCAGCATATGGTATCTGTTTGAGCCCTTTGATCCTCTTGGTGAGATACTTTTGGGGTCTTTCCAGTTGCTGCAGGTGTCTGGTAAGGTACATTCCAAAAGGGGCATTGTACTCAATTATGGGCCTGATGAGGGATGAGTAAAGAGGCACGATGACCTCCCCTGATCTAGATGTGAATCCCTTCATGATTAGGTGGGCTATATAAAATGTTTTTCTAACCACTTTGGCCACGTGGTTGTCAAATGAGAGATTGCTATCAACTTGGGTCCCCAGGTCCCTAATTACTTCTTCTGTACTTAATGGATTACCTGTGGTAATTTGTGGGCCAAAGGGGGTGACTATACACTTTTTGGCATTTAGCTTGCGGCCATGGCTCTGGCACCAGTTGTCTGTTTCTATGAGGCCCTTTTGGAGGATGCTTGTGTCGGCTGGATAGTCAATTATGGCGCCCAGTTTGCAGTCATCTGCGAACTTGGTCAGCCACAGTCCTTCCATGTTGGCTTGTCCCTCTGAGAAATATATACCAAACAAGAGAGGTCCCAGGACTGAGCCTTGTGGGACACCACTTGTAACTGGTTTGGAGTCTGACATGGCTCCAGCAATTCTAACCGTGTGGATTCTGTCCTTGAGCCAGTTTGCAATCCATCTAGTGACACAGGGGTTTATATTTAAGCTGGTGAGCTTATCTATAATGCCCGTGTGGGGTATTGTATCGAAGGCTTTTGCGAGGTCCAGGTAGGCTGTGTGGACCACCTTCCCCTCGTCAATGGCCTTGGTGACTGTTTCAAAGAAATTGACCAGGTTTAAGAGGCAGGATCTGCCCTTAACAAAGCCGAACTGGGTAGGATTCAGTGTATCACATAGGATTACCCATTACCAACAGTTCAAAAAAAAAAAAAAACAGATTTAATAGTCTATAAAAGAAAACAAAAGTAGCATTGATCACTGAAATTGCTGCACCCAGTGATTACAGTGTCTGAAGTATAGAGAGACACACTGTCATAAGATACCAGTCAGAAGCGAGGGCAATGTAGAAGAATGATAGCCAAACATTTCCAACAGTATTAGGAAAAATGAGTCTCATAAAAAGGAATTTACTTTTATTTAGATATACTACTGATACATGTAACTCCATATAAATTGCAGAAGGAGTCAGTTCTCAGCATGGTGCGAGTGCTGCGAACAGCTCTTTTGGATAACATCAAAGACTCAAACAATGCTAATTTCCCAAACTTTGATTGGGAATGGGGTCCATTCGTGTCATAGTATTAGAAAACCAAAAGACTTGGAGAAGCAACAGAGCAGTATTAATAGTTTTTTTATTTATTTATTTTTTAGATTTCTGGTGTAACTCATGAAGGACGTTGTAGTTAGCATTTGCTTATACTATAAGTATGCATTATATATATATTCATACCATACATTTCAAACTACATTGCTTAATTTATTGTATAGGGTGAAACTACGACATTATGTAAATGCTTATTTTCTCATACTAAGCATACTAGTATAAAAAGTATTTTACTGAGGTAATTATTTAGTAAGTGGAGGGGTAGTATACAATAAGTAATAATAATAATAATAATAGTACATGTATAATCTAAGTCAGAGTAGAACCAATAAATGTTTCAAACAAGTATGCAAATTCTGCAAACTGCATGAAATGTGCATTCATAGAATATCTCCTCATTAAAGAATTCACTTACATAAAATAGAAACATTTCAATGATGTTTTGATAATCTTTTTACAGGTCAAACTTAACTTCTACTACTGGGAATTCTACAAAATATAATGGGGTAAGTGTTTGCATTTCCTAGTAACTTTACTCATGCATTTTAAATTCATATCACCTTTTCGCTACATAAAAGCACAAAGGTGTTTTGACTTTATCTTCTAAATGAAGCAATATTATATCAACATTCATCATCAAAGTTATTTTTTTTCATTCTATTGGTTGCATTCAGTAGTCATACCACATGAAGAACATAATAATAGTAAACGTTTTATAAACATGGTGACCTTTCACACGTCTCTTCTGCTCTGCTGAAGAGATTCTTGTTAGTATGTTTTTGTTTAGCTTCAAACAACCTGACCTTTAATGTTTCTAAAGCTAAAACTATTCTTTTTCATAGTATATGCAGCAGTTTTCAAAATGGCATGTCACCTTTTATTCATATTAATGAGAACCCCTTCACCCAGGCCACTTTCATTAAGGTTTTCTAGGGATTATTTGATCCTTCTATCCTTATATTTGCCGTGAATGGAAACAACAGGTTCAGAAAGTTGGGTTTACAAAATGGAGGCATTCTTCTGGCATAGCTGTTTTCTATTCTTCTTATCTGTTTAATCCACTGTTTCTGGGCTTATGTTTCTAATTGGATACACCCCATTTTATTTATCCTGCAGTATCAGTGACGTCTTTCATTACACATTAATTATTTTTAATAAGCACGTTTCATAGTAGTGATGTAAGTGTATCATTTATAAGTGAGCTAGTTAGTGTCCAATGCCTAACATGCCTTCCTAGAGAAAATCTTAGAGGAAATATACGTCTAGTCATTTCACATAGCCACACCTTCTAGTTGGTCTTTTCTAGCTATACTATCAAACTACATATTTTGCAGGGCAGAATTATCTTATTCCTCAGTTTATTATGTTTAAGGGTTGCATGCATTTGGTCATGTTTCAGTTACTGTTCTTAAAATAGTGCTGAAAGACACTGGGATATGAACAGGGTGGTTGAAGTCCTGGACAGACACTGATTAAAATTGTGCTCTACAGCTCTGCTCTACAGATTTTTAGTGTTACGCTTATACGGATCTTTGAAGTGTTGGTCATTACCCAAAACAAGCAGGCACATTTGTCATATCCCTTTAAGAATACATCCTGACATAGTATTCAGCAGTCGTTAGTGAAGGCCTTGAGACAATAACCCCTAATCAATGCATATAAATTGGTGGCAGTGGTAGGAGTTATGAAGCTGTACCTGACCATCCAGAACACTAGTGCCTAACAGTAGTGATCACATTTCATGGCTGCTCCACCAGCCATTCAACATCTTTGTCATTTCTTTCTGTCAGTTGTCAGTGCACCTTGTCACCTTTGCTGTAGGTGTCTAGTTTTTCCTCCTCTACTAGTCTTTTAGCAATGAGTGCCATATACCATCTTATAATCCACCTACCCTTGTAGTAGCTCATGTCTTTCTGGGCTTTCTATCCTACCTGTCAGTGACTTATTTCATCACTTTACATTTAATATGCTGTGTCCGAAGACCATGTACCCATTTTTCACATGTACAGAGTTAATTTTGGTGCACAATAGCTCTTTAAGTTTTGCAGAGCAACATATTAGCCATGCTGCGCTACCATCACTTAGTGTTACACTTAGCCACACCCCTTCCTATTCCTTCTGATGGTTGATCTGCCATCATCATTATAGAGCTAAATCTGTAATGCATATGGACCCTTTCCTAATACCCAGACATTGTCTTTAACATATCAATTGTATTTATTTTAACTAAATCACATTTATGTAGAGGTATGTGGGACCTTTACATGATAGACCTCCAAAGCTATGAAACCATTTTCCATAAATTAAATGGTGTCCAGTGAACCAAAAATGTAATTTGAGTAATTTTTAATGACGCCACCTTTCACCTAGGATTGTCCATAATGCATCAGTGCTCTCAGCAAGATCATAAATGAATAATCACTAGTAGTGCATGAAAACTGAGGATTTGTTATACATTTTAGAGAAATATAACTTGAAATGGTTGTTTTTTGTCAATCAGGCACAAGATTTATGCTGTGAAATAATCTGTCAGTGTAAAAATAAATGTGCTATTCTCTTGTAAGGTGCACATTGTTAAATGCAGAGCACATGACTGTGTGCTTTTTTTCCTTTAATTTAATCTTGCCCTGAAGCCACTGTTTATAAGTATACAGATATGTCCTGTCACAGGCAGCTTGATATGGAAAATGAAGAGCATTTCTGCCTGCTGAGAGGATATGTAACTTTGGTCATACACCCATTAACATTTTTGCCTACAGCGATGTATCTTTCATAGAATTTTGCTAGCTTTCCTAGATTTCTGAAAAAAAGAAAACTTTCATTAAAACACCAGCCCTGTTAATAACAAGCGCACTAACAATTTAGAGTTAACAGAAAGTATTCAGTCTGAAAATAGAAATTACATTCCTCAGAATAATTTTGAAATCATTTCCCAAACATCTTTTTGTTATTGACATTAATCCAATCCGAGGGATAAACTGATGAAGCAGACTGGTGTTTCAACTCTTAATAAAATTCTGTTTTTACAGAGGTTTTATAGCAGGTATATACTACCTTCAGCAGTAAAACATCAGTTCAGAATTCTAGTGTTTAATTTAATAAAATGTATTGCATGTAATCTAATTCATATTATGACGGAATTACCTCACTCAGCAACGGGTTCCTATTACGTTATCGAAGTTCTGAAACTTCAAACACCATAAGGTCGAACCCTTATGTTCGAAGTGTCAGAACTTCGATAACGCTAAAAAAAAAAAAAAAAAAAAACAAAGAATAAAGTCTTGCAAGCAGGGGGCAAGCCCCCCCCCGCACCCCCCACATAGGGGGCTGTACCCCCCCACACCCCACACTCTTTAAATATACCAACTCCGAGATCGCACTACAGTGCGGTAAAGGGAAATCTTTAAGCAACAGTTAGGTAGGCTTTAGGTTTTTTTATTTATTTTTTTTTTTACATTCAAATTCTTGAAACTTCGAAAATCTGAGTTTGATGTTCTCAGGTTCAAAGTTTCAAGGATTCGACAATGTAATAGGAACCCACTCACCAACAGCATCAACTGACAAAACAGAGTCAACAAGGTGTGAATAAAGATTCAAGCTCTCTAATGTCATAATGATATATGACAAATCAATTGTTTTAAAATATTCATTATTCTTATGGAAAAAAAGCAGTCAGTACACATGATGTTGGCTGTAAATTACAAACAATGTAATTTACATCCAACCTGCTGTAAATTACAACAATGTTACTGTGGAGTACAATAATTTACAAATGGTAAAGTGTTATATTTCTTCCTGCTTTGGGATTTTTTATTTGAAAACACAACAGCTTTGATATTAAATACACAGATGGGGAGTTGTGATGCTACTGATCTGAACAACACTATTCTGTTATTCAAGGAAAAGTTGCTCAATCTTGATACTTTAGCATAAGCCTGGTGTGGGGGAGTGGGGGGTAAAATATGGTTATGCACTGAATTTTCTGGTGCTCCAAAACCACACATCTATATATATAAGTGCCTAGGAAATAAATCATCTTATACAAAAGATGATGGGCTCCATGAAAAAGGATATGGCTCTATTTAGACTATCCCTGGAATAAGTCAGTGCAAGATGCATTTTGTGGACTTCAGTCATGGTAAAACACAGAAGACTGTTGTCAGATTTTCATGCATTGCCATGATCTTTGACAACGGCAATCAACCTTACACTTTATTTTGTGTAAGAACACAAAGTGAAGAAAGCCACATCCCCTCCCCCTCAAACATGAGTAATCATACATATTACTAAAACCCTTTCACCCCGTAACCACCACAGCAAACTGTGTGAGAGACACAAACTGTTTGATATAATCTAGCTGCCCTAGTCTACATGTGCTTTATATTGTAGTGTATAAAATAATTACACAGTGCTGGTGTGAAGTCATCGCATACATGTTTAGTAACAACTTAGTGTCTTGCTGTGAGTTTTGCACTGTGATACAAACATCTGTAACTGTTTCATTCAACATCCATTCCTGTTGGGTCACATCAGACTCCTGTAGTTACCCTACGAAGAGCCAATACCATCCACAGTTTAAGTAGATAAATAGGGGACAGATGTAGTTTCTCAGGATTTCATTCTGCATCACACATAAACACACACATGCGTGTATGCGTGCGCACACACACACACACACACACACACACACACACACACACACACACACACACACACACACGCACGCACATGCACACACGCACACACTTACAGGCAATTTTAGAGTTATTATGTCTTTAGGATATAGGAGGAAATCAGAATATCCAGAGAAAACCTAGGGAAGACATGCAACATCCGCACAGAAGGCATTCCAGCAAGGAAACTAAATCAGAACCTCTTGCTGTGGGGTGGCAATTCAACTCACTGAACCATTCTGCCACCCTAGGTAGGTTTTAGGTATATTTTTAAATGGGTGCGTTAGTGAAATAAAGTTTGTGGATGGTATTTATAAGTGGACTGCTACTGTACAATCATATAGAAAATTAGGTGGCTGTACATTTTCCAAAACACATAGATGCTAATTATGCCACCAAGGCAATCTCTCTGGGAGCAATGGATTCAGGAAGTAATGCCTAATTCCTTAATGTTTCTGTGCACATGAAGACAGTTGACAGGAGCAACAAGTTCTTTTTTCTTCTTCTAACTGAGCAGTGTAAGAGATTGCTGTGAAAGTCTACGAAGGGAACACTTAGTGTAAGGAATATTCATTACAGTAGCGCATTTCTAAAAAAGCCATGTAAAATGGCCTACAGACTGTATATAGAGAATGCATGTACGTACTGCATATCATAACAGCTTATCTAAAAGAGCATGTTTTCAAATGGTGACCCATAAAAGCTGCATTCAGACTTTTATCAGGTTTCTAAGAGTGTGCATCAGAGAGGGTCTTGAGCATGCTTGCTTTAAAACTTTTGTGTGGTTGAAATCATGTCAGGAGTAAGAAAACCAGTTTTGTGAATTTTGTTTAATCTAAAATAGGCAGACAGACAGACAGACTGAACACCACTCAGGCAGCTAACAAACAGAAACATTTCTCTGTGTGTGGGGGGGGGCTGCTGTGTCCTAACCGGGTGTAAGATTTCTTCATGTCTGGTAGATACGCACTTAAAATTGACATGTGCAGTGATCTTTTAGCCAAATAGCACTTAAAGTGAAAACAGGTAATGAAACATCTCACAAGCAAGCTTCATTGCTCCGGCTTCTGACTAACTTAGCATGTTTCCCTAAGGATCTTGCATATAAAAGACCAGGCTTTGTTCACTGACATTTTGCAACATGATGACATAGGTCTTCTAAACACTCATGTTTCAGAGAGAAGCAGGTTAGTTTTGTGAATTTCATACCAAGGTCTTTTTTGACAAGTCTTGCTTCAGCTTATTAATCACATTGGACTTTAATACTTTGTTTTAGTGGAGGTTTTATTTTCACTTCAATACTTCTTTTTTAACAATAGATACAAGAATAAAGTAGAATGTTCAAATGTGACTGACTG
>NC_056736.1:101960387-101965387 GCF_019279795.1 Protopterus annectens
GTGCACTAGCAGTCCTGAGAAGAAGAGTCGCTGCTACCACAGTAGGATGATTTGATTGTCAGAAGGAAGTGTACCTAGAAACATGAGTCATTTGTTCAGCATTTCAAATTTGTTTTGCAGGCCTAGCTGTATGTAATAATGTATAACAATACCAAATTCATTTTTGTGTGCCTTTAATTCTTACTATATACTATTTTTGGTTCATCAGTTGTTGTTCTATACAACCCAAGTAAGCCTACACTTGGTCATATTTGATCAGTGCTCTACCCAATTAAACTTACATAAATTAATAAAGCAAAATATCAATTCAAATTGAATTAAAGAGAAAGCGGAACTGCACAAAAGAAAATGCTGAATAAAAAAAAAAATCAATAAAATCGGTGAATATTTATTACAGTAACTTGACATATATTTTCAATAATGATAGACCATGCTGGTCCATATGTAGATGGAGATATTTTTGCTTATTATGGGTATTAATATTATGTTTACCTCTACAGAGTTTGGCCAAATCCCTTGCTATGTTTGCTGTTTTAACACATTAAGTTATTTATACAGAATGTTTGCTTTATTAACTTTGAGACAGAATTATTATATAATATATTTTCTTTCTGTAATGTCACATTTTACAAATATTTAGCCCCACAACAGAATACAAAACTGCATTCAGCTATGCTACTATTTGTGTTGGCATTTGAGAAGATAAATATATATTTTCTGAATATCCTAGGTATACATAAAACTTTGCTTACTACAAGAAACTGACTTTATATAGAGATGCTTAGTTGTCTTATCTGAATTCATAGATTTTTATGAACAGTTGTGAGGTTGAGTTGAAATTTGTCTTAAGCCATTTACAACAAGCAATTGCCATTTTAGATGTGAGGGTTTATTGCAAGGACGGGATGCTACAATTCTGAATTTATTGGAATGCAGCAGGTAGAAATAAACGGTTGCATTACAATATATATGATCACTTCAGTGTAAAAAGAAACATTAAAAAACAAGTTAGAGTAAAAGGAATTAATACTAACAACATATGTTTCCATCAATATGGAAGTGAAATGGTTGCGAGATAAATACAAAAAAGGTAGCTATTAGGCATTAAACAGTAGCCATATAAAACAGTGGGAAAATTCTAGAAGCAGGCATAACTGTAAATGATGAAAGACAATGATCTGACTCAGCTGACAGTTTTGAGAATAACATACTGCAGCTGTGTATATGATGGAAGTGTTGTCAATGGGCTTTCAAATTTTAGTTGAAATCTGTGTTAAGAAGATTAGAGGTCAAGTCACATGTATAGTTTGTTAGTGAAATAAAACTACTTGACAAGTTTTTACACAAAAAAATCTACGTTTTATTCTACTTGAACAGGTATTGTTTCAAGTGGATATCATATGTTTGTAAATATATTAAATATGAGAATACTTTTAGATATTCTTTACAAGACATTCACTTATTTACATTTTCCAGTTTTTTTAATTTTCTAGTAATACTTCCCATATTTAGTAATGTGCTCTTGTGGATGTTTTCATGTTAAAAATGTAAGTATAAATGCAAGTTGGGAAAAATTTTATATTGTAAGATTATTAAAAATGCATTCATGAGACATACTACGGTGGAGGCAATAAATGAAGTTTCATAGAATATATCAGTTATACAGTACCTACTTGAAAGTGATATGGATAATAATTTGTTAACAGGGACTGTTAAATACATGTGTGTAAATGAGAAATTGTCCTCAATGCTTAAGCAGACAACATCCTTATGTGTTTTTAACTAAGAAATTTTTAGCTTATTCCTATCATGTAATTTCATTTTAATGTGCATTTTAATGCAATTTGTCATTAAGCATGTATCTAGAAAATTAATATAATAAGAAATGTGCAACTGAATTGCTATAATAAATAGTTACTATTTTTTTCAGTTATTTAACAGCACCATTTGTGCATTTCATTTTGTTATGGCTGTACACTAGTGATCTATATATTTGTCACTGCCGTGCACTAGTGATCCATATATTTTGTATGTTGTGCTTTTGGATCTGGTGTAAGTTTCACAGGTGCCTTAGTTGGACAGGGTATCTTTTTACTTTTTTTCAGCTCCTTGATGAGGCTGGATATCTTAGTTCTACTTCGGAAAGATCTGCTATTACCAATAATATAGAACCTTTGGTTTCAAAGAAGCACTGGTGAGTTACTATTCTTTGTTTTGGTTCTTACAGGAAATGTGACTCACATAACATGACTTAGTTTTTTTCTTCTTATAAAGAACTATGTTTGAGTTTTGTATTAGACAGTAAATTGCTCCTCAAGGTATTAATGTCTTTAAAAATGCACTCATGAACAACACAGAATGAATTTTAATAAGATAATGAAATATATTTTATAGCTGACTTCTTTACACTTAATACTGCTTATTTTATATAATTTTAGATTATTGAGACACCAGCTGAAAATCAATATTAATGGATTAGAAGTTAAACTTTATACTTTTAAATGTTAGCAAGTGAGGTTTTTGAAAGAACTGTGATGCCAACTTTAATCAGTTTGATGAAAAAGAGAAAAAGAAAACATTTAGAAAGTTTTGTGTGACTATATTCAGAATAAGAAAGATAAAATGTTCATGTGGAACAAAGCCCAGCACAGTGGCAATGGACAAAGACAGACTGCACTGAACTCTAGTAAGACAAATATATATACTATGGGTTTTGACTGTAAACCTCAAATGGGAATCATTTTCAAAGGACTCCACATTAGATTATGGATAAATGTTAAAAACAAGAATACTAGGACAGTAAATTTTGTAGGTGATAAAGTGGATCAATCTATAAGATTAATTTAGGAAAACAATAACCCTAAAATTGCCTGGCATCCTCCATTGTTGTTTCTGGATTAGTTCTGTGACTTCAGATACCACACATATGCAGAAAGGAAAAAGGAGATGAAAATCAACAGGGTGAAAACGCCAAATACCACAACTGGTTACAAAAATGTGGCACATTATGAACAGCTTAGTGTTAAAATCAACCATCTATATGTAGCTCACAACATTTTCATCATGTTTTAAACATATCTGAAGTGTTTTTCCCTAATAAAAGTTGAAATGCCATCTGTTTAATGGACAGCAGTTTTCTGCCCATTGGTATTGTGATAGATAGCGTAGTGGTACAGTAACTATCATTTTTGCCTCATAATACTTAGTCCTCTAATATTGCTTTCAGGTGCAGTGGTACCTTCTCTGTGAAGTTTGCATGTCTTCCCCATGTCCTAGTGAATTTTCTCGAGGCAGTCAAATTTCCTCCCAAATCCCAGTGCCTACAGATATACATTCCTTGGGTAATGACAGGATTCTGCACTTCCTACAATGGGATTGTATCCCATTTCATGATTATTTCTGTTGCCTACATTCAGTCACTGCAGTACAGCCATGAAATGGATTAAGCAGGTAACCAGAGAATTAATTAGTAAAACTGTATGAAAATGTTCATTACTTTTAACCTGTTATGCATTACTATGAAAGTTAATTTAAAATTACATTTGAAAGGGGTTAGAATAAATGCAAAGTTTTCTCTAAACCATGTATTTTCCTATCAGTAAGGCAATATTGCATGCCTCTGAGATAGCATGTGAGCATGAACTGCAAAAGCAAATGAGTAGCAAATGCATGTTCAGTGACAGTTTAATTAAAGAAGCAAAGAAAGCTTAAACATTTTTATCAAACATGTTTAAACTATGTAGCCTGAAAGTTATTTTAATGCTAACAATTAAATGTAATCCCAAACCTCTAGATTCTCCTACAGGTACATAAGCAGACCTATCATTCCATTTTTTGACAAGTAACATATTTATATTATCACCACATCAGTTACTTTTAATTACAACATACAGAACTTGGAAATTAAAACTCATATTCATATCACATCTAACAGAATGGTATGCCAAGACATTATTAAACTGTTCTTTTTTCCTTACTATCACAACTAGGAAATGTACAAATTCATGTTATCGTTGACAGTACACAAACCATTTGCAACTATAAAAATACAACTCAAAGTCAAACGGACAAACTTAGCTGATGTCTTTGAGTCAAGAAAGGTTATTACAGCAACAATAAACAATGTAGTAAGTAAAAAACTAAATATAAGCAAACTGACATGCTAAATTAGTAAATGAAACTAGATGCACACTTGAAAGTTAATGATTACTATTAAAATTAATATGGAACCCTAAAGACTGCTAATACTGACTGGCATAAGGAACTAGTCTTGATATGTTACGTGAAAAGGGTGAGATAATGTCCCTACTACCGACCTTGGAGATGACATGAATAGTTAATCATATTATCCTGTTATCTGACTAGGTCTGCTCCAAAAATCCAGCCCCCCCCCAAAAAAAAATCGGCTATAATTACAATTTTGTTTTTGTAGCATTACCAACATTCTGACATATAAGTTGTATGCTGTTCTTCAAAATATAAAAACTTAAATAATCACAGGTTGCAATATCAGCAACACTTTAATTTTGCAAACTCATTAAATATGTTGCTTCATTGCCTGGATGAATACATAACATTAGTTATGCCTGCAGTTAAAGGGTCTAAACTTAGAGAGTTATGGTTTCTTCTATTGTTCTGCCTATGTGCAATTTATTCTTGTAATGAATATGCATAAAAATGCATTGATCTGACAATATATGCTATTCATTTTTAGTCTAGTAGTATTCTTACTACATCGAATGCTGTTTTCAACAATACAAACAGCTGTTGCAGTTTTACTTATAAACATACACTGTGGTGGTTGTTGTTACCGTTTTGAGCTTTTGTATCACTGTTACTTCCCTACTATCTAAATCTGGACCTCTACAACCTTAAACCATTTCTAACTAAATGTTTTCAAATTTATATTCAACAAATATTCCAGATATTCTGTTTGTCTAAAATTCGTCTTTTCCACAATTAGAGCTTTTTCCCTGGTTAAGCATTCTGACTAACTTTGA
>NC_056736.1:101970387-102122887 GCF_019279795.1 Protopterus annectens
GTGCTTGCCTTCATTTCTTTTCCTTGAATCCCAGTATAGAGCAGACCTTTTTTTGATTAGACACCTGCCCATTTAGGTGAGTTATGCCATGGTTGGAGATTGGACCTGTTATTCCTTGTCAAAATAGTACCAACTGTCTTGAATTCAGAGTCTTCTTATGTTAGCCAACTCAGTTCTGAAGCTTTCATGTCACACAGTGATATATCTGTAGCCTTTAGGAGAGCACATTCACAGGAGATGCCTGCATTACCAGCACTGTGCTGATAGCACATGGCTCTTCTTTCCCCAGCATACTATGTTAGCCCAGAATCCCATGTGTGTTGTCCCCAAATGATGATATGGACAGCATCCCTCACTGGATGATTTATAAGCATTTTAAAATCACATTAAAGATGTATTTTATAGCTATGCTCATCACACTTAGGAGATAAACATTTTTTTTTGCTTTGAAACCCATATTATTACTTGGGCTGATAACCTTCAATTTATGCCAATGGAGCACATTCTAAGGAGAACCCATGATGACAGACTAACCCTTAAGGTCAAGGTGTCTGTTATTATTAAATCCCTATGCTCTCATGTTGGGAACATTGCCATTATTAAGCTTACATTCCATGTGATGCCATAGATGTGGTTATGTGTGCTTTTGTGCTTTACTGCCTTCTTGACTGGATTACTGTAATTCACTATACCTGGGGCTACATGACTCAGAGAAGGCTGCCTGTACCTGATAGAGAATTTCAGCAGATGACTTGCACTTTACATTACCAGCACATTGCACAAGTACTTCAAAGATGTCAGTGGTTTCAAGTTCAATCTTGTGTTCCTTATAAGGTTCTTTTCTCTAATTGGCCCACATAACATAGGTACCCTCGTCCTGGCTGAAAGAGTTGTTGATACTGTATCATCCGGTCAGCATCCTTTCATGCACTACTAAGGCGCTGCTTGTTTTTCCATGGATGAGCTTCTAGTTATCTGAAACTCCTTTTCCATTTAGATATTTATCTTTGGAATGCACTACTAGAGCTGCCTATGGAGTCCTCATTGGTAAGCAGTTTCAAAAGAAGTCTTAAACCTATCTCTCTGTATGGTAGCTTTTAAGCATTAATTAGTGTGCATATTTTCCATTATATTTTATCATTTTATTAAGTGATGTTTCGCATTGATTATTTTTTGCATTTTTTTGTATTTCCTTTTTATGTTATTTTATTACACTGCTTAGTTTAAAGCACATAAATAATATAAAGCTTTTCTTATAAGGAGGGCTTGTCGGGGAAATAAGTGCTACAGTCACAGCGTCTGCAATAGTGTGTAAATTAGAACAAAGATGAAAGAACCACTGAGGATCAGACATTCTCACCAGAAATACTTAAAATATGTGTGCAGTGCTGCTAAAGAACCCATATCAGTACCTGCTGCGGTTTTGCTGATACCTGCTACTTCCTCAGGTATCTCATTGGCAGAGAGGCAGAACCACAAACCAATTTCAGTAAAAAAGTTTTCTAAGCAAGAGAGAAAGACAAATCACAGAGATGCTCGTGTCTCCATTTCCTCTCTTGCACTGGACTCATGTACTGTGCAAGCATGCAGATTTAAGCGCCATATCCATGTGCTGTATATCAATTTTGAGTGGAAAAGATAGAAACATGATAAAATGCTATCATACAATAAAGGTACTTAAGAAAGGTAACCAATTTATTTCTTAAATAATGTCATTGTATAATAGCAATAATCTACTCCAGTGTATGGGTGGCACAGGATTTACCCATAGCTGGCTTTAATTACTCAGGCTTCATCCTCCAAATCAGACTATATCAACTCTGCATAAATACTGTTAATCCAGACCTAGTCATGGGTTATTGCTAACATAATCACTGTATCCAAAACAGATGTAATGCATGGCCACCTGATTTGTGAAATAAATTAGTTATATTCTAAGGAGAACCCATGATGACAGACAAACCCTTAAGGTCAAGGTGTCTGTTATTATTAAATCCCTATGCTCTCATGTTGGGAATATTGCCATTATTAAGCTTACATTCCATGTGATGTCATGGATGTGGTTATGTGTGCGGATATATAGAATATAATATTAATATACTAATATATATTAATATACTAATATATTAATATACTATATATATTAATATACTAATATAATATACTAATATACTAATATAATAGAATATAATATATATATAGAATATAACTAATTTATTTCACAAATCAGGTGGCCATGCATTACATCTGTTTTGGATACAGTGATTACTATTGTTGAATTAGGGAACTTTTGGGACTGCTTTCGGACCTACAGTGTCACCACTCATCCATAAAATGACTCCCTAAACCTACAAGATATGTCATCAGTTATACCATCAGACCCCTACATATTCTGCATGTTGCATATATGCATGTATATATGTGAACATTTAATTGTTGTTAAGATGTCATTAACATAACCTACAGATGATCATGGCCAAATTATTAAATCATATATGTACAAGTGCTTAGAATGGGAGAATACCATATTGCCCACCCCTTTGCTAGATCCATGTAAAAGTCCATTTCAGAGTTGCAGTGTGCTGTCTATGTGGGACAGTTCTGAATTCTCCATGGACCCATTGTAAAGCTGCTGTAAGGATGCTTGTGCAGATATGTTTCAGTTAGAATGGCTCAGTTGCATATTAGTTGATGCTAGGAAAGTTCAAATTCTGTGGATATACCTGTATGTCTGTGTGGAAAACTATGTATTTTTATGGAAGCACTGTCTACAGTGTAGTTAATAGACCACAATATATACAGTAAGTCCAAAAAAGAAACCTCCGCTTACTTATTTAACAAGCAGCCTCCAGCTGCTCACTTTCCTTTCCCAAACCCTTGAAATGAACATCCAAACATCAGAGGGGGAACAGAAGAGGGCAAGCCTATCCCTCTTCTCTGCCTACTCCATTTGATAGAATAAACACAATCCCTACCAATTCACCACAAGAAAAGGGGAGAGTGGGTGGGCAAGTTCACACCAAAATGTGATTACTTACCCAGCTACACTCGTCTAAACCCTTTAAGCCCCTCCCCAACCTTACTTCATTTCCTCCCAAACATTCCTCCTTCCATTTAACCCTTTCTATTCCCAAACCCTCTAACTCCCACTAGTAAATTTATCTAACCCACTTCTGAAGATGCCCCTAGACAAATTGGTTTGTTGCCAAACCTCATTTGTCCAGGTCCCCTTCAATAAACACATCACACTGAATGACATTTGATGACCTTTATTAAACTAAACACAGCCTAACCTAAAAGCCAGAGAAGCTGTAACCCCCAAACTCTATACCCCAATACCTATCCCCACATTAACCTATCTTGACAATAGTCAAAGTCTGTCCATCTTCCCTCTCAATCTACCCTGATCCTTTTCAAAATTTAATTTAATAGCAATCCTGCTATCACACCCGCTATCCAATTATAAGCAATAAAAACATTTAAAAAAAGAAAAAAAAAAAAAAACATCATGACATTTTAGCAGCACAACCACCACAAACCAAACTCCTGCCATATTAAACAAATGAAAATAAACCCTAAACTTTCCAACAAACCATAAGCCCACCCCCTTAGTTTATATCCCCCAATGGACCACATGCCTTATTTGTCGAGAAATGCAAATCTCAATCAACCCCCTAACCATTTGCCAAAGGCCATCCCTTCCAAATATTCCAAAGGGCAAGGAATGCTAAGAAATTAACCACTTCAGTAAACCTCATGGCAACATGGCAACTATTCAAGTAACTGAGCGACATGCAGCCTGAAGAAACCAACCGCTGAATGTCCCTACTCCGCTGCTTGTCCTACACTTTCCATTCAAAAGTTTCTTTCCCTTTGTTACCCTTGCATCAGGTAAGTTTGACATAAACTACATCTGCAAGAAACCCCAACATGAATGCCTCAAAAGCTAATTAAAGTGTAAAAATCACACAGTTCCTCACATATCCTACCTAAATTCATGCCATGCATGTACCAGCACACTCCTATCAACCCAAAACCTAAGTCAAATGTTACAGTCGAGACTCACTCAGGTCTTAACCTGGTATGTGACAGTAGCAGATCCTACTTGAGGGACAGCTTCTTCCCAGAAAAAGCCATCTTTTGGAACTCCATCTCCTTCAGGCCGCCAACTGATGCCCACTCTACACTTCCCCATCTGCGATCTCATTGGGATCTGCAAAAGAAAATAAAACTGTAAATCCTCTACACATCCATAAAGCAAAACTTCTTAACCTTAAGCACCTCAAGGGGTTATCTCGTTTATCACCTGCATCAATTGTGCTCACAAGTGTAGTATGTGACACTGCAATGAAGCTTAAGATGCTATAAGAAAGATCCACATAAAGTTTCTTCACACATCCCCTGTTAGCAATATAACCGATAGATGGTAAATAAGACAAAATGATTCTATTAACAGGCCTGTTCTTATAAATAGAAAATCACATTTTAACCATTGTAGGAGCTTCCTCAATATAGTTGCTACCCAGAAACCAAGGTAAAGAAAATTTTCTCTCTTTTTTTTTTTTATATAGGGAAATTTGTAAATATTGCACTAGTAACTTAGAAAGTCGATGTAATAGGTTTTGCATCAGCTTGAATTTTGTGAAGGTATAAAGTCTGCACCCAAGTGTCCTTCATTATTTTCTGACTTAATTCTTTGATGCTTTGCCAATGATTTGCTAGAACTCCCCCTCCCGAGTCACACAGCACATGTTAAATCCCCCCATGCTACTCATATGGCTACAGGGACGACATGCAGACTCCACTGCTATTGAATCTGACCCATAATTTGAATCAGTGAACTAACAAGCTATTTCCCTCCCTAAATGTTAAAAGTATGACCCTTTCACTCCTTACATACCTTCATGTGTGATGCTTAAGTACCGTAATCTGAAAACAAAACCAAACATCCAGATGCACATAAGTGCCTTCAATCACCTGTCTGCAATAAAACCACATACATATATAATATAATATTATATATATATATATATATATATATATATATATATATATATATATATATATCTATATACATATATACACACACATATATATATATATATATATATATATATATATATATATATATATACATATACAACACACACACACCAACCCATGTACAAATACCTTTACAAATTCAAATAGGAAAATTTGTAAATATTGCTCTTATGAACCTAGAGAGTTGATAGAACAACAGACCTTGCATCATCCTGAATCCTCTGAGAGGTATGAAACCCGAACCCAAATATCTGTCAGTGTTTCCTGACATAATTCTTTGATGCTTTGCCAGTGATTTGGTAGACAACCACAATTTTAAAAGATTGGGCCCAAACATGGGGCAAAATCTGGGCATTCTATGAAAATCTGAGCAGTTGAGTGGTGGTCACTTATCAATTCAAGGAAGTAGAGTTACCGGGTTTACCTTAACATGATTCTCTTAAGAGGTAGGGCATCTGACAGGGCAGTATGGGTGTTCCAGTAAACAGGGAAGTCTGTCTCAACACATACTTCTCCTCTTAAACCCTGGAACAAATCACAAATAAATAAAAATATCAGGTAGTCATCAAACACTCCCCCCTTAAGCTGTTTCTGCAATCCAACAATAGAAACCTATCAGCACAAAGCCTGCCAGTGGGAGGACCAAGATGCAAAATTCAGATAAATACCAATTCTGCCCCCAGACCTCACACATAACAGCAGAACATCCTAACCTCCCTCAGTCACACTGTGCACATGTGCGACTATTGGCACCCAGTCACAGGCATCCCCCAGCCCAAGGAATCTGCCTCTGCCATGAGAGAGAACATACCAACAAGCTCTGCCCATAAACCACTCCAACAGCCTAGACAAATATGATGAAAAAGAAAATGACTCCTCTCAAATACCAGCTACAAAACATACCTCCTACACCTCTCAACCTCGTAAAGCAAGGGATCTGGACAAGCCATAAATAAAATTGTGACAAAGGCCCCAAAATTAGGGAAAACTTTTAACTATTGCTCTTACCAACTTAGAAAGTTGATAAAATAAATGGGGTTGCATTAGCCTGAATCCCAGAAGGGTATGAAGTCTGAAACTGAAATGTCTGGCCTTTCCTAATATCTATCTTTAATGATTACCACAAAATTTCACACAAATCTGTAGAGTTGAGAGGTATGCATCACACACAGACTCACCTTCCAGCTCCTCAGTGACATCACTTTTGTCATCCTCCCCTGACCATCCCAAAAACACGAATGTCATGTGGAATGGACCAAACAATCAATTCAGTGCCCTGTGAGCAAATCTGGACATTCTGGAAGAAGTACCTGCCTGAGCAACAAGGAACAAAACCACTGCCATGTTGCCCCCTGCCGGCGACAAACTTCATCTGATTTTAAAATGTTTATTTTATTTTTCCAGTCACCCTATCTTTTACAAGATGACTCAGTAAATTAGGTTACCAGGGATCTGACACAAATTGTAATTTACACTATTCAGTTTTAAACATTTGCCCAAGTATTTATATGCTTTAGAAGGTAGTGAATAAATATGAACTTCCAATTTGCCAGTACCTGGTGCTAATTTATTATTTGTAAGGTACTGCAGTCTAGATTTCAAACATTTTAGAAGTGTTTGTGTGCAGCATTTTTTTTTGAATGTTATGAGTTGGAGTGATTAGATAGTGTCTTAAAGCCCCCCCCCCCCCAATGATGTTTTATGCTTACCCAGGATCTGAGCTTATCATACAGTATACCTTTCAATGTCTCCAATTTAGGTTGCATTTTAGTTGATCCGTACAGTACTGGTAAGCAGTTTATCCAGCTTAACTCTCCCTTAGGAAGACAAGGACCCTCAGTCTTTTAACAGAAAGCATTGGGGTAGAAGAAAGCATGCAAGCAGCACAGCCTTATCTTATCCCAACAAGTACTGTCGTGTTGCAAGTCAAATGTATGCTCAAAGAACGAAGTAAGGAGCGATGGGCCATAACCCAAGTAAGAATGAGGCTGACGTTAAAAGACCAGATTCATGCAATAAGATAGAATGATTCACTGCCAAGAGAATTACCGAGCAGGTTAAAGAATTTTTGCATCGCTAATAGCTTACCTACAATGTTTTGTGCCAACATTAGATGATTAGAGTATGCTAGCTGCAACTGCAACTCCTTGCTATATTCTCTAACAAACAGCAGTGGGTATGTTTACATTTAAAATAACACATCTAAGAATTAAGCTAGAAACCGATGTATAAATTAGCAAATGTTAGTCCCCGTCAATAAAACTTATCAAGCGGCCCAGCGCTGCCACTACCCATGCATCCAAATCCATTCCCCCCACCACCTGGAGCAAACATCAACTCCACCCAGCCCACGAAATGCTAACCACCAAGGAAATCCAACCGCAGGGGAAACCCTGAAATTCTGATCCTCTCACAGCCAGTGAAACACTAAACCACCAGCAAAATAGACCATAGGGTACAGAACGGAACCAATTGATGCAACAACTGACCGTCTGAAACCCCTGTGATCAAATCATTACCCAGAGGGCTAAAAAAAAAAAGCCCTAACTAATCTCTAGCCATCAGAAAGCACGCCACCACCTCGGCCAAGACAGACTACCTGACACCACCACCAAGAGCCAAACAAAATACAACTGCCCAACAAAACTTCCCCTTAACTAAGCCTCACACCCTCAGCCTACCCTGATAAAATTAAATTAACATAAGAACCCAACAACCATGCCAACCCTTCAAACACACCGATCTTTAGTAGCTACCAAACTTACCACCTCTCACAAAATCCAAGGCCTATCTGCTCCATAGTACCTCCTGGTCATCATGGACGTAATACTTGCAGTAGCAATTTCATGCCAAAATGTGATTACTTACCCAGCTACAGTTGTCTAAACCCCTTAAGCCCCTCCCCAACCTTACCTTATTTCCTCCCAAACATTCCTCCTTCCATTTAACCCTTTCCATTCCCAAACCCTCTAACTTCCACTAGTATATTTATCTAACCCACTTCTGAAGATGTCCCTGGACAAATTGGTTTGTTGCCAAACCTCATTTCTGGTGTCTTAATGCTGTATAAATGCCAGTTGTTAAGTATAGGTTCATAGGTTCATAGGTTCATACTAGGCTATCTGCCCTAGGGCATTTACAAGCCTAGCAAGAGTGTGTTTGGCTTTCGCCACCCATAAGCAGAATGCAGAAGACACGAATACCTTGACCGGAAAACCACTGTCTGGCCACGAAAAATAAAGTGGAAATATTTGCTGATGTACGATCCAGCTAAGCAAAACAGTCAAAAGGTGCAAGTTAACAGACCAAATAGGATCCAAAGAAATCGTTTTTAATGCACAAAACTTCAAAACACGAGCGCTTTCGCCCGGTATTACCAGGCTTTATCAAGTGTAACAAACAATGCCTTCACATTTATTTATTTTTATTTATTTTACATTTGTTGACCGGGCTAGTCTGGCTGGATACATGTCCATTTTCAGCAGAGGCCCGAGGAGAAAAGCTCCACTAAATACTAAGTACATTACAAAATATTACAAATGTTTATAAGTAACAAATTAGAAAATCATAACATCACACAGAATGCAAGATAGATTCAGGAGAAGCACATTTCGATGAGCAGTTAATACCATATTAGCAATTGTACATAGAATGTACCTAGGTCGATTAGTACTGTAAAAGGAGAAGAAATAAGACAGATACTAATAGGAAGAGTGAAGGAGAGATGTAGTATGAGAAAGAAAAAGGTTAGCCTGGTGTACTGCAGGAACAAAGCCAATGATTTAGGTAGTACAGTTTAATTTTCTGTTTGAATTGAGGCTGGGATGTAGTCAAAGTTATGTCACAAGGTAAGAGATTCCAGCATTTACCTATAGTGTTAGTGAAAAGAGAACAACCTGCTGTGTTGTTTGCCTTTATTGATTTAGTCATAAGTTTACTAGAGGAGCGAGTTCAGATTATTATACGGGATTAGGAGTTGAGAGAGTATAGGGTGTTGTCAGGTAGGTGTAATATGTTGTGAGCTATAGTGAGTTGAGGAATTTTAGGTAGTTTTGAAATTGAGCCAGCCAAGTTGCTTTAGATTTATACAGTGGTGAGTCCTAAAGGGGTTACTAGTGGCTAAACGTGCTATGTTATTATAGCAAGTTTCAAGTTTGTTAAGATTGTTTTTCTTGAGGTTGGTATAAATGGGAGAAGCATATAGGAGAGTAGATAGGAGATGGGTTTGAGCACATTTGGTTCTTGTTGCTGGGGTTAGAAAAGGTTTAATACGATATAGGCATCCAATTTTTGTTAACAACCTTGATGGTGTTGTTTATGTGCTGATCGAAGGAAAGATGATTGTCAATGGTTATTCCAAGAAGTTTAGTAGTTGGATCAGGCGAGATGATAGTGCCATTATTAGAAGAAATGGTAAAGTTTAAAGGGGGACCGAGAGGTGGGGAGAAGAGGAGGAGTTTAGTTTTTTTGCATTTAGTAGGAGAAACCGTTTAGAAAACCAAGTTTCTACTTTGTTAAAGGTATTTTGTGTTAAGGAGGTCAGTTCAGTAGAAGAAGGTGCGGAGCAGATAAGGGTAGAATCATCTGCATATTGTATGCAGGTAGCTTGTGGTATAGCAGTCTGAAGATCGTTTATAAAGAGGGTGAACAGAAGTGGACCTAGAATGGAGCCCTGGGGAACTCCGATGGAAATGGGCAAGAGAGAAGAGATGTGATTTTCCCAAATTACTGCTTGTTGTCTGTTGTTAAGGTAAGATTTAAACCAATTTGTGGCTAGTTTATCACAAGGAAGAGATTCGAGAATATTGATTAAGAGAGAGTGGTTAACCATGTCGAAAGCTTTTGAGAGATCAATGAAAAGAGCGGAGGAGAGAGAATGGTTGTTTCGATTTTTGTTGATAGTATCTATAAAGGAGAGAAGGGCAGTGGTGGTACTATGATGGGGTCTAAAACCATGCTGGCAGTTTGCTATTATGTTGTGGAGGGAGAGGTGGTGTACCAGTTGCTGGTGAATACATTTTTCCATTATTTTTGCAAGGGGTGAAAGAAGGGCAATTGGTCTAAAGTTGGAAAGGTCAAGGGAGTTTCCACCTTTATGAAGTGGTATAATATAGGAGACTTTCCATATATCAGGGATGGTTCCTTCTTGGATAGTTCTGTTGATGAGTAAGGAAATAGGATAAGCAATTTCTTTAGCAGCTTTCTGAAGGAAAAGAGAAGGGAGCTTGTCAGCAGAAGGGGTGCAGGGTTTAAGTTTGTGAATGAGTTTGAAGATGAAAGAGGTAGATATAGGTTTTAGAGCGAAATTGAGGGAAGAGGTAGTTCTGTTAGGTGGTATATGAGAGTTGTTAGTGTTCATTTGTTTGGCTAGGGTTTGAATAGTTTCAGAGAAAAAAAGAGTTGAAAGCATTGGCAGTCTGGAGAGGGGTTTCTGGGTCAGCATTTAGAGGGGAAGGAGTTTTCGCAGTTCCTGGGGAAAGAAGTCTATTTACTGATGACCAGAACTGTTTAGGGTTGTTAATATGTGTTTCCTGGAGGTTACAGTAGACGTTTTCTTGTCAGAGATTATTGATTTTTGCTAAATTACGAAGCTGGCGGAATTTAACTAAGTCAGGGTTTAGTTTATTACATCTCCAAGATTTCCATGCTTTGTTTCTAGCAAGCATGAGTTTTTTGTGTTGGTGGTCAGCCATGGGGCCGATTTGGTCTTTACTCTAATAGAGCGTTCTGGTGCATGAGAATCAAGTATAGATAGGAATGTGGAATTAAAGAATAATACTGCTTCTTCTAGGGGAGTGATTTTAAGCAATTCCAATTACATGCACTCAGTTCGGCTTTAAAAGGTCTATGTTAAAGTGTTTGACTGATCGAATTAGCCTTGTATTTGGGAGGTTAACAAATTCTGATTTTTGTCTAGAAATGTAGGTTAGGCAGTGGTCGCTGATGTCATCAGGCATAATACCTACCTTATAATGTGTCTTAACTTTATTAGTTAGTATCCAGTCTAATATACTCTCTTTCTTACTGGGTTTATTGACTCTTGTAGTTGAGGTAATACTTTGTGAAAACCCATGTAGGTTAATATGGGAGGTGGGATTGACTGTATTTATAGTGTTCCAGTCTATGTTAACGTCACCAAGAATTATGGTTTCTTGGGGGTAGTTGGTAGAAACCCAGCTTAAAAAGTCTTCTAGTATTGGAATGTTATTACCTGGGGGAAGATACAAACAAATAATGTAAATAGATTTTTGGGGTTAAGTTGGAGTTTAATAATGATGGTTTCTGTTTTGCTATTTAGGTTTGGGCATTCTGGTTGAATAGATATGTTAAGTTGATTTTGAAGAGTATTGCTACTCCTCCCCCCTTACGTTTTAAGCGGTCGTGTCTTATTATGTTATAACCCTGGGGTACAATCTCTGAGTCTTTGTGCCTGGGGTAAGCCAGGTTTCAGAGAGGCAAAGGATGTCAAATGAGTGTATATCTAAGAGGGCATGGATGAAAGGTATTTTGTTATTTATGCTTTGGATGTTAAGGTGTCCTATAAGGAAGTTATTGTTGGGGTTAGGCAAGCAGTTTTGGGGAGGTGGTGAGGTAGGGCCAGGGTTGGGGTGGATGTCTCCATCTAGTAGAGTAGGATTAATAAGTTTTGTTAAGTAGTTCTTATTTAGAATTGTTAGAGATTTTGTTTTTGCAAGATAGTAGGGGTATGTAAGGTGATGTTGCCTATGGAATTTAGATAGGTGATAACTAGGGGTGGAATTAACATTAGGGTAGGTTGTGAATGTGAGTCTAGTAGAGGTGTGTTTATGTGTGGAGATAAGAGAGTTATCTAGTGAAATTTCAAGAAAAGTGAGAAGGTATGTAGAAAGAAGGGTGGTTGTGATTGCGATAGAGAGTACAGGCATAGTTCGTATGTAGGGAGGCATCATTTAGTAATTAGAGAGGTGAGGAAGTAGAGGGAAAGTGTAAAGGGAGAAAATAGAATGTGGTAAGCAATATAGGGAAAGTCTGTAGTTTAAAGCAGTAGGTAGATAAGAAAGGATATTAATTGGAAAAGAGAAAGAAAGGCTGGAGTGGAAGGAAAGTGTAAGGAGAGAAGTCTAGGTAATAGTGAAAGGTAATAGAAGATGTATGGTCTTGGGGCAGAGATAGAGTAGGAAGGGATGTACTAAGGCTGGGGAACAATTTGGGGAAGGAGAGTAATAGGATAGGAGGGCTAGGGGTGTGGCTATAGAGCTATAAATGTAGGACCCGGGGTGGGTGGGAATTGGGGTAGGGAGGAGCGGAGTGAGCCCAGAGGCTTAACGGAGGGGGTAGAAACAACTGAGGTATAGCCAGGAGACAATCAGAAAAGCAGGTGAGACTATAGGAGCAGCGAGTGTCAATAGGGAAGGGGTAAGATAGGAACCAGATACCAGAGGGGATAGGAGAAAGGTAAGGAGGAGTATGACAGAAAAGAGTACTGAGGATTTAGGAGGAGATGAGTGAGGTGTAATGGAAGAGAGTAGGGCAGGTTACTGGAGAGATATCAGCACAGGTGGTAAGGAGAATAGGCAGTCGGTAAGGAAGAAAATGGAGGTAGAGGGATGGAAAACCAAATTAGCAGAGTAGACTGAGGAGGGCTAATCAGGGGAAATAGGAGGAAGCAAAGAAGAAAGAGTGAGAGTAGAGCGCCACCTAGTGGCTGGTATAGGTAAATGAGAGGGAGAATGGGGAAAATACAAACAGGACAAGGGAATGAAAAAAAGAAAGAAAAATGAGGGCAGGAAAAGGTGAGAGTGAGGGGGGTTTTGGGGGATAAGAGAGGAGAGGTACTGGCTGCTAGGCACACAAACGCAGGCAGAGTAATGGACTCTGAAGGTGGACCTATACATGGCTTTATACTTATAAAGTGCTTGGCTTAAAACCGTTGGTTGATTAATTAAAAACATTAATCAATTACATTAATTTACATTTAGTTGATTTAAAAACAACTTTAAAATACAATGCAGAAAAAAGTGCTGCTTGGTAAAAAAATTCAAACCCATAAACTGCATTGTTTTGTATAATGTTAATGTTAATTTGAAACTTTTCATTAGAAAAATCTTAATACATAAACGATCTAAAAACACATTAAAGTGTTAGAAGTGTTCTTGTCTAATTAAAAGACCGATGTATTAAAAACTGAAAACTAAAAACTAAAAATGCAAAATCCTCATATGACTGATGGGCTACTGCAAATAAACTAGTCTCGAAATATGAAATAAAAAACTATAAATGGGTCCTATGCAGAACCATGACCTATTCCTGATGGAGTGAAATGTTGAAGTGTAAATGAATACTGTTTATTTATCATCAATAATGAATTGATGTGGCAATTAAAACTGAATGCGACAAGACACCCAGGCCTCAATGACAATTTAAGCTTAGTCAGTATACTTAAAGCTAAAAGAAACGTACTTTAAATTTGAAACAGTTTCTATGGGTTTGCTTTAGTCTTGTTCATTTTCCACATTTTCTCTCCTTCCTCTTTTGTGTTCAGACATACAGTATTCATTTACACTTCAACATTTCACTCCATCAGGAATAGGTCATGGTTCTGCATAGGACCCATTTATAGTTTTTTATTTCATATTTCGAGACTAGTTTATTTGCAGTAGCCCATCAGTCATATGAGGATTTTGCATTTTTAGTTTTTAGTTTTCAGTTTTTAATACATCGGTCTTTTAATTAGACAAGAATACTTCTAACACTTTAATGTGTTTTTAGATTGTTTATGTATTAAGATTTTTCTAATGAAAAGTTTCAAATTAACATTAACATTATACAAAACAATGCAGTTTATGGGTTTGAATTTTTTTACCAAGCAGCACTTTTTTCTGCATTGTATTTTAAAGTTGTTTTTAAATCAACTAAATGTAAATTAATGTAATTAATTAATGTTTATAATTAATCAACCAATGGTTTTAAGCCAAGCACTTTATAAGTATCATGTGAAGGCATTGTTTGTTACACTTGATAAAGCCTGGTAATACCGGGCGAAAGCGCTCGTGTTTTGAAGTTTTGTGCATTAAAAATGATTTCTTTGGATCCTATTTGGTCTGTTAACTTGCACCTTTTGACTGTTTTGCTTAGCTGGATCGTACATCAGCAAATATTTCCACTTTATTTTTCATGGCCAGACAGTGGTTTTCCGGTCAAGGTATTCGTGTCTTCTGCATTCTGCTTATTGGTTTTTGAGTGCTTGAAATTTCGCCACCCATTTTAAATTAATTTTGCTATGCCCTTTTTCGATGTTAGTATACTGTGCCTCTGTCTAACAGTGACACAGAAGTGATACCCGGAGTAAATCTACAATCTCCCATCCACTCATCAAGATTCCTCTTGAAGAGAGTCAATGAGGGACTCTGCCTAACCTGGACTGGGATTTTATTCCAGAGTGAAGGGAGCCTCTGGGTTATGAATCTGTCCCTCCAGCATGTCCTATTTATTTCAGTGCTGAGGTTCAAGTCTCTCGAGCACGTAGCTCAATGGGATTTGGATTTTCTGAGGTGCAGCATGTCCATTAATTCTGGGTTGGACATGGCTTTATACGTCAGGCACAGATCTCCTCTGAGCAGACGGTATGCCACTGAGTAGAGCTGGAGTTTCTTTAACCGGGCAGCATATGGCATCTGTTTGAGCCCTTTGATCATCTTGGTGAGGTACTTTTGGGGTCTTTCCAGTTGCTGCAGGTGTCTGGTAAGGTACATCCCAAAAGGGGCATTGTACTCAATTATGGGCCTGATGAGGGATGAGTAAAGAGGCACGATGACCTCCCCTGATCTAGATGTAAATCCCTTCATGATTAGGTGGGTTATATAAAATGTTTTTCTAACCACTTTGGCCACGTGGTTGTCGAATGAGAGATTGCTATCAACTTGGGTCCCCAGGTCCCTAATTACTTCTTCCGTACTTAATGGATTACCATCTATGTGGTAATTTGTGGACACTTTGTTTTTGCCGAAGGGGATGACTATACACTTTTTGGCATTTAGCTTGAGGCCATGGCTCTGGCACCAGTTGTCAGTTTCTATGAGGCCCTTTTGTAGGATGCTTGTGTCAGCTGGAGTGTCGATTATGGTGCCCAGTTTGCAGTCATCTGTGAACTTGGTCAGCCACAGTCCTTCTGTGTTGGCCTGTACCTCCGAGAAATATATACCGAACAAGAGAGGTCCCAGGACTGAGCCTTGTGGGACGCCACTTGTAACTGGTTTGGAGTCTGACATGGCTCCAGCAATTCTAACCATGTGGGTTCTGTCCTTGAGCCAGTTTGCAACCCATCTAGTGACATAGGGGTTTATATTTAAGCTGGTGAGCTTATCTATAATGCCTGAGTCGGGTATTGTATCGAAGGCTTTTGCGAGGTCCAGGTAGGCTGTGTGGACCACCTTCCCCTCGTCAATGGCCTTGGTGACTGTTTCAAAGAAATCGACCAGGTTTAAGAGGCAGGATCTGCCCTTAACAAAGCCAAACTGGGTAGGATCCAGTGTCTGTAGGTCCCCAATATCTTTATTTATGAGGTCCATGATTATCCTTTCCATAGCTTTGCAGACTAAGCTAGTCAGGCTTATGGGGCGATAGTTTCCAGGATCTGTTGAGGCACCACCTTTGTGGAGAGGGACCACTGTTGCTGTACGCCACTCTTTGAGTACATATCCTGTAGTAAGGCTGAGACTGAACAGTAGTTTTATGTTTGGGTTTAGTTCTTCTTGGAGTTCATGTAGGATGCAGCCCAGGACACCGTCTGGTCCCATTGATGCTGTGCTTTTTGCTTTGGAGAGGGCAGCTCTTACCTGAGCATCTGAGATGTCAGGGGGGCAGCACTCTGCTGGGATAGATATTTGCCCTTTTGGTGGGGAAGGGGGGGAGAAGTTTGCGCTGAACCTGTCAGCTAGGATATTGGCAATGTCTGTGGGTTCGGTGTATTTTTTGTCATTTTGGACTAATTCTGAGCCTATCTGGGAATTCCCACCCAGGTTCCTAACATAACTAAAGAAAGCCTTGTGATTATCCTAAGTGTCCTGTGCAATTTTTCTCTCGAAGCTGGCCTTAGACGATTTATTTTATGAGTGCCCGTAGTTTTTTGCTAATACTGATCAGAGATGCCTTCCCTTTTTGGAATTTTGCTCTATCATGTAGTAGCTTCCTCCTTCTATTGTATAGTTTGTTTATGGCTGGGGTCCACCAGACAGGATGCCTGCCTTTGGAGGATTGGGTCTTTGTTTTGTTTGGGATTGCATGATCCATGTATTCCTGAAGGTGTTCATAGAATGCGTTTATAAAGGATTCTACGGTCTGGGCCATATTTTCCACAGGCCCAGGGGCTTTGAAGGATTCCACCTCAGTTTTGAGGAGTGTGAAATTTGCTTTAGAGAAGTTTTTCACTGTGGTTTTCTGGGCAGGGGCTGGGGTCGGGATGTGAATATCTAGTGAGATTAGTTTATGGTCTGATCTTACCAGTGAGGGATACACTTCTGGTCTGGAGCATAGAGTCCCCATGTTGGTGATGATCAGGTCCAGTATGTTTTCCCCTCTTGTGGGAGTGGTAACAAGTTGTTCCATAGCATTTGAGTTTATAAATTCTAGGAACCTTTGGGCTAGGGTGTTGGAGCTAGAGTAATGCTCCCAGTCTATGTTTGGGTAGTTGAAGTCGCCCAATATAATGGTGTTTGGAGAGCCCTTCATATTTTCCAGTGTTCTCAGGAAGGCCGAGTGGGGTTCCTGGGTTTGGGAGGGTGGTCTGTAGCAGGTTATAAACTGGGAGGCAGTTTTACCCACTGTTAGTTGCACATGGATAGTCTCTGATGCTTCGTGCTGTGCCACCAACCTGGAGGTGTGGGTATCTTTGACGAATATTAATACTCCCCCTCCTTTTGTGGTTCGGTCCAAGTTTTGGGGCCGAAAAACATGGTATGAGGTATAACCTGGTAGTGCTGGGGTGCTCTCGGGAGCCTTGAACCAGATTTCTGTTACTGCATAGATATCGATGTTCTCCATGCTAAGGAGAGTTTTGAGTGCGTGCATCTTGAGGTTTAGACTTCTGGCATTGAGTAGCATTACTCTTAATTTCTTATCCCTTGTGATACCTATGGAGGTGGGTTTGTCTTTTGAGCCTTGCCTAAAAAAGGCACTATGGGGGTGGCAAGAGCCTTTGCTAATATCCGAAAGCCCAGGGGTGACAGGTGCAAGCCGTCCCTAGCGAAGCATCATGGCTTGTCGAGCATGTCATCCAAGGCTGACAGGCATTGGATCCCCTTTGAATGACACCAATACTTAAGCCAATTGTTGAAATTGATCATCTTGTCTTCATATTGCGGCATCATTCTTGGTCAGGGTAAGATGCTACACAAGGTCAGGGCCATACCGGCCTGAGCTACATGCTTAGAGAGCTCGTCTATGTATATTTCTATCAAAATTGATCAATAAAGTAAAACTTGACTAAAATGTTCAATTAATTAATATAGAAAAAAAGAGGATAAAATAAACTTTATAGAAATACAGCTCATCTGTGGGCTCCATATTCCGTTTTTAATTCATAGTGTTCCTGACTACTATTTCAATACCCTAGGTTAGTCTCTTTAACCATCCCTTCTATTTCTCAAGATGCCTACACTGTTAGATCTTCAGTTGTCATTCTTTGTATATTATTCAGTAGCCTTTTACCTATCTTATATTGTTGGGGCAGCTTATAGTTGGCCTTTACTTGAGATTTCTACTTCACACTAGCAGAAATAAGCTTACATCTTTGTATTTCCTGATTAACTCATGTTTATTACTGACTTTGTTCTGAGAGGTTCAGCCAGGTGCCCTACATCTTTCATTTCCTTCTAAGTACTGATGCTTCTTGCTAATATCTGGGCAGACTGTAATTCTTACTTTAGGTTTCTCTGTTGATTTGCTTTCAGTTCTTATATTGACATCTTGTATAGATTTGTGTTTCTGTTGCTCTAACCTGGGAGGGTCAGTTAACAGATGATTTTTACTGGCTAACCACAGCCAAATTCTATCCCTTTTTGCAGGATCTATATTAACACCATTTTCCTGCTTTGTATCTGAAACTGTATATGAATATCACTGTCATGCTCTCCCCACCCCATCCCTATGCTAAATGATTTATCAAACTGTTCCTTTCCCTCTTCTTTTATCAAGTGTATCAGCCTGTCACACTGTTCTGGAGGGGTTTCTCTCCCCCAACAGTGGGAAAATGCATTCTTAACATTATATCATGGGAGTGACAGCTTTCCTAAAACTGTCTGAATTCTACATATTCTACTTTTTTGTTATTGATCCCATGCATACTTCTCAACCTCTTAGAGCAAGAAATCTAGACAAAGACATACATAAAAGAGGGACAAAGGCCCAAAAAATAGGGACAATTTTTAACTATTGCTCTTACAAACTTAGAAAGTTGATAGAATAACATGGGTTGCATTAGCATGAATTTGCTGAAGAATATGAAGTCTGAAACACAAATGTCTGGCATTATTTTGGAACTGCCAATAATTTGTCAGATACCACAATTGTATGAAAAAAGCATAAAAGTATGAGGCTGAGGAAATCTGTACAGCTGAGAGGTGTGATTACATACTTGAATATGAGGGTATCTTTGATAGTAATCACACTTCGTGAGTATAACATACTTGAATTTCTCTTTCTTCTAAGACTACAACATACTTTAATATCTTGATGGCAACACACTGACATAGAACTGACTCAGTTATTCTATCTGTAATTTTATCACAGTCAATAGGAAGAACTTCTTTTATAATTTGCATTTTGTTTTTTTTTTTCATCTCCACTGCTAGCATTCTTTTTTGTATTACTAGCACAAAAAATAGCCATGTGACTCCCTCACTAACATTCGAAACAAACTACTACATTACTTGCTGTTTTTTAATTCACATAAATCTTTAGACTCAGAAACAGATAATTGAGTTGTAAACAATGTGCCATTAACTAATTGCCATTCTACTAAAGTTACTAGGATGTCTGTATTCTTACTGTCATTTTACAATATCCATTGTCTTATATTACCAGGCAAAGTTTTTTTAAACTTGTCTACTGCTAAAATGTGCAAGATTTTAAATGTACTACTGTTGTCATTTTCTTAATATAGCTTTAAATATGTATTAAATTATGCTTCTGGTTTGTCAACATTAAAATTCAGCTATAAAATTGTATTTCTTGTCATTTGCAGGTCATTCCATCTCTAGCCAAAAGTTCCATTTGTTTTTTTTTTTCAATTTCCCATGTAGTTAGTTCCCTCCATACCCATATGCATTCTCAGTGCCACTCCTGTTAGTTGTCATGACAGGATTTTTGCCATGTCTGCTTGGCTCCAGTTCAATATGGTGGTATAACACTCAAAAGCCACAAGCAGGAATCCAGACCATCGTTCATGGAAAGCATGGAATTTAGGTTAGCAGCGATACAGGCCAGTGCAGATAGCAATTGCTGTGTTCATACCATCCTCTAGTCACTGCCCATGTGTGGCGCAACCAGTATTTTAAGTAAGTATTTCATGGTTTGGGATACCAAGTAAACAATATGGGAACAGCAGTAGAAACACCTCAACAAAACAAGACTAATAGCAAATTTTGGAGCTGACATCCCAAAATCTAATTACTTGGTAGCAAGGTACCGCAAATAAAGGTGAATGCTAAGTCCTTTGCCAACTGCTCACACATACATCATCAGTGTAAGTCCAAGAGAACAATGGAGACACAGAGTTATTTAAAGTCACAGGTTTATTAAATACATCCAATCATGAAACAAGAATCATAGCACTTCCTGGCTTTCTATTCCCAAGATTAAATGAAAGAAACACAACACTTTGGTTGACACTTCCATAATACAATATCTTTCTGGTATCTTCACACAGTCTACAGAACTGATGTAGTTGTTATGTGATGCTCAGGTTGTTAACTATCCCTATGCCTCAGTTCCAGAATTCTGCCACAGTTATTCCCCTTAGTGCATTCTATGACTTAGTCTCACCCAGACCAAAGTATCCCATGCTTCCGTGCTCTTCCTTTCCAGATGTTCCACCAGATATTGAATTCAATTTCTGAAGGCCTTGTGACTGAAAACTTCTTTCTATATCATAGTAACTGTTAATTAAAAACTTACTACTAATAAAAAGTACCCTGCTTCTTGTAGGAATGTGCCCAGACTGCACACTGCAGCATTTATAGACACATTTACCCTCTTTCGATATCTAATATGTTAGAATTATTATCTCTATCTGTATAGATAGATAGGTAGATAGATATAGATACAGATAGAGATATAGAAACATAGTTTTATATATATATATATATATATATATATTATATATATATATATATAAATATATATATATACATATATATATATATATATATATATATATATATATATATTTATATATATTTATATATATATAAATATATATATATAAATATATATACATATATATATATAAATATAAATATATATATATATAAATATATATATATATATATATATACACACACACACACACACACACACACACACGCATAATGACACGGACACACACCACACCATACACACTCACATACAGACAGACAGCAGGAATTACACTGGTCATATTATTTCACTTATTTCACTGTAGTAACAATGATAAGCTGTCAATAGACTGATCAACAAAGACTCACAAGAGAGCCAGTGCCATGGAATAAGGGAATAAAGCCCTAACAATGACCAGGCACCCAAAGTTTGATTCACAGCTCAGGTGTCTGAAGCAATGGCAGGGAGTTGGGCTTACTCATCACAGGCCAAAGAGAATGGCAGTCTTCTGGGCATTTCCCTCTCACGAAGCATGGAGTATAGAGGGAAGTAACCCTCAAACATAATGGACCAATAAAGGTTGGGCAGGAAATGTGGGTAGGTCATTACAAATCCCTATGACAGCAAAGATAATGTGTGGTCCAGGGACATCCTAATCATCCCCAAATTTAGCAGATCAAGCCTGGGGGATATTGGGATAGGGAGGAAGACTCAGTATAGGACAGGAACATCAGGATATGATGATGGCTGGATGCATGACAGGGCCAAAAGTACTTTTCTTATACAATTGCTAACTGATGGAAACATTTAGAAATGTCTGCTGTATTGACAGTGGCATGCATCAGCATTCAATTAACTTAAGTTCCAACACAGCATTTGAAGAGTAAGCAAAATGTATTTACTGATAGAAACAAGCTGTGTTTTTTTATGCTGAAGTCCAGATAAGTTTAAAACTGCACAATTCAGATCCAATGAGGCATTATGTAATCTTCAAGCCATATAAGGCAATAAAGTACCTTCTATATCCATTATACTTCACTCTAGTTGATCGCAGGCTGATAAAGAAAAGCTTCACTGTCTGTTTGCTTTCATTTTACCTTGCAAATAGACTTAAGATTTAAGTGTTCTTTCTTCACAAGTTGCTTCAAACAAATTGAGTGTAAGATTAGTTTGTTTGTGTCTTTCGGCTTTTCCCGGTTAGGGGTCGCCACAGCGGAACTCCGGTCCGCTAATGATTGACAGTAGAGTTTTACGTGCTGGCTTGCCGGGCCTAACGCACAACTTTCAACGAAGGAACGCCCGTTCATAGGTTCACAGGTTCATAGGTTCATACTAGGCTATCTGCCCGAGGGCATTTATAAGCCTAGCCCATAGTTTTGTGGCTTACGCCACCCCTTTAGTTTGGAGAAACTATGCCCATTATTTTGCTGTGCCTCTGTCGAGCAGTGACACTGAGGTAACCCCTGGGGTGTATCTGCGATCTCCCATCCATTGGTCAAGATTCCTCTTGAACAAGGCCAGCGAGGTGCTCTGCCTCACATAAACTGGGATTTTGTTCCACAGCATAGGGAGTCTTTGGGTGATGAATCTATCCCTCCAGCACGTCCTGTTAATAACCGTGTCGAGGTTTAAGTCTCCGCCCTTGTGGCTCTGAGGGATCTAGATTTTTGAGATGAAGCATGTTCATCAAATCTGGGTTTGACATGGCCTTGTATGTCAGGCATAGGTCACCTCTGAGCAAGCGGTAAGCAACTGAATATAACTGGAGTTCTTTCAGTCGGGCAGCATAAGACAGATTTTTGAGACCCTTTATCCTTTTGGTGAGGAACTTTTGTGGCCTCTCCAGCTGCTGCAAGTGTCGGGTCAGATACATTCCGAATGGGGCATTGTACTCGATCATTGGTCTGATGAGTGATGAGTATAGGGAGACTATGACTTCCCTTGATCTAGATGTGAATCCCTTCATGATAAGGTGGGCAATGTAGAAGGTCTTCCTAACTACTTTAGCAATATGAGTGTCGAATGAAAGGCTACTGTCAACCTGGGTTCCCAGGTCCCTGATAACTTCTTCTGTGATCAGGGGATTGCCACCTATATGGTAGCTAGGGGTAACCTTATTTTTCCCGAAGGGTATGACTATGCATTTCTTGGCATTTAACTTTAGGCCATGGCTCTGGCACCAGTTATCCATTTCTGTGAGACCCTTCTGAAGGATATCTGTGTCGGATGTGTTTTCAACTATGGCGCCCAGTTTGCAGTCATCTGCAAACTTTGTCAGCCATAACCCTCCTGTGTTTGCTTGTATTTCAGAAAAGTAGATGCCAAACAAGAGTGGGCCCAGGACTGAGCCCTGTGGGACACCACTTGTGACAGGCTTTGAGTCTGACATGGCGCCAGCAACTCTGACCCTGTGGGTTCTGTCACTCAGCCAGTTTGCAACCCATCTTGTAATGTATGGGTTTACATTTAAGTTGATGAGTTTTTCAATGATACCCAAGTGGGGTATTGTATCAAAAGCCTTCGCCAGGTCTAGGTAGGCTGTATGAACTGCCTTTCCCTCGTCAATGGCCTTGGTGACTGTTTCAAAAAAGTCAACCAAGTTTAAAAGGCATGATCTGCCTTTGACAAAGCCAAACTGGGTTGGATCCAAAGTCTGCAAATTCCCTATGTCTTTATTTATGAGATCCATTATGATCCTCTCCATGGCTTTGCAGATAAGGCTTGTCAAGCTAATGGGACGGTAATTTCCAGGGTCGGTGGAGGCACCGCCTTTGTGGAGTGGGACCACAGTCGCTGTGCGCCACTCCCTGGGTATGTATCCGGAGGTGAGACTAAGATTAAACAGCTGTCCTAACTCCGGGTTTAATTCCTCATTGAGTTCGTGGAGCACACAGCTGGGGACACCATCCGGTCCCATGGATGCTGTGTTCTTTGCCTTGGAGAGAGCAGTTCTCACCTGGGCGTTAGAGATGTTTGTGGGGACTACATTCATTTGGTATAGATATTTCTCCTTTAGGGGGGGAGGGGGGGAGAAGTTTGCACTGAACCTGTCAGCCAGTATGTTGGCAATGTCTGTAGGATCAGTAATCTTCACATCATTTTGTACTAATTCTGAGCATATCTGGGAGTTTCCTCCTAGGTTTCTGACATAGCTAAAGAATGCCTTATGGTTGTCTTTAGAGTCCTTAGCTATTTTTTTCTCAAAATTAGCTTTGGATGATTTTATGAGAGCTCTTAGCTTTTTACTTATAGTGATCAGCGGTGTCTTACCTTTTAAGGATTTTGCTCTATCTTGTAGTAGCTTTCTCCTTTTGTTGTAGAGTTTGTTTATGGCTGGGGTCCACCAGACTGGACGCTTGCCTTTGGTACAAAGAGTCTTTGTTTTGCTTGGGATTGCCTGATCCATGCAGCCCTGCAGGTGCTGGTAGAAGGCATTTGTAAGTGATTCAGCGGTTTGAGTAATGTTTACCGCCGGCTCAGGGGCCTTAAAGGAGACCACACTAGTCTTTAGAAGTGCAAAGTCGGCTTTCGAGAAGTTCTTTACTGTGGTCTTTTTCATTTCGGGTGGGGGTGGGATGAGGATCTCCAGCGAGATTAGTTTGTGATCTGATCTCACCAGTGAGGGGTATACTTCTGGTGTTGAACATTGTGCTCCCATGTTCGTGATGATGAGATCAAGTATGTTTTCTTCTCTTGTGGGGATGGTGACTAGTTGTTCCATGGCATTTGAGTTTATGAATTCCAGGAACTTTTGGGCTAGAGTGTTTGGACTTGAGTAGTGTTCCCAGTCTATATTAGGGTAGTTGAAGTCACCTAGTATGATGGTGTTAGGAGATACATTTATCCCCTCCAGTGTTTTCAGGAAGGCCATATGAGGTTCCCGAGTTTGCGAGGGTGGCCTGTAACATGCTACAAATTGCAGAGCAGTCTTGCCTATGGTTAATTGCACCTGGATGGTTTCCGATGCATCGTGCGTTGCCACCAATCTTGAGGTGTGGGTGTCCTTGATGAATATGGATACCCCTCCTCCTTTCTTGGTATTGTCCGGGTTTTGGGGCCGGAACGCATGATATGAGGTAAAACCTGATAGTGCTGGGGTGCTCTCAGGAGCCTTGAACCAGGTTTCTGTCACAGCACAGACATCGATGTTCTCCATACTGAGAAGGGCCTCGAGTGCATGCATCTTGAGGTTGAGACTTCTGGCATTGAGCAGCATTACCCTTAGTTTTTTTCTTTGTTGTGTTCTAGGGTGGTAGGTTTAGAATTTGAGCCTTGCCTAAAAGGCACTATGGGGTGGCAAGAGTCTTTGCCAAAATCCGAATCCCAGGGTGACAAGTGCAAGCCGTCCCTTGCGAAGCAGCGTGGCTTGTCCAGCATGTCATCCCAGGCAGACAGACATTGGATCCCCTTTGAATGACACCAGAGTTTAAGCCAATTGTTAAAGCTGATCATCTTATCTCTGTATTGTGGCATCATTCTTGGTGAAGGTAGGATACTGCTCAAGGTCAGGGTCATACCTGCTTGGGCTACATAATCAGAGAGCTCCTCTATGTCTCTTTTCATGTAGTCCAAGGAGGTACCTCTCAGGTCATTAACACCAGCGTGGACAATGATTGAGTCGTACTTGTACCTGCTGTTGAGAGACCTGAGTGCATGCGTTATGTGGCGGATTCTGGCACCCAACAGGCAGCTAACTGTGACCTTCTCCTTACTCAGTCGGGTGAGCGGGACGTCAGTGTGTCTGACTATGGAGTCACCAATGACTAGTGTGTCTGGCATTGTGTTTGGCCTTAAGGGCTGTGACTGCTTGACACTCTGACTGTGTGGTCTATGTGTTGCAGGTGTTGTGTTCTGAGGTGGTAGTTGTTTGGGTGTCTGCTTTGGTGGCCTCTGCTGTTTTGGTAGATTTTTGATCAGAGCTTCCGAGTATGTCTTTGTGTGTTTATGTGTATGATTTGAGGTTGTGATGGTATTATGTGAGACTGGGTCTATAGTGTGTGTGGTTACCTTCTCCTCCTGTCTAGTCTTGCCAGTCCTATGTTGAGAGAGCTCAGCCTCCAGTTTGGCCGTATAGTTGCATCTCTCGCATGTATTTGTGTTTTGTGGGAGGAGGAGAGGGATGTCTGTGTACATGAGGCAATTGTAACATTGCCTCAATATTCCCAGGTTCACCAGCTGAGCAGGAGAGGACATTAGCAACTGATCCCTCAACATGCTAGAAGGAATAGACAGAAAAACTTAAAAAAAGGTTCTGGGGGATGTGGGTGACCGAGAAATGGGGTTTGCTTTTTTGGGGTACTTTCTATAACAAGACTGCTGTATCGAGGTGATAAGTACTGTAGGAGCAAGTTTCTTTCAACGAAGGAATGCCCGTTCATGCATGTCGCCACACAGAAGATGCTCTAAATGACAATCGAACGGGCAACGTCTAACTGTGAGGCAACAAGATGAGTATTATTTGAGTTATGCTTATCTTTTAATTGTGTCTAAAATGAACATGAAAGGCAGTATCCCTCCACCATTTCTTAACAAGGAAATACAAATACATTTATAATAAAATGTTACTAAGTTCCAATGTTACTATGAAGAAGTAAATCATTATTAATACAAACAATGAGTGAAATATGAGGAGTATAAAAAGAGGATTGTAAAGCTGTTCCTATCTTTTTTTGGCTTTTCTAATGTTATAGTTTTCCATCTATATTTAAACAGTGGATTGAGATAAACAGGTATAAGAAAAACACCCTCTATCTCCATTACTAAAATATTTGGTGCGCGTGCACGCGCGCGCACACACACACACACGCACACACACACACACACACACACACACACATCATCATCATCATCATAATCAATAATCCAAGTAAAATGTACGGATATCAAAATGTATATCTTGGAAAAGTCATAGCAGCAAAGAAAATTCAGTCTGGAGGAGAAAAACAGGGAACTTGGTCAAGAAACAAAAACAAAGATGTAGACTGAATGAGACAGGTGTAGAAAAATGTGGTAAGTGTTCATTTAAAGAGAAGTGGTTTATATTATCAGAAAAATAGAGGAAATAAAGTACTAAAGCAAGTGTAGACAAGAGCTAGCATGATAGTATAACAAAACTATAGTGCAGGAATTTGCTTGACCACAAAGAGAGTTAAAGACTAAAATTATGCTAGCATTGTAAGTATAGTTGAAGGCATGTAAGATAGCAAAAGAGCTGTAGCTGTAAAGGACTGGGACAGGTTTTGAAAATGGTAGTAAACTATGATACTCTGGGAGCAACACATGCCATTCCAGATAACAGAGGTCCTAATAAGGAAAAGAAAAGTGTGTATCACAGAACAGTGATCAGAATACTATTTATCTAAATTTAGCATATTAGAACTTGTAAGTAAAATACACCTTTTATTTATTTCTCATGAAATGAAGTCTTACATTGTCAATCACTGCTTGAGGTGACCAAAATGACATAACTTTCACATCTGCAACATATGATATAATTTGTTCTCAAATACTGTCTAATCAAAGAGTTTCTCAGAAATATACAGCAAAATTCTTTTATATTTTACCCAAGTTGGACCTGAACAGTAGTACATTATAGAAATCCAGACACAAAGATTTGATTGCCTCATTCCAATTACCAGCAAAAAAAAAAAGCTTGGAATGGATTTTGTTTATTTTCAGTAAGATAATCAAGATAATGGGTATATAAGGCACATCGGAAAGACAAAAATTAGTATATATAATGAACAAGAAAAGTATATTACTCAGTGATATGAGCATATTACCTGACTTTCTACTGGAAATGTGAAATGCAAAAATTAAAAGTGTGATTACGAAATGCAGTGATTGCAATACTAAGTGTAATGACTTTTAAGTGTTTTTGCAAAGAATCTTCAAACTCTGCACTCCCTGGCAAAAGTGACTTTGTCGTTACATCCCTGCTACTTGTACACTTACTCTGAGCTTGCTTAACCTCAGCTTAAAAGGAATACTTTGATGTACTGCAACCTCAGCCTAGATTTATATTTTCTATATTCTTACTTTCAGTCTCTCTTTTCAGAGGAGTACAGTTGCAGTCCTAAGAATTTCAACAGGAACCCATGTTACATAATAGTGATAAAAATAACTCATAGTTTAACACTCAGAATCAAATTCCATTATATAGCATAAGTGTACTAATGAAATTATATTCTGTACATAAAACATCTGCTCATGCACTGAAAAAAGAAGGTAATTCCATGATAACTCAGAGATTTATATAGTAAACTGTGAGTGAACTCACAGCCCCACATTCTATATTCAACACATACTATTAATTAATTAAGCAATAACTCATGCCTGGGTGTGGGTAATGCTGAATATAACCACGGTTGGTGGGGTTTGGTCACGAGGGCAAAGCCCGAGTGACCAAATAAAGACAACCGTGGGTAAATCCAGCATTACCCACACCCAGAAGTGGGTTATTGCTATTATACAATGACATTATTTAAGAAAAAAATACTTACTTTTCTTAAATAATGGCATTGTATAATGCATCCGTACTCCCCTTCCCCAGCTGTCTGGTATCCTAGGGCAGTTCTGATGTACTGCACAAGCGTAAGAGGCATGTTCCCACACTTACACAGTACATCAGTGCTGTGTAGAGGTAGCAACGGAGAAAGGAATATCTCCGTTGCTTTTTTTTTTCAAAGATGCCTCGCTATGCTATAGGAGTTAAACTCATATAACATAGCAAGATATCTTAAAAAAAAGCAGCAGAGATCTTCCTTTCTCCGTAGAAAAGAAGATCCCCGTTGCGTTTTTTTAAGCTATCTCACTATGTTATATGAGTTCTTCAACTCGTATAACAGCAAGATATCTTTAAAAAAAGCAACGGAGATCTTCCTTTCTCCATTGCTATCTCTGAAAAAAAAGAGATATACTAAAGGAAAAAGTCCGGCGACCAGACCTTTTTACGTCAGTATAGTCTCGAATTTACAATGGGCATGCAGGTTGGGCTGGCCAATCAGCGTGCTCATTTTTGCATATTTACGGCCAGTTATTGTATAATTATAAAGTAATGTACACACTAATTAATAAATAACTGGTCAACTAGCCATGAGGAAATCATATGAAAGATCCTGGCTAAATGCTCAAAGTCTAATATAGTTTCTCAGCCAAGATTTACTCAAGACATCACATTCTACACATAAATAAGTTCTTTCAATAATTCAATAAATCAGATATGTACCAACTAACGGATTTATAAAAAAAAGCTATTAAAAATACAAAATGACCCATTTGAACATATTGGTCAGTTTATGCTTCAATATTCCCTTTTTCTACAATGTAACTATTCCCTTTTCCTACCACATACGTATGTTAAATTTCAGTGCACTTCACATCTATGCCTCAGGGTCAGTGCAACATGAGATTATTTTAAATTATTAAATTGCATGCATAGCATTACACTCAATGGCCAATCTTTTTATTATTATTATTTTTTTTATTTTACATTTGTTTACCAGGCTAGTTCAACTGGATACATGTCCATTTTCAGTAGAGGCCCGGGTAGTTAAGCTCCAAGCTAGGACAATGAAATTAACACAATAACATCTAAGGATAACATGAGCTAGTTAAAAACTACTAACAGTATGTATAACAGGTTATCACGGTAAAATGTACAGTGCAGAATACAGGCATAACAAAGGATGCAAGTACAATCTAAATTTACCATGCAGAATACAGGCATAACAAAGGATGTGCAGAATACAGGCATAACAAAGGATGCAAGTACAATCTAAATTTACAGTGCAGAATACAGGCATAATAAAGTAAATACAATCAAGGTAGTCAAGAGATAATTAGTAACATAGTTTAAAAAGGAAGGAGTTGCTTTTAATGAGTAGACTGGTTAGGAAGAGTAGAGTATATAGAGACACTTAGACTAGTCAGGTTTAGAGCATGGGCATAACCAGTGTGTATTGAGGAATACTTTCAGTTTGTTTTTGAAACAGGATAGTGGAGGAAGTGTGGAGAGTTCATTGGGAAGGAGGTTCCAGGCTTTTCCAACTATATTAGAAAAAAGGGAGTCACCAGCTTTATTGTTTGTTTTAGTAGTATGTACTAGAAGTTTCTGAGAAGACCTTAAGGATTCCAGGTTTTTATAAGGAGTGATTAGTGTGGAGAGAATAGGTGTTTTGGAAGGTTTGTGAAGAGTGTTGTGGGCTATAGTTAGCTGATGGAATTTAATTAGATTTTGTAGTTCAAGCCATCCTAGCTGCTTTAGATTGAGGCAGTGATGGGTTCTAAATCGGTTTCCTGTTGCAAATCTGGCAATATTATTGTAGGACATTTCCAATTTGCTAAGATTATTTTTAGATAGGTTAGTAAAAATAGGTGAGGCATAAAGAAGAGAAGAGATTAGATGAGCGTGTGCTATTGTGATTCGAGCTGAGGGTAGGAGAAAGGATTTTATCCTATAGAGAGAGCCTAGCTTTTTGTTGACAGTTTTTATAGTATTGTTAATATGGATGTCAAAGTTCAGATTATTGTCAATGGTGACTCCTAATAGTTTGGTGGATGGTTCAGGGGATATAATGGTTTTATTGGTAGAATTAACTGAGAAATCCAAAGGAGGGGATTTCTTTGTAGGAGAGAAAAAGAGGAGTTTAGTCTTTTTGGGGTTTTGGAGAAGGCATCTATGTGTGAACCATTGCCCAACTGTGCTAAATACTTGCTGGGTAAGATAGAGAAGTTCAGAAGGGGAGGGGGCTGAGCATATCAGTGTAGAGTCATCCGCATATTGTATGCATGTAGCTTGGGGGATGGCAAGGTGGAGGTCATTGATGAATATGGAAAAAAGTAGAGGTCCAAGGATGGACCCCTGAGGGACACCGAGTTTGACGGATAGGTGAGTAGAGAGAGACTTTTGCCATAGTACGGCCTGTTGTCTTTTATCCAGGTAGGACTGGAACCACTTTATGGAGGATGTATCAAGTGACAGGGATTTCAGTATAGTGATGAGAATAGGATCATTTTACTAGATCAAATAAGGGAAAAAACATACCAGTACTCATAACATATTCTTTATGTTTGATGAGTGCAGACGTTAAGTACATGATAACAGATCCCATGTCAAATATAACAAATGCATGCTAAAGTGGTGCTATGCACACACACACACACACACACACACACACACACACACACACACACACACACACACACACACGCACACACACGCACACACACGCACACACACACATGCACACATACATGACACACACACGCACACATGCAACACACACACATGCACACACACACGCTCGCACACACACACACACACACACACACACACACACACACACACACACACACACACACACACACACACACATCATGCATGTTTTGTCTGGCAATTTGCAAAGAGGTTAATTCTGCAAGCTGTAGTTCCTGTGGTACAGGTTTTGATTCCCTTAGCTCTCATTTTCTTCCTGTGTGACCTTGAGCAATTCACTTAACCAGACATTGCTCCTAAGCATACCTCTCAACTGTACAGAATTTCGCAGAATGTCCAGATTTTTGCTTCATGTTTTTGGTGTGTTCCTCCTTAAATCTGTACCTTTCTGGCAAATACCTGAGGATTGAAGCCATTAAATAATGACAAACGTTTGAGTTTAAGACTCAAAATCCTTCAGAAAATTCATGCTAATGCAAAATCTATTATTCTATTAACTATCTGATTGTAAGAGCAATATTTAAAATCTATCCCTATTTACCCCCCCCATCATTTTAGGCTTTGTCCAGATTTTATGCTCTAAGAGGTTGAAGGGTATGCTCCTGAGTCACCTCTGAAAAGTGAATGTGTCTTTTGCAGGGAGAATAAGATCTCCTATACCATCCATGAGGGTCTTAATCCACCATCATCCTTATTTATATTCTAAGGTTGCTCCAACTCAGACTAAGGAAACTTATTCAAAAAAAATGTTCTACACTTTCTGTGAGAGACTGCAATACTGTTGTGTCAATATCTTAACAGGTACACATGCATTTGACACAGAAAAATCAGAAGGTTGTGGATTCTATTCCCAACCTAGGAATTTGGATTCACTGTTGTATTACTGACAATGAAGTGTAACATAAACAGGTATACTGTACACCTGAGTGTGTACTATCCTTTGGATGAGATGTTAAACCTAGGCCCCATCTACCTGGGCTCAAGTGAAAAGAGTAAGGAAACTTCCCAGGTCTCCTGGCCAAATGTCCCCTAGTCAGTATGAATATCATATTGGGTCTCCTTCAAAAAAAGACCACTGACCTAGAAGGACTAAACAGGTTAACAAAGAATAAATGAAAATAAATATGGGCCTCTCTCAAAAAGAGGCAGTGACCTGTTGGAACTAGCCCAGTCAAAATAAAAATAAATAAACCTGAGTTAAAAAAGTTAACTCATTCTGATTCCACACATATCTGTTCAACATATAACAAACAAACAAACAAACAAACAAACAAAGATGTATGATGAAATAATTTATTAAGCTATCATACTCCAACAATGCAGAAACAAGCAAAAAAATGCATCAGGCAGCCAAAAGGAACTGTGAAACAATGATTGTGTTCGTATTATCAGGCAGGTTACAGGTTTTAATAGGTAATCTAAACTCATAAATCAAACAATGAATTTGTTATTTTGAGATCAAATTATGCAGCCCATTAAAGTTGCCCACTTGCTTTTGTGATGTCTAAAGACAGTCAGTGCTTTCTCATAGTTCATTAGTCAGCCACAGATATGGAGAACTTACTGCTGTGATGTCCACCTATACTGAACTGTTAAACATAGGTTCATAGGTTCATAGGTTAGTGGAAGGGAATAGCAGGGAATTGGAACTAAGGAAAGCAAGGTTTAATGTCAATGCCCCATTCAGGTGTTTAGTATAATGCTTCCTTGTAAACTAATTGTAGTAATTTATTGGCTGATATCTGTGTGGATAGCCTGGACTATGGATCCATTTTTAGCTACGACCTAGCTTGATGTGCTAAACTGAATTAGTGTTACAAACATAGTAAGGCAGTACTACCATATAGACCACTAAAGAACAAAATCCTATAATGTCATATTAATTCCTACACTGTAGCAAACAAGATAATGAACATGAGCTAATAATAATTACTCTTCATACACTATGCTGTGAATCATCAAAGTGAAATTGTCAGCTGACGCAAGTCAAAGAGCTGCAGTGGTCAAGTGTTACATCCATTTGCAAACTGATGAAGCGAACTGGACAAAAAGTAGGAAAAATATAACCAAACACAAAAAGCTGCATTACCATTGTAGAGTAGCAGTAGAAATACATAGCATGTATGCCGGACCAGTGGATGCTGGTCTAGTATGACATGAAAACCAACAAAAGACCAAGTGACACATACAGATCGACAACAAATACAGACATTGCTGAAGGACTGACTCACTAGAAAAACAAAAGAAACACTGGGAGAAAAGTGGCATGCAGAAAAGCATGATGCTCCAAAAATTGAGTTTGTCAACATGTTCAAAAAGAAGCATAAGGCGATTAGTGCTGGTTGAAGCACCCTAAAAAGAAAATGCAGTCATGATACTAAGACCAATTGGATCTGTAGGAAAACAGACGTCTGACTTCATGAACTGCAAGAGCAGCACCGGGGTGTAGAAATAGACACTTTATTTACAATTGGTGCCACATGTTACCATAAAAAGGCGATTTTAAATGTATATTCTTCTTAAGGAAAGCATGGTTTCATAGCATTGTACAGTAGATAACAGCTCAGATATTTCTAAACAATTAGTTGCTGTTTGAAATATCCATTTTCAGAGAGATGCTCTGAAAAAATGTACTCACTTGAGTACAGTGAGTATGCCTAGCTACACATAACAAACAAAGTGGAATAGGACAGCAAAGCAGCAGGTAGCATAGATACTATCATACCAAAAATAAAGTGACCCTCCCCTACCACAGTTTACTATTGTTTGTGCGAACGACATTCTATCGGCTGCAATGTGCCAAAAAACAGAATGTCGAACGCACAAGCACTTTTGCACCAGATAGTTGACTCCACTTATGCAAATGCACAACTGCATTCGCATAAGTGGAAATCGACTACCTGCACAGAGGTCACAGTACAGTGGGGAGTGGAAATTCATCCACATCCTACTGTAGTGCGATCTCAGAGTTAGAATATATAAGTACGGGGGTGTGAGGGGTGCAGGGCAGCTTTCCCCCTTGTAAAAACATGATAGCTGTATAGGAGTTTGATTTACATAAGCTCCTATACGGCTATCACGTGGTGGTTTTGACAACAATGTCGAGTCAAATGCGTGGAGCATTTGGTTTGACATTGTGAAAGTTATTTGTTTTTACTTTCGGTACTACCGTTCGTTTATTTGAACGGAAAATGTTTTTCTGTTTGAACAAACAATAGTAAACCCCCTACTACTGCTCTTTTGCTCTGTCACCAGATCATCCCATTAGCACATACTATTTGCAAGCTTTCTGTTTTCATGGAGCAGGTAGCCCATAAATTGATTATTCAAGTGCATGCAGTGATCACACCCATAAAGCACTGTAGCTTTTTGAATAGAGATGCCACAATTCATAGATTTATTTATTTTATTTAGTTGTTTTAAGTAAAGAAGTGCCATGATTCTTTGCTTAAAGCATAAATAAAATAAATAGTTAAATGGACATTGACCCCCTCCCATTCAAAGCAGCTGCATTAGTGGCACCCTACTTATGCACTAGCTATTTGCACCATGGAGCTGTGGGCACAGAGTGGCCAACTGATTCACCACTGTCATAATCCCCTCTATAGCAAAGCAGTACAATTCTGTTAAACTGAGCACAGCTCATCTTAATGTCTATGAAAATTACTCACAATGTGTAAAGGACATATGTGCAAAGAGCACTGACAGATATTTTGAATAGTAATCTTAATAATTACAAGTCTAACAATATTGAGTCATAGTCTATTGTACAGTCTTTTGTAAAAAAATGTGCATACAGTTCCTGGTTATACCATACACAACTATAAAACAAAAATTGGGAAAAATCAGATAGAGCAGTGACCTGGGTGATTCATGGTCACAGATATATGGGGCAGTGTAGATCCCTCTGTCTCAACTTCACAAATACAAATGTCAAAAGTGTAAAGAATTAGTGGGTGTATATCGGGAATAATAAATTACAAGAAGTAGAAGATGTAAAAAAAAGTAAAACAGAAGCAGGGTGAACACTTTTTTATAAATAAATTTCAAGCAACATAAAAGAATATTGTTTGTGTGTGTGTTTTGCAGTACTTCTTGTTGTTGATTACCACAAGTGTTTATTTTATGTCCCCAACTTAAGAATTGTGAGAATTACATCCAGCTAGCTGTTTGGAAAATCCCCTTATTAAATGCCCACTGTTATTAATGTGTTTAACCCATTCTATTATCTTCTCAAACAAATGTATAATGGTACCAACAGTTAGACCATAGTCTTCACTTAAGAATTCATATTAAGTCATTGAACCTACAATGACTGCGCCAGATGAATTCAATGAAAAATAATTTGAAAAAAAAGGTTAAATGTCAACTTTCATATAAACTGTATGCAAAAAAGCAGTTCTCTGCATCTATTCTCCCCATCTCTGTAATAACGGCAGCATTATTTAGGCTTTGAGGGGATAAGGAGAAAACTTTCTTAGCCTCAAAGTTTCATTATCTTGAATTAGTACAGCAATACATGTGACCTCAATGAGCCAATCATTAATTTCTCAACTATTCCCATTCTGAATAAAGCCGCACCAATGGACTACCTGTGTCCTTTTCAATAATGTCCTATGCACTAAAGAGCAGGCTGGGGCAGAAAGGAGAGGAATCAGAGAGGAAGGAGGGGCACCTTGCGTTTATTAGCAGAGTAGAAGAGATGAGATGTCACAGTGTTCACTTTGTGATGTAAGACATAAAAATACCAGTTGTTGTCTCTCCATTTTTATTAGGTTGGAGTAACACACATGGGACAATTGTGCATCATGCTTTCATCACTGTGTATTTAAGCACCTTGGAAATTAGGTTATATGGCTAAAACACCAGTTATGTGGCTGTTTACGGAGCCTGTCCCACTCAGGGGATCTTTTGTTACCACTATCGCAAGGTCTTTTTATATGAGGGTGCTGAAAAGACCCCCAATTTAGCATCAAGACAGCCTATCCTGTAAAAAAAGTTGTGTCTGACTTCAGGCAGGAAAGAGCAAGCTAAATGAATGAGAAATCTGTAACAGACATTGCATTTTCCAGCTGAGCAGCCAAGACAAAAATGTTTAATGACTTCTTCTGTATAAAATCAAGATAAAGCACAATGGCTCTGCATTGCATTCAGCTTTAACAATTAATGTTTTTTTATTTTGCTTGCATGTTAGTATGTCCTATAGATATGTGACCCATAACCCATATTTCTGCACATACAAGCTTATTTTTGTAGTCACAGCAAGGTTACTTCTAAGACACAGTATTATGTTTTGCAACAATGCACTTGTTTTGTCACGCAAATGAGTAACCATTATCATACCATTGCATTCCTTCTGGATGATCCTTAGTGCAGCCATTCTATTTAAGTCCAGTTTCAGATACTGCATTCTTCCACCTAAGCTTTCTTGTAGTTCATAAATATGTACACTACTCTTCAGTGAGACTACAATGGGAAGATATTTCTACAGCCACTAGATTGTGACTTTAAAAAAAGGCCATTGTGCTGTTGGATAGCTATATACAGCATGAATTCATCTGAAACACTTGATCTTTATTCCCATCTTATGTTTCATAGAATTTGCAAATGTTGCACTTACGTGTTCTAGTGGTTGTTGCATTATTCTGCAACCTCTTTCCTTCGGAATTCTACTTCCCTTCAAAAGTTCTTAATCAGTCTCATTTAAATCACAGTTCTAGTGAAGCTGCTTTAAGAAGCAAAACAGGTTCATTTCTGATCAATATAGATTTTTCCTTATTGATCACATACATGGCAGTACATGTACACCTTATGCACTTATTCCCATGCAAATGACTGCATTATAATTAGTAAACATGCAGCTGCTGAATGTACCTTTGGCCTGGGTTTTGGCCAAAAAAAAAATAAAAAAATAAGAAGATGGATTTGACACAATGGATAAAGTCCTTTCCTTATAAATTCAATGTGCAGGGTTTGATCCTCACTCTAGGCAGTTAGCTGAACATAAAATGACCCTTTAGAGCAGTAATTAAAACCAAGACATTCTGCTTGACAGCAGTCCCCATTGCATTTATGCCAGCCATCACTTTTTACTTTTATTTCTTTTTATCCCCCAGTGGCATTCAAATGATCTGCTCACCCCCAAGACACCTTCATTTTCTACAGCTGAGGGTCTAGCTTCACCCCCCACACTGACTGAGGTAGCACATCTTTAAAGTATACTTAACTGACCCTGAGCTGTAGAAACTGTAGGGCACTCTTGCATCATACTTAATACTTCATTAGAAGATTTTTCAGAATGTCCTAAGTCCCCTCCCCCCTCCAGAAGATATGCACACTGCTGACAGGGAACGCACAGTGTTAGGCCTAAGAATGTGTACATGCTTCCACACATATACATGCTTATCCTTGATTGAAGAACTACCCTGCTGCTTGGCAGGATGAGAGCTTACTGCAGTCATGTTGAGGAAGTCAGCACCAGTGTCAGTGGACCTTTTCACATCTCCATCAGATGGTTGAAAGGGCATCAGCCAGTCACTCCCACCTCCATCAGCCTATTTCTTCAGACGCTAAGCCTCTAATCAAAATTGTGTAAGCTGGGTTGTAGTCAGGGCTTTATTTTTTATGCAAATAAGCTAATAATCATCAGGTTTTTCAAAGGATGCATATCTTGTTTGTGTAAAGTGTTAAGAATCAGGCACATAACCTTTTCATAGGCAGAGTTCATAATATTAAAATAACCCTACTTTATGGAAAATACTTGCATATCAGTGGACAACTGATTTTCATCAGTCAAATGGATAAAACTGTGAGTGACAGCATGGATGAATTTGGTATATACTAGACAAGAACATACTGAAAAAATAATCATAGATGTGAATTCCTAAGGACAGAGAGCCTCAAAGCACCACTGAATTGTTAGAAGCTGAGGCTTTTATGGAGCCCCCATTGCTTACCACCTGATATGCCAGAAGGATGAAATAATACCTTTATATAATACATGTGCAATTTTTAACTTAATAAGAAAAGAAAAGGGTTAATGCCTTTTTGTATGCTAGATCACACCTTAAACAAAACAGAACAGCATATTTCTTTTTCTGTTTGATATTGCTGTATTAAGACACTGAAATGTCATTTTCGTCAGAGTCGAGTTGAGGGGGAAGCATAGCTGGTATCCAGGCAATGGATGACATGAGAAGAGGTGTCAAGTTGCCAAAAATATAAATTTTCACATTTGTATCTTATTAGTATAAGCAAAATGTATTAAACAAACACAATGCATTGTACACCTACTGCTAGAAACCTGATCGGAAGAAAATAAAAGTTTAGAGCATGTAGAGGAAGACAGAGGGTATGACATAGTATATGAAGTCAGTTGTGTAGTAATCATTATTTATACATGAGTAAGGATTACAAATGCAGGCTCTGGCTTAGATCTTTCACCCCCTGGATCTGTGAAACCTGTCACTCAGTCTCCTGCGGTGTGTCTTCCTGTCTCCGAGCCACTGGACCACCTGCTGCCCCCAACTCTCATCTACTGCATCGCCTGAAGGCCTCAATGATAACAGCATCGATTCCAATGTACATCTAATTACTTCTCATAATCTATTCATTTCACAATAGTGCAGTGAAACATCTGTCACATCATAAACTCATTGGCACCCCTATCAAACCATTAAAACACACTACACTGTCATTTATCAGCCACCCTGGTCCAGTGTTTCACAACATAATGCAAAAGATTTTCAGCAGGATTTTTCTCACAGCCTGCAGCTTTTTCAATCAGAGTGAGGCAAGAAAGAATTACTTTTAAAATTCAAAAGAAAGTACTGCAGTAATTTTGATACAAGTACATTTTTATTATACAATAAATAAGATAAATGTTACAGTAAAAATTAAATGACATGCAATAGCAAAGTTAAGCTTTGCAGTTTATGTTTGCTTGTTAATTAATTGTTTTAAGTCATGGCTTAACTAGAAAAAGCATAACTCCTAACCTACTGAAACATATTGTTTCCAGCTGCGTTTGTGCATGTGGTTGGTGAGGGTGCATAAATATCAATGCAGCATTGTACATAATAAGTGCAGTAGTCAGCAGTGTTATGTAAATACAATATAGTACAACATATGAAAATACAGTCGAATGCAATCAGTTGAAATCAAACTGTGCAGGAAGCCTTAGCAGAACTGTAGTGCTATAGTAAGTACAATTAATGTTATAAAACAAAGTAAAATAATTCAGTGATGTAAGATAAGTGCTGTTGTAAGAATCAAGTCAAAGACTGAATAAAAGTATAATTCCCCCAGTAAAGAAAATGGTATGGGCAAGGGCAGTACAGCATGAAAAAATGGCAAGGTAGAAATGGAATGCATAGTCAGAAAGGGGGAAGGGAAGAAAGGAAAAGAAACTACGCTGTTTGCTGGAGCACAGACTGCCTTTTTATGAGCCATGTCACTCAGTATAGCTCATAAAAAGCTTCTTTAGACAACTACTTTCACACATTGCAAAATAAATTATTAAAGCATACATTTACCTTAATTTGAGGAGCAGGCTAGTCCAAAAATATTCAATATTTGTGCAATCGATACCCCTCCATTTTCAGGTCTGGTTAAGTGTCATATATTCTGCCTGCCTGTTAGGCCCTGCATTGCAAATTTTAGTGACTAGGTATTCAGAGAAAGGATAATCAGAAAGCGCATCTGCAGGGTAAGAGCAGTACCTAAAAAAGTGACCAGGAGAGGTTAGTGCAAAATTAGAGCAAAGTGTTTCAGAGCTGAGAAGAAAACTAAAAAAAAAAAAAAAAAAATATATATATATATATATATATATATATATATATATATATATATATATATATATATATATATATATGGTTTCACTTTACAATCCCGAAATACTGACATATTGAAATTCAGTATCTCGAGACTGTAAAGCCGAAAACTTAAAAACCCGAAACCCCAAAAGCACGAAATTCAAAATCATGACTGCCCACATACATACTCCACACACAAACAAGCACACATACACCTTCCTCCCTACACTACAAACCAAGAAAACATTCACAAACACAACAAAACAAACACACGCGCAGACCCTACATATAAGCAGGGGTGCTAGCCTCGCTGCACCCCCACACCCTCGCTACTTATATATACTAACTCCGAGATCACACTAAAAACACAAAAACATAAAAAACACTACTACACATTCTAGACTCCCCTTGTACAAACACACATCACATACATACAAATGTCACCACTCTCAACACTTACACACTTACAATCTTACCTACCTAGCCTAACCCACACCTCAAAACTCCAAGCACACTCACACACACTAAAATCCCTACCCAAAACCCGTAGTAAAACATCACTTACCTGAATCTCAAGTTACATCCACATATCACACCGCACATCATGAACACAGGGATTCCCACGTTACGTATGCACCTCTATAACCGCAGATTTGACATTTCTGCATTCGGCAAATCTGCATTCAGCATTCTGCACTTTTGCATAAGTGCAGTTTCGACACTTCGGTCTCGAGCTACTGAAGTCTGATATTTCAGTACTTCAAGATTCTGAAGTGAAACTATATATATATTTATATATATATATATATATATATATATATATATATATATATATATATTTATATATATATCTTGAACACATGAAGAAAACAAGAAAGAAACTATTATTTCATGGACAGCGTAGCTCTGGAAGCAGTAGAAGATATCTTAAATGAATAGTCAAAGTTAGAATAGTGGATGTAGCTGAAGTCCACCAATAATTTGAAGATGTAGTAGTGGAAATTAACTAGTTCTATGAGAAAAGATTGTGTGTGGACTGAGTGACTGACCAACTGACAGACTGTCTGACTCTGTAACTCTCCGAATGACTAACTCACTTTCTGCATTGAAGCAGTAAAAACATTGTAAAATGGTGAGTATTGTAAAGATAGCTAACTAAAAAACGCAGAATGAAACAGATATGGGAAAATAGAGCTTCATTGTGCCTGGATTTTGTGACTGCAAGACTTGGATTACTTCTAAAACCATCTGGAAATACAGACCTGATATAAGTATATATTTTTCTCTTGCTCTCACTGTTTTAGTGATATTAAACCATTCCTTGCCACATTTATTTATTTTGTTAAAATGTATCACTGTTTTTCAGCCTGCACTTGTTAAAGAAATTCCATCTGTTTGTTATTGTACTGCTCTAAGGTTGTTTTAACAGTATTCGGCAAAAAGTGTTCTGAGACTGTCAAAATATTTCTAAGTTTTGCAGAGTTTATGTGTGTTGTGAACATTTCTCAGGGTTACTGAACTTCTTTCCAGGGTCTCCTGATATTGCAGGAATTCTTACTTCTGTTCTAAAGCATTTGTTACTGCACATGAGCTCAAAGCCAGCTTGTCTTACATTGGGAAGATTCTTTTGCAATCTGGTGGGAGCAGAGAATTAAATTCAACCCATGCAAGGTGGGAACTACTGGTCAGTAGCCTTTTGTGTTTTTATCTGATTTGCCTGAGGGTTTAACTTTAGAAAAGTCTTTCGTCCTGCTGGTATAAAAGCCTTTCCCAAAAATGGTTCCCCATGCTTGCATATAAGCAAATCTCTCTGGTTTGAAATACTCTATAGGAAACACTCTCCATAGTCTCCCTCTGTTCACAGCCACTCAAACAGCTGCCAGTTTGTGCATAGGGTGATACCACTGCAGGTCATCTAATAGTATACTACTAAACACTCTCTCTCTCACTTTAAGTAACTCTCCCTTACTCCTTCCCATCTAGAAATTGTGTTTACTTGCCTTACATAGCATAGGCTAGATTCAGACCTACTGAATCTAGACTGTTTGATATCTCTCTACTCTTAAACCAGACATCTAACATTAAGTTGACCCCCTGCACACTTGTGGCAGAAGTGTGCAGCTCAGGACCCATCTGAGTTGGGGATTGCTGGAGAAAGGCTCAGATTGGGCTTACCCATTGGTAGTTGTGTTAAAACTGTTTAAAGTTGCCTGTATATAAGCTTCGCATTTCTCATGGGTTTGTGCTCAATTTACTAAGGCTGCCTAGCATTTGGAAACTTCAGCTAGAGGTCTGGAGTACATCTGCACTGAAATCCAAGGCATTCTGACAACCATTTATTCCTAAAGCAAACTAACTCCCTATGTGAGAGACGCAAATATATTATGGAATTAGAGTCAATTCTGTCACGTAAAAACAAACTAGACATCAAACAGGTTGCCAGCACACACACTTCACTTCTCATGCAAACCTGACGTCTCATACAAAATAAGGTCACAACACATAAACCCACATATGCAGAGGTACTCACTAAAACCCTACCAAAAGAACAGAGACCTCCCAAATGCACATCAACCACACTCAGCACTAAGTAAAAAGAAATCACTACACATATCAGTACACACACACCTTTGTCTCAACAACTAAGTCCCTAAGGCAAAACACATCAAATGTCTTGGTCATAGATAACGCCATAGTGAGACACACAGATGTCCTCCTCACCATACTAGACATGGAGAAGGTCACAGTCAGCTGCCAATCAGGTGTCACGATCCAACAAGTCACACAGGCACTCATGTCTCTCAACAAGTACCGTTATGACTCTGCCATAGTCCATTTCGGAGTGAATGACTTGAGATGTACCTATCTGTACTATATGAAGAGAAATATGACATAACTCTCTGATAATGTGTCCCAGAGAGATATGTCCCTAGCCCTAAGCAGTATCCTACCCTCACCCAGGATGATGTCACAATATAAATAAAAAATTATTGACTTCAGCAATTGACTCAGTTTCTGGTGTCAGTCCAAGGGGATCCAGTATCTGTCAACCTGGGAGGATATGGTAGACAGTCCTTGCTGCTATTCTAGAGATGGTCTGCAGCTGCCACCCCCCCCCCCCCAGGCTTTTGGATACTGGAAAATGCCCTTGCCTGCCCCATAGTGCCTTTTTTAGGCAATGTCAAAACAACAAATTTTCCAATGTAACAAAATCTAATAGAGACAATCTCAGGGTCGTGCTGCTTAATGCTAGGAGTTTAAACATGAAACTGCACTGCCTGGAAGCAGTCTTCATTTTAGAGGATGCTGATGTCTGTGCAGTTATCGAGACATGGTTCAAGATTACTGAGAGCACCCCAGCTGTGCAAGACTACGATGCCTTCCACTCATTCAGACCTCAAAATGAGTGTGAAGAAACCAAAGGTTAACGTGTATCCATCCTCATTAAAACCAAATACACTTCAAGACTGGTCAGACAGCATGACTCTCTCAAACTACTCCATGTACAATTAACTATTGGGAAAGTACCATACTACATCATATAGATGCCCCACCATCAACCAGGATAAGTACACCGCCTACCTCAGTTTACTGGAATCCCTCGCTATACAGCCCAACACCTTAGTCATGGGAGATTTCAACTATCCTTCCATAGACTGGGGGAAATACACAAGCAGAGGTTCCTGGATTTTGTTAACACAAATGACCTGGAATAGATAGTCTGCACCCCCACTAGGGGCTCTAATGTTCTCGACATAGTACTCACCAACATGGGGAGTCACTGTACTTCCCCATGAGTGATGCCCTCCCTGGTTAGGTCAGACCAAAAATCAGTCTCGTTTGAAGTAACTACTAGAACTGGCACCCTTACAGGAACAAAAATTATTTAAAACTTTACCAAAGCTAATTACAGCCTACTAAGCAATGGTATAAAAAGCTTCATACCACCTTCAACCACAGACATCAATGATCACAATGCATAAATGTATGCAAATGCCCTATACAAACACTTAAGTGCCTGCATAAACTCTGCTATACCTGACCAGACCAAAACCAGGTCTTGCAGTAAAAACAAGCCACCATGATGAAATTCAGGTGTAAACAGATTATATAACAAGAGGAAGAAACTGTTGTCCAAAAGCAAGAGGGAAATCACTTTGCAGAGGATGAGCTCCCTCCTAAGCCTAAACAAGAAAATGAGAACTTTTTTAAAGTCTTCTAAACCAAATTATGAAACTAAAATTGCATCCCTAGTGAAAGATTATCATAAGGTATTCTTTATCTATATCCAGAGTCTAAAAGGGAATGCCCAGCTATGTGCTGAACTAGTTGTAAATGAGATCTCTCATACTGCATTGGAAGATATCACCAACCTGTTAGCTGACAGATTCAGCACAAACTTTACTCCCTATCTCCACCTACCATATCCAAAAGCATACCTGACACCAGGCCTCTGCCTAGTATCTCTAGAGAACAGGTCATCTCTGCACTTGCCAAGGCCAAAAACATGACTACAATGGGACCAGATGATATCCCAGGTTGTTTACTTCTTCTTCCAGCTTTTTCCAGGTTAGGGGTCGCCACAGCGGATCACCTGTCCGCTCATGATTGGCAGTGGAGTTTTACAGTGTTGAGTTGCCAGCCCAGCACCCAACCTTCCACAGAAGGCACACACATGCACACACTCATACCTAGGGCCAATTTAGAGTGTCCAATCCACCTACAGCATGTCTTTGGGATGTGGGAGGAAACCAGAGCACCCGGAGAAAACCCACACGACCACAGGGAGGACATGCAGACTCCGCACAGAAGGCACCCCAGCTGAGGATCAAACCGGAAAACCTCTTGCTGTGAGGCGGCAATGCTAACCGCTGCACCACCGTGGCCACCCAATCCAGGTTGTTTACTAGAAAGTCTAAAACAAGACCTAGTGGATCCACTTGGCATTCTCTTTAATCATAGCTTGAAAACTGGCTATGTTCCTGAGAATGATGAACAGTAACAGTAACCCCCCTGCACAAAGAAGGGCCATCAACTGACCCTGGAAACTACAGATGCATAAGTCTATCCAGCCTCATCTGCAAGGCCAAGAAAAGAATTATCATGGACCACATCAACAGGGACATAGGTGATCTTCAAACTCTAGACCCAACACAGTTTATTTTTTTTTTTTTTATTAATTAATTAATTTATTTATTTAACATTTGTTAACTGGGAAAGTCTGACTTGGAACAAAGCCAATTTTCAGTTTAGGCCCGGGGAGAAAGGCTCCAGATACATGCCTTTGGAACATTTGACTTTGTTAAGGGTAGATCATGCTTATTAAACCTAGTGGACTTCTTTGAGAAAGTCACCAGAATCATGGATGAAGGAAAGACAGTGCATACTGCCTATCTCAACCTTGCCAAGTTTTTGCCACAATTCCCCACTCTGGCATAATTGAGAAACTCTCACAGATAGGGATTAACCCTTATGTTACTAGATGGGTAGCCAACTGGCTCAACAACAGAACACACTCTGTCAAAAATTGGTGACTCCACCTCCAGCAGCAGACCCGTCACCGGTGGAGTACCACAGGGTTCTGTGCTGGGAGCCTTTCTCTTTGGCATCTATTTCTCAGAAGTCCAGGCCAAAATAGATGGCCTTTGGCTCACCATGTTTGCTGATAATTGCAAACTGGGCACAGTCATTGAGTCCCCCAACAATGTCAAAATATTACAAGAGGGGCTAACACAAACAATGATTGGTGTCAAAGTCATGGCCTAAAACTAAATGCAAAAAATGTATCATTTTCTTTGGCAAAACAGAATTCCCTAAAAATTACAATATTAACAGCGCAGCCCTGAGTTCCAACCCAGTGGTGTGAGACTTGGGAACACAGGGTGATAGCATTCTGAATTTTGAGCACCAAGTTTTCATAGTGGTAAGGAAAACCTTCTGTGTAGTGCACCTCATAAGCAAGGGCATAGCATCCAGTTCAAGGGATGCTATAACTCCACTGTACTTGACCCTAATCAGACTACTAATAGTGTATAATACACCCTTGTGCATATACCTCACCAGACACCTGCAGCAGCTGGAGTCACCTCAGATGTTTCTCACTAAGAAAATACAGGGAGCCCAAGCCATGACTTATGTGGACAGGTGGAAAGCCCTGTCACCTTACTCTACATCTTATAGGCTGCTGAGAGGTGACTTGTGCCTGGCCTATAGGGCAATCTCCAACCCTGTCCTAATGGAAATGCTGCACATCCGCAAGCCAAATGGCACAAGAGTCACTCACTCTAGGGATCTCAACCTAGCTTGTGACATTAACAGAGCACGTTAGAGAGACAGATATGTCTCCCAGAGACTGACACTTCTCTGGAATAGACTTCCTATTCATGTAAAACAGAGCTCCTCACTGACCATATTCAAACGCAACCTAGATAAGTGGATGGTAGACTGGAAATTCACCCCTGGGGTGGTTCCCATGTCTCTCATGGACAAGGGTAGCCAGTGTTGATCACAGACCTGTTCTGTTCATAAATTTATTCTGTGAATTACCCAAAAAGAACAAAATGGGATACTTGGGAATAACTTTGTTAGGCTTGTTAAGGATCTAGGGTCACTAGCCTAGTAACCTCCTATGAACCTATGAAAACAGGTAAGAAAGAATGCAGACTATAGTTAAATACAATAGTGACTATCATGGCAAAGATAACTTTGCAAGCAGGCAGGAAGATGAGATTCATTTCATATAAATATGTACCAGTTCCAGGATGTAATGTTCATGCTTGTGAATATTTCCCTTGTAATAAACAGGCAGAGGACTGTTAATGGAACACCAAAATCAGGAAGAACGGTCCAGGCGAAACCAAGGATAGCAGTCATAAACCATGTTTATTCAAATAACACAAGTGCTTTCACCCTGACTCAAATGCACGGCTTTATCATGTGAAAAAACTAAGAACATTATAATGGTCCCTATTTAAATAAGATCCATTCATAAAGAGTGCCAAAACATTTAAAGTGCTAGATACACATGAAATCTATTGACAGTAAATTATTTTAAACGTGTATGGTTACAAAATAGAATAAAAATGCTTTAGGCAATATTTACATAACATTCAAATGGTTTTCAACCAATGCTTTCACATGAAAGTGAAAAAAATAATAAAAGGTGCAAAATATATATGTGTTAAAAACATTAAGGGTGAATGATATAAGTACCTCACCCTATCTGTGGAGATTTATAGCTTCTCAGCTCTATTCACTAGGTGTGGTTTAATTGACACATATTCGTTCAGCCCTAGTGGCTGGGAAGAATTTAGTTTCAGTTGCCAGAAGGTCTCCCTACAGCACAATCAGTTCTCCCAATTACCACCCCTTGGGTCCGGGACAACTTGCTCCAAAATTCCAAAAGAAAAACCAGAGTGTGTAGGTTACAATCGCAAATGCTTTCATAGTGCATTGTTCAAATTCCCTCTCCTTATACTGTAAACATGTTCATAAATACGTTTACCCAATGCTCTTTCTGATTTACCCACATAAAAACACGTGCAGTCCCTGCAATGAGCTAGGTATACTATACCCTTAGTTGCACAAGTCCCCTTCCTAAAATGAACAATGGTACCCTCATAGTTGTTTAGGGTGACACTAGCATATTTTGAAATGTATTTGCAATTTGCACACCTTCCACATTTTCTTGTTCGTGGTTCACACCCTGCTTTGTTATAATGGTTTTTCCTTTCGAACATCCTCTTTAAATTAGTTCCTGTTTTAAAGACAAAATCAGGCCGCTCACTAATCTTATGGACGATATCCTTGTTACATTTCAACATCTTCCAGTCTTAATCTCCTTAGAACCGTGGTTGTACTCTATCACCATAGATCTCTTAAAATTGTTACGGCCTTCTCCCACCACAGTGTCAACTGCCACAGTTTACCTAATAATGGCAGATATTTTACACCCCACCCCATTTTAACCTCTTGGACAACAGCTTCAATAAGGGCTGCTGGATAACCTCTAACTTTAAAAAGGTCAGATATAAATTTGATTTCAGTTTTGAAATCTTCCCTTTCAGAGGTCATTCTGGCTACCCTAACCATCTGACCTTTAACAATGCTTTTTTTCTGTTTCCAAGAATGATCACTGTTAAAGGGAAGACATGAGTTACTAAATGTGTTCTTTCTATGAATTTTAGATTTCATACCCTTGATGGTTTTATCTAACCTAATATCTAAATAATCAATCCCATTATGGCCAACTTTAAAAGTGAATCTAAGGAAACTAGTAATGGAATTTAAAAATGCAAGAAAATCAGTGATAAAGTTAACTGTTCCCTCCCAAAGAATAAACAAGTCATCCAAAAAATACCTATAACATTTTATATTCTTCCAACAAGTGGAGTTAAAGATGTATTGTAATTCCCACTTTAATAATACCAGATTGGCATATATAGGGGCACAAGCTGCCCCCATAGCAACTCCCCTAATCTGTTTGAAAGTCTCACCCTCAAAATAGATGAAGTTGTTCTTCAACACAAGTCTCATAAGTTCAACTAACACATCTACATCAATGTCCAACAATGATCTTTTTTCTTCCAGTATTGCCCAGAATAGTTCAAGCCCCTCCTCTGTAGGAATACATGAGAACAAATCAACCACATCAATGGTTATAAAATACACTTCACCTACATAGGGCTGCTGGGGTAAACCGGTCAAAAAGTCCCATGAGTCCTTTAGTAGGTGAGGGTAACTCACTGTGATGTGCTTTAATACCGATCCAAAAAGGTTGCTATACAGTAGGTCTTAGAGCCTTCACTAGAAAATATAGGTCTATAGAGAGGGTCGCTTGTAGACTTATTTACTTTAGGGATGCCAAAAAAAGTGACCAACCTTGGTTTCTTTATTAATAAGGTGTTTGCAAGCTTCTCATCTAACCTGTTTTCAAGTACTAATTCTTCCAACGTAAGGTCAATCTTTCTATATGAAGTATTTATTTAATTGATGGATACGGGTACATATACATTCATATCATTTAAAATCTCAAGGATTTTACTTTTGTAGTCAAGGGTATTAACTAAAACCATACCACCCCCCCCCCCCAATCAGGTTTCATGATTCGAATTTCTCTGTCAGTAACCAATTCCTTCAAAATTTCCCTTTCTTTAATAGACAAGTTTGTTTTAAATCCATGTTTTTTCCAGAAGGTCTTGTTGGTGCTTAAATCATATATATCCGATGCACAAACTTCCTCAAACATTTGTAGTACCGGGTGTAAGGGAGGGTTAAAAGTACTCAATTTCCTAAATTTATTATTGTCATTCATATCAACCTGATCGAAAATAACAGCCAAGTTGAGTTTTCTAACAAAAAAAACTTAACTCTAACAAGGCATCACAAACATTAAATCTAACAGTAGGGATAAACTTGAAATCTTTTCCAAATAAATGAAAGTGCTCCATTTTAACATCTATTCCACTCAAGTTGAAAATCTTAAAGCCATTACAGGAATATGTGACAACATCAGTATCCACTTTCCTTTTGGGTCTTGTTGGATTCTTTCCTCTCCCCTTCCCACCAGAAAAATCCTGCTCGTTGACCTCACATCCTTCACTGACAGTCTCCATATGCCCATCATGGTCAAAACCCTCCTGTGGATTGGTGAAGTTAAATCCCTCCAATACTAAAGGGGTAGTGGGACTATTGTTGAAAATGTCTACAACTACTTGTTTGTTAGTTTCTTCAACAACTAAATTGTCCAAATTGTTTGGGGGTGGGGTAGTAGAATCTGATGTATTACAAGCTCCATACACACTATTTTTTGAAATTCTTCCCTTAAACACATAAGCCCTATCTTCACTATATTGTTTTAAGTCCCTACGAAACTTCTTTTGTTTTCTCAAAAAAACTTCTTCACATTTCCTATCCACATGGTTAAAAATACGTTCATATGTGTCCTTATTAAATTCAAATAAATAATGGCTTTATACAACTTTTCAGCATTAGACAATAAAAACTCAACTTTCTTTTTTGAATACTTTAACATTAATTTCAAAATTTTGAAACCACATTCATCAAACACATCATTAAACTCCTTAACCATAAATTTGTCATACAAGAAACCATCAGGGTATTTGCAAACCCGTAGTCCCTGTGGCACAATTCTTTTAGCAATGCATTCCTCAAAATATGAAATGTCCAGGTTCACACACTTTATTTTGTATAATCGGTTTTCTAAATCTTTAATACCGTCCTTCAAAGAGGTCATATCAACCAAGCGTTCACGCAGAACCCCTTTATTGTTCTGCTTTGAACTTTCACTAAAGACCAAATTGTCAGTTTTGGATTGATTAAACCAATCCCTCAAGCTGTTAAAATTGTTAACTGAACTGTTATTAGTGTGTGCACAAGTACCTTTGATGCTCCTGCTATCGACCCATTTATCTTTTAAGCTGGTCCCAGGATTCAGTCCACAGTTGTTGCGAATGTTACTATGACTAATACCACCCACACTTGTCTCTCCATGGTTGTCAGAAAGCCATCGCTCAGTATCATAACTTGTTTGGGTGACCGTGACAAAGTCACAAAGTGAATTACTTACTCATTCACTTACATTGACGTTGACATGTTGTTCATCAACCTGATTGGTGGAACAACCACTTCCCTGTCCGCAGGGAATAGAACTTCCAGGTTGCCCAAAAAGATCAAGTAGACGGGCACATATTAACACATATATATTTTGTACCTTTTATTATTTTTTTCACTTTCATGTGAAAGCATTGGTTGAAAACCATTTGAATGTTATGTAAATATTGCCTAAAGCATTTTTATTCTGTTTTGTAACTATACACTTTTAAAAGAATTTACTGTCAATAGATTTCATGTGTATGTAGCACTTTAAATGTTTTGGCGCTCTTTATGAATGGATCTTATTTAAATAGGGACCGTTATAATGTTCTTAGGTTTTTCACTTGATAAAGCCCTGCATTTGAGTCAGGGTGAACACTTGTGTTATTTGAATAAACTTGTTTTCTGACTGCTATCCTTGGTTTCGCCTGGACCGTTCTTCCTAATATTTCCCTTGTGCACAAGAAAACAATGTACCAAGCTGGATGGATTAATATCAGAAGGACAGAGACATCTACTAATTTCCCTCTCTATGAGGTTGAGCTAACAACATTTTTTTAAACAGTGCAAATACTGTACTTAAGTCTGAAAAAAAATCACTTTAAAAATTAGGTACAGTGTCGTGCCAATATATACAGACACAAAAAAGTAGCAAACCACTTTTGTGCATGGTTAATACAAATACCAGCATGGAACATTTATTTTCATAGATCAGATGACAGTGATAATTTATGATCATGTACCTATTTACTTTCCGTAGAGAAGGACACAGCGATTAAATTAGTTTGGTAAAGAGCTTTGACGCAAGTCTACTACAGGCTGCTGAAACACAGTTTGACAAAACAATTAATGCAAAACATTTCACAAAACTTGTCAGATACTAAAAAATCCTAAGGGAATAGGGCAGTAAATCTATTTGCTAACTTTCAAATGAAATATTATGATAACAGACTGAATGCCATCTCCTGATCCCAACTGCCAAATCGTGCCAGTCCTAGAATGTGTTTCTCGTAAGTAACTGCATTATGATATTTCAGCTCTGCAAACCACTTCTCCCTCAGAGAACATTATTCTTTTCTAATTTATTCAGTGGTTATAGAGCTATTATATATAAATAAGTGGATATGGGAGTGAAGACGCAAAGCCTTGCATATTGGGAGTTGCAAAATGCATTGCTGTCTTGCAAAAAAAAAAAAAAAAGCTTTATTTTTGTAACATGCATTTTCAGCAGGTATGTTGCCCAAATGACTTTGAATTGTCCCCTTTGCTGCTGCCCGGTTATGTGTTGACTTTTCTTTCTGATCCCTATGCAATATATTCCAAATTACAACACCTTAGTGTGGGTTGAACATCATTAAGGAATTTCATCAGTTTGCAAACAGTTTTGTAAAAAGGGTTTTGGGTAGGTTGTCATTCTGACAAAATGTAATTCATGGGCTCTATTTCTGGCATACAGAAGGCCATCTGGACATAGAAGCTGAAGACCGCAGAAGCTCATTACTCTATCTCTGACTGGCAATTTTAGTATCTGAATGAGCTTGCCAAAGGATCCATGTATAAAAAAGAAGCAAAAGAAGAAGGAAAGACAGGATGATAAGGCAGATTTCAGCATATATTGTTCACATTCTGGATATGGTTTCAGTCTATGAAATAGTTTATTTATTGCATTTGTTTACCAAGATAGTCCAGCTGGACTGAAAGCTTCTCCTTTTCAGCAGAGGCCCTATCAGAAAAGCTCCAGAAAATTTACATTACATACAGAATATAGTAAAGCAATACATACAAAATTTAAAGAGAGTATCATTAATTAACAGAAGCATTATGTAAAGAGCTATAAAACATATTTGGAAATGAACTTGGTGGAAGGAGAGAAAAGGAGGAAATGAAAGATTAGCATTAAGAGTTAAGAGATAATGTTTTAAGGTAGGTATGAGGATGAAGAGGGAGATCAAGAGGAAGAGGAATATATTCTGGACCAATAACTGAGGATATAGTACTTGGAAAGAATAGGAGAAAGTAAGGGCAGGACATTTATAATCCAGGAGTTTCCTGCAGACCAGAACTGATTCCATTGTATACCATTCTACATATCCTTATGAGTGATCCATCAGCATCCACAGTGAAATAATCAGAATGGAATATTCTTCTCAAACCTTATCCCACCCATTGAAACAACTATTAAAATGAAAATCTTACGACTGAATGTGACAGTGAGGGCCAAAATCAACATTTCAGTGACTGTTACATATTTACCTTACCAAAAACAGAAGGGATAGGCTCAGTCGCATAGGAAGTGTGGAAGATCCTGCCAGATAAGACTTCCAGTATATTTCAATATAGTAAAGGGGCTGAGGCAAGAAGAAGTTAAAACTGTTAACATCACCACAGGTATAAAACAATATAGTTGTTTGAGAAGTGATGTACAAACATTTGCATCTTGACAATGATTTATCAAAACTACTTTGTTTGGATACTATGGTCAGTTACATTGTTTATTTGTTGTAAAATGTTATACAAAGAAAATGTAAACATGCATTTTTATGACAACATCTTGTTTTAGATTAATTATGGGATGCCAGAGTTATTTTCTTTACATAGATGTGTAGAGTTAAATAATTTTTTGAACCAATTCTACTCGGTATGCGTTCCTGAGTATATGCATTAGGGAAAGAGAATAAAACTTGAGGATTTTATAAAGACCTTCATTAAATTGTGTATTATGCCAAGATTTGGTTGGAGAATAACTAACTGCAAAAGAATTCTTCAGGTGTGTTTCAGAAATGAACAAGGGGAACCAATCTAAATAGGCGGATCAAAGGCAGAAGCAAGTTCTGCTAGCACAAAGACATCGAGGAAATATTGAATGAGTTCTTTATCTCAGTATGTAAGAAAGAAAAGCGAGGAAGGAACAAAGAAATGAAGAAAAGAATGGAGGGAGGGAGGAAAGGAATGTGCTGGTAAAGAAACTGACGAGTGTCAAATAATGAATAATGCTCCTGTAGAAAAGAAAATCATTTAAAAATAAATGGATGGACTATAAGAAGATAAATCATAAGATTCAGATCTGATGCCAAATACAATTGTGAAAAGAAATGGCAAGTACCAAAACTAGTCAAAGAGATGTTTAATAAACCCTTAGAAATACTTTCTGATTGGAAAATAGATGCTGTCGTTTCATTGTTTGGTGAAGGGTATCAAAATCAGTTCAACACTAGTCAAGGAAGACGCAACGTATTTCCCATAACGGGAGTGGCAGAGAAAGTGAAAATAGGTTATTGGGAAAAATGCCTAAAGGTTATAAAGAAAAACGTAATTCAGTTCTCAACAAGCATGGTTTCACTGGCAAAAACAGTTGCCAATCAAACATTCTGCAGTTCCATGACTGGATAATAGCAATGATTTAGAAAATGTAGCCTGTCTAAACTTCAGTAAGACATTTAACTCAATGATACACATCATACACTATCTTACAAACTGAAAAAGTCATGAAACAAACAGAAATGTATGATCATAGGTTCATAAGTGTGTACTAGGCTAATGGCTCTGGGGCCTTTACAAGCCTAGCCTTAGGATTACCCTGGCATAGTGCCACATGACCTTAGGTCCCAGTGCCTCTGTTGAGTAGAGCCAGTGGAGTTATCCCCAGGGGGAATTTTCTGTTTCCCATCCACTCATCAAGATTTCTCTTGAAGAGGGTCAGCGAGGTGCTCTGCTTGACATGTATGGGAAGTCTGTTCCATAGTATGGGCAGTCTCTGGGTTATGAGCCTGTCCCTCCACCATGTTCTTTTAATTGTGGTAATGAGGTTGAGGTCACTGGAGCATGTGGTGCGGAGGGATTGGGATTTCTTTAGATGTAGCATTTCTAACAGAGCTGGGTCAGACATGGATTTGTAAGTCAAGAAGAGATCGCCACTAAGTAGGCAAGCAACCTCCATCCCCCAACACAACCCAAATGACACATAGCCCACCGACTCAATGTGCCACTCAACCACAGCCAATAAGGCAAAACAACATACCCAACACACTAGTCATAGGTGACTCTATAGTCAGGCACACTGATGTCCCACTCACCAGGCTAGACAAGGAGAAGGTTACTTTCAGGTGCCAGGATCTGCCACATAACCCACGCACTCAGGTCACTCCACACCAAGTACAAATATGACTCTGTCATTGTCCATGTTGGTGTGAATGACCTGAGACGTACCTCCCTGGACTACATGAAAAGAGACATGGAAGAGCTCTCCAATCTTGTAGCCCAGGCAGGTATAAACCTAGCCCTGAGTAACATTCTGCCATTGCCCAGAATGATAACGCAGTACAAGGACACAATGATTGACTTCAACAATTGGTTAAGCTTCTGGTGTCATTCCAAGGGGATCCAGTATCTGTCTGCTTGGGATGACATAGTTGACAGACCACGATGCTTTGCCAGCGATGGCCTGCACCTGTCACCCCTGGGATTCCAGATACTGGCTAAGGCTCTTGCTGCCCCTATAGGGCCTTTCTTAGGCAGGGTTCAAATAACAAATTCACCACCATAACAGGAACAGGCAAACAAAAACTGAAGGTAATGCTACTCAATGCTAGAAGTCTAAATCTCAAAATGCACTTACTCGAGGCACTCCTTAAAATGGAGAACATCGATATCTGTGCAGTGACTGAGACCTGGTTCAAGGCTCCAGAGATCACCCCTGCACTACCAGGCTATAACTCATACCACACTTTTCGGCCATGTAACCTGGACCGAAACACCAAAGGCGGAGGTGTGTCCATATTCATTAAGGATATCCACACCTCCAGGCTAGTTGCTCAGCATAATGCATCCGAGGTTATCCAAGTGCAACTAACTCTGGGCAAAACTGCAATCCAAATTGTAGCTTGCTACAGATCCCCCACCATGCCCCTGGATTCCCACTCCTCTTTTTTTGATGTACTGGAAAATATTAGGGTTCAACCAAACACCCTAATAATGGGTGACTTCAACTACCCCACCTTTAACTGGGAAAAGTACTCGTGTACCAGCTCCTTAGCTCAACGCTTTCTGGAATTCATAAACTCCAGTGCCCTAGATCAACTTATCCACACCCCCACCAGGGGCAAGAATATTGTAGACCTAGTCATTACCAACATGAGTGACCAGTGTTCCACACCTGAAGTCAACTCCTCGTTGGTCCAATCTGACCATAAGCTTATCACCCTTGATATCCACATCCCGCCCACACCACCCATTAAGGAAACCACAGTAAACAATTTCTCCAAAGCCAACTTCATGCTTCTTAAGACAGAAGTGGTGAACTTCATGGCACGCATGCAGATGGACAATACAGTTACAACTGCTGAATCCTACACAAATGCACTCTATAAGCACTTACACGAGTCCATGGATCGTGCTATCCCAAACAGAACCGAGATGCTATCCTCCAAAACAAGGAAGCCAATCTGGTGGTACCCTGCCATAAACAAACTGTACAACAGAAGGAAGAAACTGTTGCAAAAGAGAGTAAAATCCCATGAGTGGAGGAGCTCCCTGGTCAGCCTCAGTAAGAAGCTGAGATCCCTTATAAGATCCTCCAAAGCTAGCTACGAAAACAAAATCGCCACTAAATCCAAGGACAGCCACAAAGCATTCTATAGCTATGTCAAGAATCTAGATGGCAACACCCAGATCTGCTCTGAGTTACAGCACAAAGGCACAAAAATTACAGAACCAACTGATATTGCCAACATCCTGGCAGATTGGTTCAGTGCTAACTTTACCCCCCTCTCACCCCCTAAAGGGCCCATATCTATACAGGACAAATGCAGAGTCCCTGTAATCACAACTACGCAGGTAAAAGCTGCACTCTCTAAAGCCAAAAACACAGCATCCATGGGACAACATCCCAGGCTGTGTTTTACACGAACTTCAGAATGAACTGGCTCCACACTTAAGCACCATGTTTAATAATAGCCTTGCATCAGGCTTTGTGCCCACTGAATGGCGCACAGCAACAATTATCCCACTCCACAAAGGGGGAGCCGCCACTGATCCCGGGAACTATTGACCTATTAGCCTGACGAGCCTGGTCTGCAAGGCCATGGAACATATCATCATGGAACTCATAAACAAAGACATTGGTAACCTCCAAACTCTGGATCCCACCCAATTCGGGTTTGTGAAAGGCAGATCATGCCTCCTGAACCTGATCAACTTCTTTGAGGCAGTCACCAAAGCCGTGGATGAGGATAAGGTGGTTCACACAGCCTATCTTGACCTCGTCAAGGCTTTCGACACCATCCCCCATTCTGGAATTATAGCTAAACTCACTAAACTAGGTATAAATCCCTACTTTACGAGATGGGTTGCCAACTGGCTCACTGACAGAACCCACACTGTAAAAGTTGCAGACTCCAAATGTGACCTCAAGGCAGTGACAAGTGGAGTGCCACAGGGTTCTGTCCTGGGACCTCTCCTGTTTGGTATCTACTTCTCTGAAGTACAGGCTAACACAGAAGGCCTCTGGCTGATGAAGTTCGAAGATGACTGCAAACTAGGAGCCATAGTCAAGTCCCCAAATGATGTGGACATCTTACAGAAGGGCCTCACTGAGACAGATGCCTGGTGTCAGAGCCATGGCCTCAAGCTCAATGCCAAAAAGTAGAAAAGAACAAGAACGATACCAAACTAGCGATAAACAAAATTGGTATTTTTTGGTGTTTTTCTACCAATTTTGTTTATCAATGCCAAAAAGTGCAGTGTCATCCCCTTTGGTAAAAACTCTGTACCCATGAACTGCCACATAGGCAGCACTCTACTTAACACCGTATACGTGATAAGAGACCTTGGGACCCAGGTGGACAGTAGTCTCTCCTTTGATAGTCACATCGCCACAGAAGTCAGGAAGTCCTTCTACATGGCACACCTCATCATAAAAGGGTTCTCATCCAGGATAAAAGAGGTCATTGTTCCCCTCTACTCTTCACTCATTAGACCCATTATAGAGTACAACGCCCCTTTTGGAATGTACCTCACAAGACATCTGCAGCAGCTGGAAAGGCCACAGAAGTACCTCACAAAGAGGATTACTGGCCTCAAACAAATGCCCTACACTGACCGCCTCAAAAAACTCCAGCTTTACTCTGTAGCATATCGCCTACTCCGAGGTGATCGCTGCCTAACATATAAAGCTATGTCAAACCCAGAGTTGTTGGACATGCTACACCTAAAGAAATCCCAATCCCTCCAAGCTACACGCTCTAGGGACCTAAACCTTGTCACCACAATAAACAGGACATGCTGGAGGGATAGATTCCTGTCCCAGGGACTTCCTATACTCTGGAACAATCTACCCATTTATATCAAGCAAAGTTCTTCATTAGCACTCTTCAAGAAAAATCGTGATGAGTAGATGGGAAATAGGAAATACACCCCGGGGATCACTTCTGTGTCTCTGCTGGACAGTGGCACAGGAAAATAACTTTATTGGGTGGCGTAAGCTATGGTACCTTGCTGGCTAGGCTTACATAGGCCCTTGGGCCGATAGCCTAGTACCTACCTATGAACCTATGAACCTATATGAGACAGAGAATAGTTGGAGTTTTTTGAGTCTGTCCATATAGAACAAGTGCTTAAGGCCTAGGATCCTCTTTGTGAGGTACTTTTGCGGCCTCTCCAGTTGTTTATAGATTCATAGGTTCATAGGATAGTACTAGGCCAACTACCCTTGAGGGCCATTTTAAGCCTAGCCAATTATCCCATGTGAGAATCAAACCCTACCACTTTGTGTTTGTAAGGCAAACACCTTAACCATTATACCACCCTCCCACTTCTTCTATCCATTTAGCATCTTTGTTATGTTCCACAGCATCTTCATAAGTATTTCTCCAAAATTATTCTATTTCTTCTATTTTTGGTGGTCTTTCAGTTCCTTTTATCATTTCCTAATTCACAATTAATCTTTTTTGGGTCATAAATAAATTGCTTATTTTCTACTTTTCCTTTATTTTTATCTGTGTATCTTCTAAGGTTTTTGCCTCTGCTGATATTTTTAGTTTATTATTTGCAATAGTGCATGATAAATCCTGATCCGTTATAATACTGGGCATTGCTTTTATCATGACCATCTTTCTGAGAATTTTTGTTGATCTAATCCCTCTTCTGTATTCTAACAGTGACACATCTTGTCTTAATTGCTTTATAATTTTCTCTGTTCAATATTTCCATGATGGCATTCGATTTCTCCCTGTCCTTTCCCTTGCTACCCAGTGTTCTTGTTGGTAGGACTTTATTAATTGGGCTCCACAGTAATGTATCTTATTTACTTCTGTTATATCCCATGAATCTCTACGGACAGTCCTAATTACTGTGTTCATTTGTTTTATTAAACTAACTTTTTGGGTTTTATTGATCTTCTGCAATCTATTTCTTTCATTGATCTTAATATGTTTAGCCATCTCTATTAAATCAAGAAACTGCTCCCTAAGATCATTTTTTTTCTAAACTGAGGGCACATTCTTTTGAATTCTTATGTGTAGATGTGCTGTTGGTAACAAAGTTATGGTGGCAGCCATGGAGCCCAGGGCCCTGAGCACTAGTTTTGCAGGAGGAAACGGGATTGCCAAAATCTGTCAAGACATATAGTCTTAGGTTTGAAATTCTGTCCTGAGTAAGGAAGGCCAATGTCTTAGCCGTATCCAGGTGAGCCCCTATGAAGTCTATGTTCTGAACTGGCTGTAGCTTAGACTTTTCATGTTAACTATTATACTCAGGGTAAGACCTTGTTATAACAGATCATCCATGGCTCAAGATGAGTAGATGCCTGGTTGAAACAGTTAGGAGCCAGTCATTTAGGTATGGAAATACGCAGAATCTTTGCAGTCTGCTATGAGCTGCAAGTACTGTCATGCATTTGATGAACACCCTGGGGGCTGTGATGAGACCAAAGGGAATCACTCTGACCTGAAAATGACTTTCTCCCAGCCTGAAGCGTAGATACCTTCTGGAGCACTTGTTCATCTTTATGTGGTAGTACTCATCCTTCATGTCTACTGAGAATGTCCAGTCATCCATTTTCAAAAGAAGTAGAATGGACTGGATCATGACCATCATGAACTATGGGTTTTTTTACTGACTTGTTCATGGATGTCAGATCCATGATGGGACTACGGTCCCCTGTCTTTTTTGGTACTAAAAAGAATCTTGAGTAAATGCTTGATCTGAGTTGATATGGAGTTGATATAAGTTGATATGATATAGTTGCAGGTGTCTAGTGAGGTGCATGCCAAATGGAGCATTGCACTCGATGATTGGCCTAATGAGGGAAGAGTAGAGGGAGGCAATGACCTCTTTCTTCCTGGATGCAAAGCCCTTAGTAATGAGATTTGCCACATAGAAGGACTTTCTGACCACAGTGGCAATGTGGTGATCAAAAGAGAGGTTGCTGTCAACCTGTGTTCCCAGATCTCTTATAACGCCTTCTGTGTTCAGTGGACTACCATCAATGTGGTAATTCATGGGAACTGGGTTTTTCCCACAGGGGATGACACATGTTTTGGCATTGAGCTTAAGGCCATGGTTCTGACAACAGTTTTTGGTCACAGTGAGGCCATTCTGTAGGATGTCAACATCACTTGGGGAGTTAGAAAAAAATATATATATATATTCTCTTTTCCCGCCTTTGCTGAATTAGATTAGTCCAGATTTCAGGTTTTGCTGAATTCCGGACTGTGGTATAGTTTCCTGTGTTGTCCATATCCTTACTTGGATAGGAGGAAGCTTCTCTGTTCACCAGTGAGAGTGAGGAGCTTTGAGCAGCCTATCTGTCCCTGGAGGAGTGGTCTCAGCCCTGAAACTAGTAGCTTATTGGCCGTTTTGGGTCAATTCCTAATCTCTTTCAGTTTCCCTGCTTTAAAACCCGCATTTGCACAGTTTTGCACCAGTATATAACTCCACACAGCTCCTCGTGGTGTCCTGCAGAGTGATACAAGCAACAGAGAGACCCAAGAGAGACATTTCCAGATTTAAGTATTTTTTTCTCTGTTTTTTTGCTCTGACTGCCTTTTCATGCCTAAAAAGTGAATTTCTAACTGATCTGTGCTTTAAAAGGTTTAAATTGCATTTGCCTTCTGCTTTTTACAGTTTTTGCACTTGTTTTATATCAATTTAAGTCGTTTTTGTATTGTATAACTGTTGTAGGCTACACACTAAAGTGCGCTAACCTGTTTATAGCATTTACAGTGTTTTCTGTGTGTTTTTCTGCTGTTTCCTGAAAAAAACAAAAAAAATATTCTCTTTTCCCACCTTTGCTGAACTAGATTAGTCCAGATTTCAGGTTTTGCTGAATTCCGGACTGTGGTATAGTTTCCTGTGTTGCCCATATCCTTACTTGGATAGGAGGAAGCTTCTCTGTTCACCAGTGAGAGTGGGGAGCTTTGAGCAGCCTATCTGTCCCTGGAGGAGTGGTCTCAGCCCTGAAACTAGTAGCTTATTGGCTGCTCTGGGTCAATTCCTATCTCCCTCAGTTTCCCTGCTTTAGAACCCGCATTTGTGCGGTTTTGCACGATTTTGCTCATAGCACAGCATAGCACAGCGCCGCTTAAATGGGTTTAAACTATTCCCGGCTCCACAAAGTCTGCTCTTCACTTTTTCCCTTAGAACTATTCTAAATCTCAAAGTAAGCACTCTATTTTCATTCTAAAGCCTTGCAGTTGCTCGTATAAGTAATCTTATAAGTAAGCACTAATAAACTAAAGCACTACACCCTCTTATACTCCCTTTAAGTACTTTGTTCCCTATTGGTCCTTTTTGATCAGTCAAAAAGTAGTTCTTTATACTATTCTGGCATATCCAAAAGGCAGTTTCTGGGTTTACTCTCCAGTCCAGCTGGTGAATCTGGGAATCTTGAGGCAATGTTACAACTGCCTTATGTACACAGACCACCCTCTCCTCCTCCCAACAAGTTCAAATATATGTGTGAGATGCAACTATATAGCCAAACTGGAGGCTGAGCTCTCTCAACCCAATACTGGCACAATCAGTCAGGAGGAGAAGGTAACCACACACACCACAAATCCAGTCTCACATAGACCTATCACAACAGAAAACCAAACAAATAAACACACAAAAACATACTCGGAGTCTCTAAATAAAAATCTGCCCAAGCAGCAGAGATCTCCAAAGCAGACATCCAAGCAACCGCTACCCCACAGCAATACCCATGTATCACATAGTTCACAAAGTCAGTGGGCCACACAGTCACAGCCCTTAAGGCTAAACAACACACATAATACACTTGTAATAGGTGACTCTATTGTCAGACACACTGACATCCCACTCACCAGGCTGAACAAGGAGAAGGTCACTGTAAGCTGCCTGTCGGGTGCCAGGATCCATCACATAACACAAGCACTCAGGTCACTCTAAAACAAGTACAAATATGACTCCGTCATTGTCCATGCTGGTATGAATGACCTAAGACGTACCTCCCTGGACTACATGAAAAGAGACATAGAGGAGTTCTCTGATCATGTAGCCCAGGCCGGTATGACCCTGACCTTGAGTAGCATCTTATCCTCACCAAGAATGATACCACAGTATAAAGACAAAATGATCAATTTTAACAATTGGCTAAAGTATTGGTGTCATTCAAAGGGGATCCAGTGTCTGTCAGCCTGGGATGACATGCTCGACAAGCCACGTTGCTTCGCTACTGGCTAAGGCTCTTGCCACCCCCAAAGTGCCTTTTTTAGGCAAGGCTCAAAAGACAAACCCACCTCCATAGACAACACAAAGAAAAAGAAACTAAGGGTAATGCTGCTCAACGCCAGAAGTCTAAACCTCAAGATGCATGCACTTGAGGCTCTCCTCAGTATGGAGAATATCGATATCTGTGCAGTAACAGAAATCTGGTTCAAGGCTCCCGAGAGCACCCCAGCACTACCAGGTTATACCTTGTACCATACTTTTCAGCCCCAAAACTCGAACCGAACCACAAAAGGAGTGGGAGTATCCATATTCATCAAAGATGCCCACACCTCCAGGTTAGTGGCACTGCATGAAGCATCGGAGACTATCCATGTGCAACTAACAGTGGGCAAAACTGCCTTTCAGTTTGTAGCCTGCTACAGACCACCCTCCCAAACTCAGGAACCCCACTCGGCTTTCCTGAGAACACTGGAGAATATGAAGGTCTCTCCAAACACCATTATATTGGGTGACTTCAACTACCTAAACATAGACTGGGAGCACTACTCAAGCCCCAACACCCTCGCCCAACGGTTCCTAGAATTTATAAACTCAAATGCTATGGAACAACTGGTCACCACTCCCACAAGAGGGCAAAACATATTGGACCTGATCATCACCAACATGGGGACTCTATGTTCCATACCAGAGGTATACCCCTCATTGGTAAGATCTGACCATAAATTAATCTCATTGGACATCCATATCCCATCCTCACCCCCAGCCAAGGAAACCACGGTGAAGAACTTCTCAAAAGCAAACTTTACACTTCTCAAAACCGAGGTGGAATCCTTCAAAGCCCCCGGGCCAGTGGAAAATACGACCCAAACCGCAGAATCCTTTACAAACACTTTCTATGGACACCTACAGGAATGCATGGATTGTGCTATCCCAAATAAAACAAAGACTCATTCCTCCAAAAGCAGGAGACCTGTCTGGTGGACCCCAGCCATAAATAAGCTATACAACAGAAGGAGGAAGCTTCTACATGATAGAGCAAAATCCCAAAAAGGGAAGGCATCTATAATCAGTACTAGCAAGAAACTACGATCCCACATAAAATCATCTAAGGCCAGCTTCGAAAGAAAAATTGCACAAGATGCTAAAGATAATCACAAGGCCTTCTTTAGTTATGTCAGGAACCTGGGTGGCAACTCCCAGATATGCTCTGAGTTAGTTCAGAATGACAAAAAATACACGGAACCCACAGACATTGCCAACATCCTGGCAGACAGGTTCAGTACAAACTCCCCCCCCCTTCCCCCCCAAAAGAGCAAATGTCTATCCCAACAGAGTGTAGCCTCCCTGACATCACAGATGCACAGGTGAGAGCTGCCCTCTCCAAAGCAAAAAACACAGGATCAGTGGGACCAGACGGTGTCCCGGGCTGCGTTTTATACGAACTCCAAGAAGAACTGAACCCTCACATAAAGTCACTGTTCAATCTCAGCCTTACTACAGGATATGTACCCAAGGAATGGCGTACAGCAACAGTGGTCCCACTCCACAAAGGTGGTGCCACAACTGACCCCGGAAACTATTGCCCTATAAGCCTGACTAGCCTGGTCTGCAAAGCTATGGAGCGTATCATCATGAAACTCATAAACAAAGACATTGGGAACCTCCAAACACTGGATCCTACCCAATTCGGCTTTGTTAAGGGCAGCTCTTGCCTCTTGAACCTGGTCAACTGCTTTGAAACAGTCACCAAGGCCATAGATGAAGGGAAGGTAGTCCACACAGCCTACCTGAACATCGCAAAAGCCTTCGACACAATACCCCACTCAGGCATCATAAATAAGCTCACCAGCTTAAATATCAACCCCTATGTCACAAGATGGGTTGCAAACTGGCTCAGGGATAGAACCCACATGGTCAGCATTGCAGGTGCCATGTCAGACTCTAAACCAGTTACAACTGGCGTCCCAAAAGGCTCAGTCATGGGACCTCTCTTGTTCGGTATATATTTCTCTGAGGTACAGGCTAACATGGGAGGACTATGGCTCACCAAGTTCACAGATGACTGCAAACTGGGTGCTATAATCGACTCACCGACTGACACAAGCATCCTCCAAAAGGGTCTCACAGAGACGGATAACTGGTGCCAGAGCCGTGGCCTAAAGCTAAATGCCAAAAAGTGCATAGTCATCCCCTTTGGGAAAAACAAACTGCCCACAAATTACCACATAGGTGGTAATCCATTAAGTACGGAAGACGTAATTAGGGATTTGGGGACCCAAGTAGATAGCAATCTCTCCTTTGACAATCACGTTGCCAAAGTGGTTAGAAAGACTTTCTAAATAGCCCACCTTATCACGAAAGGGTTCACATCTAGATCAAGAGAGGTCATTGTGCCCCTCTACTCATCACTCATCAGGCCCATAATTGAATACAATGCCCCATTTGGGATGTTCCTTACCTGACACCTGGAGCAACTGGAAAGACCCCAAAAGTACCTCACCAAGAGGATCAAGGGACTCAAACAGATGCCCTATGCAGTTAGGCTAAAGAAACTCCAGCTCTACTCAGTTGCTTACCGCCTACTCAGAGGCAATCTGTGCCTGACGTATAAAGCCATGTCCAACCCAGAATTAATGGACATGCTCCACCTCAGGAAATCCAAATCCCTTAGAGCTACATGCTCCAGGGACTTAAACCTCAGCACAGAAATACATAGGACATGCTGGAGGGACAGATTCATATCCCAGAGGCTCCCCTCACTCTGGAACAAAATCCCAATCCATGTTAGGCAGAGTCCCTCAACGACCCTCTTCAAGAGAAATCTTGACGAGTGGATGGAAGATCGTAGGTTTACCCCTGGGATCTCTTCTGTGTCCCTACTAGACAGAGGCACAGTAAACTAACCTCAAAAGGGCTATCTTCTGTGACCTATTATACAGAGGCACAGTCAACTAATCTAAAAGGGGGGAGAAAGCCAAACACACTTTGGCTAGGCTTATAAATGCCCTAGGGCAGATATCCTAGTATCAACCTATGAACCTATGAGTTAATAATAGCTCCCAACTTGCAATCATCTGCAAAGTTTGTTAGCCAGAGCCCTTTCGTGTTGGCCTGGACTTTAGAGAAGTAGATACCAAACAGGAGCGGACCCAAGACCGAACCCAGTGGGACTCCACTCATGACTAATCAGCAGTCTGACTTGGAGTCACCTTCTTTCACACTGTGAGTTCTATCTGTGAGCCAGTTTGCAACCCACCTAGTGATATAGGGGTTGATGCCCAACTTAGTGAGTTTTTCCTATGATTCCTGAGTGGGGAATGATATCAAAAGCCTTGGCCAGATCAAGGTAGGCTGTATGAACCACCTTGCCTTCATCCACAGCTCTGGAGACTGACTCACAGAAGTCAACCAAGTTGAGCAGGCATGATCTACCCTTTACAAAACCAAACTGTGTGGGGTCCAGAGTTTGGAGATTCCCTATATCCTTGTTTATTAATTCCATGATGACACGTTCCATAGCTTTGCATATCAGACTCATCAGGCTAATGGGGCGATAGTTTGTGGAGAGTGATGACTGTAGCAGTGCACCATTTGGCAGGGACATTGCCTGAGGTGAAGCTGTGATTGATCATTGCACACAGGTGAGGTGCCAGTTCACTCAGTAGTTCATGTAGAACACAAGCAGGGATATTGTCAGGTCCCATAGAAGATGTATTCTTGGCCTTGGGCAGTGCTGTTTTAACCTGTGCAGCAATAATACTGGGTGCCTGGCAAGCTACTGGTATTGTGATTGGTCCTATGGGGGGGGGGGTAAAGTTGGCACAGAATCTACCGGCCAGTATACTGCCAATATCTGTTGGTTTGGTATAGGAGGTACCATTGTGCAGTAACTCAGAGCAAATCTGGGTATTGTCATGGAGATTTTTTACATAACTATAGAAGGCCTTGTGGTTGTCTTTACTATCTGCTGCAATTCTGTTTTCATACCTAGCTTTAGAGGATTTGATGAGGGATCTCAACTTTTTGTTGAGGCAGATAAGGGAGTTTTTCCAGTCTTGAGACTTCACCTTATTCCACATCAGTTTCCTCCTTCTGTTGTAGAGTTTGTTTATAGCAGGGAACCACCAGACTGGCTTCCTTTTTTTGAAGGAGAGTGTCTTGGTTCTATTGGGTATGGCGAGATAGAGTCATATTTGTACCTGTTGTTGAGCGACCTGATTGCATGCATTATGTGTCAGATCCTGGCACCTGACAGGCAGCTGACTGTTACTTTCTCCTTATTCAACCTAGTGAGTGGGACATCAGTGTGCCTCACTATCGAGTCACCTATGGCTAGTGTGTTGGGCATGCTGTTTTGCCTTAGGGGCGTTGGTTGAGTGGCACACTGTTTAGGAGAGTTATGTGTCTCATGATTATTGTTGTGTTGTGGTGGTCAAGTGTGTTTCTGACTTGGAGGTCTCTGCTGCTTGAGTAGATTTTTATTGAGAGCCTCCGCGAAGGTGGGTGTGTGGTTTGTGTTTTTATGTGAAGGCAGTGCTGGTGTGTGTTCCGGAGGGCTATGTGTTCTATGTGGTGTGGTGCAAGTGTTGACCAGCTGTCTTGGCTGGAGAGTGCATGGCTTCCAATTTGGATATATAAGTGCATCTCTCGCAAGTCTGAGTGTTGAAAGGTAAGAGGAGAGGGCTGTCGGTATACATAAGGTAGTTGTTAAATATTGGTTCATGCCATAATAGAGGTGCTTTTGGAACATTTGTACCATGAAATATAGTTTCATTAAGACTGTTGGGCAAATTTAAGAAGGCCAGAAGAGGTGAATACCGTTGGTTCTTCAGAAGTTGTGAACAAGTGAATGGAAGAGGTGAATACCATCTTGTTAGCTTTAAATAAAAGCTCAAAGGAGTTTTGAATATATGGACATGAACTTTAAATGTTTTTCTTGAAAAAATGAATGTTTTTGAAAATTCAGGGAGCCTTATGTTATACATATAATCATTTTTCTGGACAAATGCTTTGATTAATATGTGTATTATCAATAGCAGTTCGATATAAGATATGTTTATTACATATGAAAGTAAATGAAAGGTTAATATAAATGCTCTATCGTTTTAAAACAGGGACTGTATTAATACTTGCTATTGGTTGGTAGGATTTATATGTGGGCATAACAGCATTTTTATGTATGCATAGTGAATTGTGAATGATTGATTTAATTGGTGTACAAGTCAGTTTTTCAAGTATGGATTTAACAGCTATTCTAAAGGGGCTGTCAGTGGATAAGGGAGACATCCTGTTTTTTGGGATGGGGAATACAAATGTGATGAATAATTAGACAGCCAATAATTCAGACCTGACTTGTATTTCTTTGTTTGACCAGCTTATTAAACAGATGAAAATTTTGAGATCTTTTGTGTGGCATTTAAGACTCTTTAGGCCTATTTAGACAAAGGGATCACTCCCAAGGGCCTAAGAGTCCATATTAAACCTTTAATTTGTCAAGCGGATGATATGTTATTGTCATCTTGGGCAGACATTCAGCAAAAAACTTCTTTACAGTTCATAAAAACCTTACATGATTTTTATGAACGAAAGATAGATTTATATATACCAGAAATTGCTCTTATTTGTGAAAAAGTTAAATCTTTTGAGGGCCCTGTTATTTATAAAGAATGTTTCAATAAGTTGAGAGAAGAATTACATCTTTTTGAACAAAGTTTAAAAGAAAGAAAGATAGGCAAATTCAATAGAGACTCAAGGGACTACCAATTAGGTAAGCCCTTTGAGTTTATTAAAAATGGCAAACAAAGTAAGAATGTTAGATTTGCTCAGAAGGAATTTATGTTTACTAGGCAGAAAAGAAAAATAAATGTCTATTTTGAAAAAGTGATACTTCAGGAGAAGACTCATCATATATGGTACAGAGGTAGATAGACAGCAAATGCCACCAGCTACCAAAAAGTCATGTATGGAAATGCAGGACAATTTGTTATTGAATTCTGACATGGTTCATTTACCTTTAGGAAAAGAAGGGGGGGGGTAGGAAACTTAAGTCCAAAAATAGGGATCGATGGATCTCTGGAAGCCATGCTGAACTCCCTGAAACCCAGATAGTGTCTTCCAGTAATGTGACTGACATCTCTTCAGTGGTTTTGTCTGAATCTGAAAGTTTGTTGCTGACCAAGGGCCTCAATTTTATTCCAGGGGTTTTTGTCCCTGAGGATGTCTTTGTGGAAGATTTATATGCTTTTTGCAGACTGCTTAATTTGAAACTATATTTTCAGAATGGGGAATCTGTTAGTGATAATAGTGGCTTTAAGTTCAATAAATCAACATTTACTCCACCTATGAATAAGAATGTAGAAGTATTTCAGAAATATATACTTAAGGAGTTACAATTTGGGCTAAATAGTCAACAATATGTTTCTCCTTCTTATTTATCTATTGAAGAAAGAAATGCTTTGACACAGCTGAAAAATAACAAAAATATAGTTATAGTTCGAGCTGATAAAGGTGGAGCAACTGTTATTATGGATACATTTTTATATGTCACCGAAGCTAACAATCAGTTGCAAGATAACAGATTCTATGCATGTATGCCTTATGATCCCACTTCTGATTTCAAAAAATACAGCATTTAAATTGATTTAACTGTGTTGCAGGAATATTAACTGAACTGGAAGTTAGTCAGTGCTTGCTGAATTTTACTATTTGCTAGTAATTGCAGGTGTGGGTGTAGCCACATTCTTTGATTTCCTGTCCTTGCCTAATTAAGTGGTACACTGTGAAATGTTTTATGCTTAAAAACCTCAGCTTTGGCCGGCTAAGAACTAGTTGTATTCAACTGGACGTATAAGAGAATCTAAGTACCTTTATCTGCACTTTTTTTCAAAATATACAGTATTTAAATTGATTTAACTGTGTTGCAGGAATATTAACTGAACTGGAAGTTTTGACTCTGCTCTTCAGTTAGTCTCACCCACCCTCTCTGTTTTTGTTTTGGTGTTAATCTTAGTGGCCTTGAAACTGCCCGCCCCTCTTGTAAATTTGTGTTTGGATACTCCTTCTGGGCCCATCTCATTTGCTCACTCAACTGAGTGCAGTGAGATCATATTCTGATTTCACGCACTCCTACTGTGTACAAAGAGAGCATCTGGGAAAAAAAAAAATGTAAGCTTGTTTCCTGCCTTTCCTGTTAAGTGGTATAGACTATTTGTAGGCTTCTGAGCCCCCAAGCCCTTCTGTGTTGGAGGGAAGCCTTCTAGCTTAGTTTTTTTCTAATAACTAGCCAGTTTTCTAGTTTCAGCACTCAAATCTGTTTCTTTGATCTCAGCACTTGTTCAGAACTCATTGTAAGCACTACATAAGCTGCAAATTACTACAGCACTCAACTTTCCTCACTTGTCTAGTGGAAAGCAGTTTTTAGTACTTAATAAATAAGCACTTATCCAGGCATGTCTAAGGGTCAGCTCCCAGTGATTTCTCCTGTCTACCTGATGAATCTGGGCATCTTGGGGCAATGCAGCAATTGCCTCATGTACACAGACAACCCTCTCCACCTACCACCCAACACTACAACCTGTGAGAGATGCACTTATATAGCCAAACTGGAAGCAAAGCTCTCTTCACCCAAGACTGGACTAGACAGTCAAGAGGAGAAGGTAAACACTTGCACCGCACCACACTCATCACATAGTCCCTCAAAACCTACACCACCAAAACACACACATAGAAACACAAAACACACACCTACATTCGTGGAGGCTCTCAATAAAAACCTGCCCAAGCATCAGGGACATCCAAAGCATAAATGCAAGCAAACTCCACCCCCCAACACAACCCAAATGACACATAGCCCACAAACTCAGTGTGCCACTCAACCACAGCCCATAAGGCATAACAACGTACCCAACACTCTAGTCATAGGTGACTCTATAGTCAGGCACACTGATGTTCCACTCACTAGACTAAACAAGGAGAAAGTTACTGTCAGCTGCCTGTCAGGTGCCAGGATCCGCCACATAACGCATGCACTCAGGTCACTCCACAATAAGTACAAATATGACACTGTCATTGTCCATGTTGGTGTGAATGACCTGAGATGTACCTCCCTGGACTACATGAAAAGAGACATGGAGGAGCTCTCCGATCTTGTATCCCAGGCAGGTATGACCCTAACCCTGAGTAGCATCCTGCCATCACCCAGAATGATATCACAGTGCAAGGACAAAATGATTGACTTCAACAATTGGCTAAGCTTCTGGTGTCATTCTAAGGGGATCCAGTATTTGCCTGCCTGGGACGACATGATTGACAGTCCACAATGCTTTGCCAGAGATGGTCTGCACCTGTCGCCCTTAGGATTCCGGATACTGGCTAAGACTCTTGCAACCCCTATAGTGCCTTTTTAAGGCAAGGTTCAAATGACAAATTCACCACCGTAACAGGTACAAACAAGCAAAATCTGAGGGTAATGCTACTCAATGCTAGAAGTCTAAACCTCAAAATGCACTCACTCAAGGCACTCCTTAAAATGGAGGACATTGACATCTGTGCAGTGACAGAGACCTGGTTCAAAGCTCCAGAGAGCACCCCTGCATTACCAGGCTTCAATTCATACCACACCTTTTGGCCACCTAACCCAGAAAGAAGCACTAAAGGTGGAGGCGTGTCCATATTCATTAAGGATATCCACACCTCCAGGCTAGTTGCACAGCATAATGCATCCGAAATTATCCAAGTGCAACTAACTCTGGGCAAGACCGCAATTCAAATTATAGCTTGCTACAGACCCCCCACCATGCCCTAGGATTCACACTCCTCATTTCTTGATACACTGGAAAGTATTAGGGTACAACCCAATACCCTAATAATGGGTGATTTCAACTACCCCACCATTAACTGGGAAAACTACTCATGTACCAACTCTTTTGCTCAACATTTTCTAGAATTCATAAATTCCAATGCCTTGGATCAACTTATTCACACCCCCACCAGGGGCAGCAATATCCTAGACCTGGTCATTACCAACATGGGAAACCGGTGTTCCACACCAGAGGTCAATTCCTCGTTGGTCAGATCCGACCACAAGCTAATCAGCCTAGACATCCACATCCCACCCCCAGCCCCAATTAGGGAAACCATCGTAAAAAACTTCTCAAAAGCAAACTTCACACTTCTTAAGACAGAAGTGGCAAAATTCATGACAGCCATGCAGACGGACAATAGAGGTATGACTGCCGAATCCTACACAAATGCACTTTATAAGCACTTACACGAGTGTATGGATCATGCTATCCCTAATAGAACCAAGATGTTATCCTCTAAAAAAAGGAAGCCAATCTGGTGAACCTCTGCCATAAACAAACTCTACAACAGAAGAAAGAAACTGTTGCAAAAAAGAGTAAAATCCCATGACTGGAGGAACTCCCTGGTCAACCTCAGTAAGAAGCTGAGATCCCTCATAAAATCCTCCAAAGCTAGTTATGAAAACAACATTGCCACTGACTCTAAAGACAACCACAAAGCATTCTATAGCTATGTCAAGAATCTAAATGGGAACACTCAGATCTGCTCTGAGTTACAGCATAATGGCACTAAATATACAGAACCAACTGATATTGCCAACATCCTAGCAGATAGGTTCAGTGCTAACTTTACCCCCCTCTCACCCCCTAGAGGGCCCATCTCTATACCTGAAGAATGCAAAGTTCCTATAATCACGGCTGCACAGGTAAAAAACACACTCTCCAAAGCCAAGAACACAGCATCCATGGGACCTGACAATATCCCAGGCTGCGTTCTACACGAACTACAGAATGAACTGGCACCCTACCTAAGTACCATGTTCAATCATAGCCTCACCTCAGGCTTTGTACCCACTGAATGGTGCACCGCGACAGTTATCCCACTCCACAAAGGGGGAGCCACGACGGACCCCGGAAACTACAGCCCCATTAGCCTGACAAGCCTGGTCTGCAAGGCCATGGAACATATCATCATGGAACTCATAAACAAAGACATTGGTAATCTCCAAACTCTGGACCCTACACAGTTTGGATTTGTAAAAGGCAGATCATGTCTCCTAAACCTGATTGACTTCTTTGAAGCAGTCACCAAAGCCATAGGCTTTCGACACCATCCCCCACTCTGGAATTATAGATAAGCTCACTAAACTAGGTATAAATCCCTATGTCACAAGATGGGTTGCCAACTGGCTCACGGACAGAACCCACACTGTGAAAGTAGCAGATTCCAAATCAGACATCAGACCAGTGACAAGCGGAGTACCACAGGGTTCGGTCCTGGGTCCTCTCCTGTTTGGTATCTACTTCTCTGAAGTGCAGGCCAACACAGAAGGTCTTTGGCTAACAAAGTTTGCAGATGACTGCAAACTAGGAGCTATAATCGAAACTCCTAACGATGTGGACAAACTACAAAAGGACCTCAATGAGACAGATACCTGGTGTCAAAGCCATGGCCTGAAGCTCAATGCCAAAAAGTGTATTGGCATCCCCTTTGGTAAAAACTCTGTACCCATGAACTACCACATAGCTGGTCATCTACTTAATGCCGAAAATGTGATAAGAGACCTTGGGACACAGGTGGACAGTAGTCTCTCCTTTGATAATCACATCACAACAGTGGTCAGGAAATCCTTCTACGTGGCTCATGTCATCACAAAAGGATTCTCATCCAGAAAAAAAGAGGTCATTGTTCCCCTCTACTCATCACTCATTAGACCCATTATAGAGTACAACGCCCCTTTTGGTATGTACCTCACAAGACATCTACAACAACTGGAAAGTCCACAGAAATACCTCACAAAGAGGATTACTGGCCTCAAACATATGCCCTATGCAGGCCGTCTCAAAAAACTACAGCTTTACTCCATCGCATATCGCCTACTCAGGGGCGGTCTCTGCCTGGCATACAGGGCTATGTCAGGCCTGGAGCTGTTGGGCATACTCCACTTGAAGAAATCCCAATCTCTCCGAGCTACACACTCTAGGGACCTTAACCTTGTCACCACAATAAACAGAACATGCTGGAGGGATAGATTCCTGTCCCAGAGACTTCCCATACTCTGGAACAGACTACCTATCTATGTCAAACAGAGCTCCTCATTAGCACTCTTCAAGAAAAATCTTGATGATTGGATGGGAAATGGGAAATTCACCCCGGGGATCACTTCTGTGGCTCTGCTCGACAGGGGCACAGGAAAATAATTTTCTTGGGTGGCAAAAGCCAGGGTACATTTTTTGGCTAGGCTTGTATGGGCCCTAGGGCTGATAGCCTAGTACCTACCTATGAACCTATAAAAAGAAATTGACATGTTTCTAGAGTCTGCTGTCAGTGAGGGGATTATTGACAAATGTACAATGTTCCATCTTCTCAATATTTTTACCTTCTCTCTAAAATTCACAAGGACATGCAGCAGCCACCGGGTAGACCGACTGTATCCGGTAAAGGCTCCCTAACTGAACCTTTGTCTACCTATTTGACTGTTTATTTAAAGCCAATGTAATCAGGAGTGAGAGCCAGGATAAAAGACACTACTGAATTTTTGAATATTATTTCAGATGCCCAATTGTACTGCGGTGGTGGTGCTGCGGTAGCATTGTCGCCTCACAGTAAGACCTTGTCCTGTTCGATTCTCAGCTAAAGCGTCTTCTGTGTGGAGACATGTGTGAATGGGCGTACCTTCGTTGAAGGTTGTGCATCAGGGCCGGCAACTCGGCACGTAAAAATCGACTGCCAATCACTAGCGGACCGAAGTTCCGCTGTGGCGACCCCTAACCGGGAAAAGCAGAAAGACACAACAACAACAACATTTCAGATGCCCAATTAGAGTCTAACCGGTTACTATGTACTTTAGACATTACGTCTTTATATACTAGTATTCCTCACTGTTTAATGAAATCTTGAAAAATGAGAGGATGCCAGAGGAATGGAGAAAAAGTGTTTTTGTACCGATATTTAAGAATAAGGGTGATGTACAGAGCTGTAGTAACTACAGAGGGATTAAATTGATCAGTCACAGCATGAAGTTATGGGAAAGAGTAGTGAAAGCTAGGTTAAGAAGGGAGGTGATGATTAGTGATCAGCAGTATGGTTTCATGCCAGGAAAGAGCACTACAGATGCAATGTTTGCTTTGAGAGTGTTGATGGAGAAGTACAGAGAATGTCAGAAGGAGTTGCATTGTGTCTTTGTGGATTTAGAGAAAGCATATGACAGGGTGCCTAGAGAGGAGTTGTGGTATTGTATGAGGGAGTCAGGAGTGTCAGAGAAGTATGTAAGAGTGATACAGGATATGTACGAGGGTAGTGTGACAGCGGTGAGGTCTGCGGTGGGAGTGACGGATGTGTTTAAGGTGGAGGTGGGATTACATCAAGGTTCAGCTCTGAGCCCTTCCTTATTTGTAATGGTAACGGACAGGTTGACAGGAGTCCCCGTGGACTATGATGTTTGCAGATGACATTGTGATCTGTAGTGAGAGTAGGGAGCAGGTGGAGGAGACCCTGGAGAGGTGGAGATATGCTCTAGAGAGAAGAGGAATGAAGGTCATCAGGACTAAGACAGAATATATGTGTGTGAATGAGAGGGAGGATAGAGGAATGATGAGGGTGCAGGGAGTAGAGGTGGCGAAGGTGGATGAGTTTAAATACTTGGGATCAACAGTTTAGAGTAATGGTGAGTGTGGAAGAGAGGTGAAGAAGAGAGTACAGGCAGGATGGAATGGGTGGAGAAGAGTGTCAGGAGTGATTTGTGACAGAAGACTACCAGTAAGAGTGAAAGGGAAGGTCTACAAAAGGGTAGTGAGACCAGCTATGTTACATGGGTTGGAGACAGTGGCATTGACAAAAAGGCAGGAGTCAGAGCTTGACGTGGCAGAGTTGAAGATGTTAAGATTTGCATTGGGTGTGATGAGGATGGACAGGATTAGGAATAAGTATATTAGAGGGTCAGCCCAGGTTGGAAGGTTTGGAGACAAACCCAGAGAGGCAAGATTACGTTGGTTTGGACATGTGCTAAGGAGGAATGCAGAGTATATTGGGAAAAAGATGCTAAGGATGAAGCTACCAGTTAACAGGAAAAGAGGAAGGCCTAAGATAAGGTTTATGGATGTGGTGAGAGAGGACATGCAGGTGGCTGGTGTGACAGAGCAAGATGCAGAGGACAGGAAGAAATGGAAACAGTTGATCTGCTGTGGCAACCCCTGATGGGAGCAGCCGAAAGAAAACGATTCCTCATTGGTCTGGTTTATGTGTTTTAGAATACTGACTAAATAGAATGTTCTTATATAGCCCGGGTTTCAATACATTTTTGTTATGCTTAACGGAGCATGTTATCTAAAAATGTTTTTTTCTTCAATACCAAATATTTTTTGCAATTGAGGGGTACAGATATGGGTGCATCGTTTGCACGCATCCATGCTGACCTCTTTATGGGGTATTTTGAACAGATAATAATATATGATATACATCATAACATTTTTCTTGCTGAGATTGATATCTGTGGTAGATTTTTGAATGATTGCTGGATGATGTGGAAGTCAGATGCTGTATATTTACAGGAATCCGTTCAATATTTGAATGAAAACAAGTGGGCCATCAGGTTTACAGTAAATTATGATGCTACATCTAGTTCTTTTTTAGATGTTAAAGTGTCTAAAGAATCTAATGGAACTTTGTCTAGTACATTATATAGAAAATTCCACCATTCCAACACTTTACTGCACGCATCCAGTTGTCATCCTAAGCACATTAAAGCAAACATACCTAAATCACAGTTTATGAGACTACATAGAATATGTTCCAATATTGAAGAAGATATACATTTTGATAAGGACCTTGTAGGTCGTTTTGTTGAACGAGGCTATTCATTGGCACAGGTTAGGCAGACTAGTAGGGAAGTACAATCATATTCAAGAAGAGAGCATTTGAAATACAAAGATTGTGGCCCTTGCTCTAGTAACAAAATCAGATTCACTACCACCTATGGTAGATACACTCATAGATTTTTAGATATGATACAACAACATTGGGACATTTTAATAAAAGATGACAGGTTGTGTGAGTTGTTAGGTGAGAGATGCTCTTTTTCTTTTCGGAAAGGGAAAACTTTAAGTAGTTACTTTAGTCACTATAAACATGTTTTACCTTCTAGAAATTCTGTACAAACTATTATAGATGGTACACAAGTGGTGGGTTGTTACCCCTGTGGCCATTGTGCTTTTTGTAAATTCATTTGTTCAACTAAGGAATTTTTAAGTAAGAATACATCTAGGGTTTTTTCTATCAAAATGTTTGGCAATTGTAATAGTGACTGGGCTATATATCTAGCTATTTGCTCTTGCACAGCCTTTTATGTAGGTCAAACTTCCAGACCATTAAAATTGCAAATTTCAAAACATCTAAGTAGCATTAGAATTAAGTATCTGGCTAATGCCTTATATAAACATACTATTAAACACAAGACAGCGATGTTTAAATTCATTATTATTGATAGTGTGTTAGGACATAGATCAATGAAAAGTGGTTGGCATAAACAAAAAGAAAAGTCTTGTCTAGTAACATTGGGGGGATTGTTTCCTCCTGGTCTTAATGAACATTTATAATAATTGTTTAATGGGATATAATTATTCTATTATGTTATGATATATAAGATGGGGAATGTACTGATGTGTTTTACATTGAAAAAGGCCTGCGGGCCAAAACCGGTATGTTTTTGTACATTAAAACTAGATATTTGATCAAGTTGAGTGCTGGCTGTTTTGTTTTTTGATATTGCCTTTTGTGCTTGTGCACCTGCCGTCCTTGCAGAGGTTTTGGTTTGCGGAATTCCGCAGTTGCTACATTGCCTCAGGATGCCCAAGTTCACCAGGTTAATAGGAGAAAGCACAGGAAACTGACCTTTAGATATGCCTGGAGGGATGGGTATTGATAATAAGTACTAGATCTGTTTCCTTGTAGAACATTTAGTGCTGGTAGCACTTGTGTGCTACAATAATTGCTACAAAAAGTCTGGTAAAGTGCTAAGTTAATAATCTAGCATAAGTGCAGGAGAGGAGAGAACTAGTAGACGTAAGGGAAAAATTGAAGAGCAGACTCTGGCAACACTCAGAAGCTTTCAAACAGTCCTGGATACAGCAAGTATCAGGAAAGGCAGGAAACAAAAGCAAATGTGAGCTTTTAAACCGGAAAGTTGAGAGAGATGAAAAAACTGTCCAAACAGCCAATAGAGTACAATTTCTGGGCCAGGAACCACTTCTCTTGTGGTAGATAGGCTAATTAGTGCTTACTACTTCCACTGATTAGCTAGAAGGCTTCCCTCCAACACAGAAAGGCTTGGGGGGGCTCAGAAGCTTACAAGCAGTCCTGGATACAGCAAATCTGTATCTGGACTAGACTAGTTACACGAAAGGGGGGAAGCAAGTGCAAATGTGGGCTTTTAAATCAGAAAGTTGAGAGAGTTGAAAAAACTGTCCAAAAGGCCAATAAATACAATTTCTGGGCCAGCAACCATGTGTTATGTGGTAGATAGGTTACCTAGTGTTTACCACTCTCACTGATAAGCTAGAAGTGTTCCCACCAACACAGAAAGGCTTGGGGGCTCAGGAGCTTACAAACAGTCCTGGATACATCAAATCTGTATCTGTACTAGACTTGTTACAGGAAAGGGGGGAAACAAGCTTAGAATTTTTTTTTTATAGGGGGTTAAAGGCTGCAAGGAAGAAATAAGTGTTATTAAGCAATAAGGGACATGATCAGTGGAGTGTCAAAGTAGTATGTGCCGTGGTCCCAGTGGTCCTGTTATATATAAAGTAAATAACTTTTAATATTCATGATGCCAGTAAACAAAAATGTTAGCTGTCATGTGGTACATCTCTTTGTAGAAGGCAGACAAACTATACACTTCAGTGAGGCTGGTAGAATATCAGTACTATCAGTGCTGTTTACTGCGAATTCTGGCAAACATTTAAATATTACGCATTTTTAGACTGGACAAAATATGTATGCAGTTGTAAATACACTCACAGTACATTATTTCATGATTTTGTGCTTTCAGTTTCATTAGGAAAATATGTTACCTTATCTGATGACTTTTACTGTTCCCCATCAGATAATGTACCTAAATATGACGTTTTAGCGTTTCTTTACTGTAAAGTATGTTTAATCTGTCTTGATTCGTGTTTCTTTCTATTTCCTTTTTATTATTACTTTTTATGCAAACTTATTAATGTATTTGAGAAAGTCTAAGTATTTCTGGAGTTTGATGTTTGTGGGTATATTCTATAACTGGAAGTTTTTCAATGCTAAATTACTTTTCAAGATGGTGGCAGTTGGTTGGATTTTGAGGTATGTGAAGGAGAAGTGATCTCTTAGTGAAAGTGAGGTACAGATGGCCTGCATTATTTTTTTTATTGTTTGCATAGAAAATTTTATCTCTTTTAAAATATTTTTATTTATTTTCCTGAAGAAAAGAACAACATATATACATTTTTATGACACTGAAATATATACATACTATTTATACAGGTTAACAACAAGTAAAAGTATCTAACACAAATGATAAAAGAAAAAACTATTTACAAGGGCATCTAGAATTAACATATGGTCATCTCCTGCATATCTGTCATTCAGATAATAATTTGTTATAGTCATTATTCTCCAATATTTCAGTTACTTTTTGCCATGTATAGTGATGTAGTTCTTTTAGTTCTTCCTCAGATGGTACCCATTTCCGACTACAATACTATTAACACAATATTCCTGTATTGTTTAAAAGCTGGAGAAAACTCAGACTTCCAATTCATTGTTATATTCTTCCTTGCAATGGCTAGGAGAGTCCATAAAATACTATATTTTGTTCTTGGAACACAGTCAGGTATAAGTGCATTAAACAGAATCAGAGATTTAGATAGCTGTAATTTATCATTAAACATTGCTTGTAAAAAGTAATTAATTTTATCCCAGTATATATATCATAGATCATGTTGCCAATCTGCTTTTATTTTTAATTTGCATCTCAAACAACCAATATTTTTTAAACATTAATTACATATTGTGAGGTGTTAAGTAGGAGCTGTGTATGAACTGCAATGTAAAAAATTTCCAGTGTAGTGAAAGAGATGTTTGTTTTTAGGAGAGAAGAATTAGTTTTGTCTCTATCATTTGGTAATTGACTATTAATTGCTCTATACTAATCCCATAAGTTTTCTTTATGCTTTTTATGTTTTTGTTTATTTTATGGATAGACAATAAGTATCCCTTTCCAGTAATAGGTTGATTTACTGTTTATATCATGTAGTCTATAAATTTAGGAATATCTTGCCTGTTAGTTGCATTGTCTCTAGCTTGATTGGTATATACTGCCTTAATTCCTGTATAAGTAACCATAGGTTACTATCTAAATTAAATTTCCTTTTAACTTGATTTATGGTCAGTACTTTCCCAGAGTCCACAACTGATGCCAATATATCAGTCCTTTGTTCTTAAGAGTCTTGACTGCTTCTATGCCAAGGGTTTTGCTGTTACTTTGTGTATATGCAATTGGGTACAATAAAAATGACCATGCTTTTATATCTGGATTATTATATAAAAAGTTCTTATAAGCTTTTAGTGTGTAAGTGATAAATTTAGAACTTGTATTTTTATGTTTATTCACTGTCATGTATTTGTTTAGTAACCAAAAAAAAATATTAGATACCAGTTCACTGCATTTGTTTGATGATACAAAGCCCAGTTTCAACCATATTTTCTTATGTATTGGCTTCCATTTGGATGTATAACATGTATTTAATCATAATGATATAGTTTTTTTATGGCAGATAACAGTGAGTAAGCTTCTACATCTGGCAGACCTATTCCATCCATTTCCCATTCATTTAGGTGGCATTTCATAGCTATCCTAGGCTTACTAGGATGCCATAGAAATTTTATGTTTAAACTATTAAATTGTTTTAGATATGATTTGGGCAGTGACAGAGACCATGTTTGTATAAAATATAAGATAATTGGGAAAATGTGTCTTTTGGCTTTTCCTGGTTAGGGGTTGCTACAGAGGAACTCATATATATTCTGTATATGTTACTATATTTACTATCTGTAACACTGTTTCTGCTTCTGTACTAATTAATGTTTATATTTTTTCTGTATCTCGTTGGGGCTTTTCTCCCGGGGCTTCCACTGAAAATGGGCTCTTTTAGGTCCAGTGGACTTATCCTGGTAAACAAATGCAATAAATAAATAAATAAATAAAACTCCGGTCTGCTAATGATTGGCAGTGGATTTTTATGGTGCTGAGTTGCCAGCCCGACACCCAACCTTCTAGGAAGGCACACCCATTCATGCACACACCTACCTGCATGTCTTTAAACATCACTCGACTGTGGGGAGGACATGCAGACTCTGCACAGAAGGCGCTCCAGCCCAGAATTGAACGGGAGAACCTCTTGCTGTGAGGCAACAACGCTAACCACTGCACCACCGCGACCTTATAAGATAATTGAGAAAATAATCATTTTAATTATGTAAAGCTTATCTTCCATTGAAAAGAAGAATTTATTCCATTTTTTGTATAAGGTTTTTAATATTAAGATCGTTTTATGGTTTATTTCAATTGTATCTAATTCATTTGTTATTGTAATTCCTAGGTATTTGTGTTATCAATAGGAATATACTTATGGTGCTCTTTGTTTAAATCTTTCTTATTAGTATTTATGAGTTATATCTTTGTTTTGTTTTCATTAAATTTGAGGCCTGAAATTTTCTGAAAATGTTGAATTAGATCTCATAAGGTTTTTAAGGTGTTATTACTATCCTTTAAGGTTAGTAAAATATTATCTGCGAATAGTTGGATCTCCATTTTTAGACTGTCTACTCGTATTCCTTCAATATTTTTGTTCATTTGTATACTGTTTGTTAGTTGTTCAATGACTAAGGCAAATAATAATGGAGATAGAGGACATCCCTGTTTTGTACTCTTTGTCATTTCAATATATTTAGCTAAACAGGATCCTAGTTTTATATATGCCAATGTTTTTTCTTACAGTGATTTTATTAGTAAGATATATTTTTTAGAAACTGTATTCTTCTAGAGCTAACCATAGATAATCCGAGTTTACTGAATCAAAGGAAGTAGTAATGTACAGACTAATTACATTCATTTTATTTTTCGTAATGTTTACATAATCAGTTAAGAAGAGAATTCTTTTAATATTGTCATATGCGTTTCTATCTTTTATGAAGCCAGTTTGATCTTCTTCTATTAGTAATGGAAGTGATTGTTTTATCTTAGCTGCATGTATTGCCATAAATAATAAATATTTTATAATCTATATTAAGTAAAGACATTGGTCTATTTGATGAACATTCACCAGTATCTTTGCCTTGTTTCAAAACTGGTGATATTAATGTGTTCTTCCAGGAGGCAGGGATTTCTTTACCATCTTTTACTGATTATGTAAACACTTTCAATAATAACACTAAGGCCTCATTTGTTAGTAATTTAAATATCTCTGGACTGATATTGTCTACATCTGGAGCTTTATTCAATTTTAATTTATTTACTTGGGATTAAGTTCCGTCAATGTTATTTGTTTATCTATTAGTTTGATTTGCTCTTTTAATAACTTAATATTAACATTTCTTTTAAGGAAGGTTTATAGCATTGTTTGCAATTCTGTTTTTTTTTTCATTTTGGTTATTGATTTTGTGAAAATATATTTTGAATACTTCTAGTATTCCTTCTAAATGAGATACTTTCTTTTTACTTTCTATATTATATATTTCCTTTATTTGATTTGCTCTAGTCATTTTGTTAGTTCTAAAATAATCAATAAAGTCAGAACACCCTTTGATAATAGTGATTTCTTACTTGTATTTTTCGCATTTGTGTCAGTTTCCTTTGTAATACAGTCGAAGTCCCTTTCTATGACTGTATTACCTTTAGCATGTTGTACAATGTCTTCTAAATGCTCTTTGGCTACTTTAACCCTAGCCCTGGTATCCAGTAGATATTTAGTAGTGTATATATCCTTCCATTAATAGATACTGTTACTCAGCAAAACATTCCTGAACTGTCATGATATGAATTTATCATTTTAGGCATTAACTTAGTATTTCTCCATAATATTGCTAGTCCTCTTCTTTCCTGCTTATAAGAACTTACTAACACTATCTAATTATTGGTGTTGATTTTATTTATATCTTCCTGCATAAGATGCATCTCCTGCAAAAAGACTATTTGTGCTTTGCATATCGTCAAATATCTTTGAAGGCTTCCCCTTTCACAGTTATTTGTTTATAAACAATTTACATTAATGGAAATGCATTTTGCAGTTGGATTAATATTGCCTTTATTTTTAGCCACATTCATACACTTGCAGTAATGTGTACACATGTTTAAGTGAAGAGAATGACTTGCTTTTTCCTATTGCAGCAGTGTAAATATAATTCATAGACACCCAATAAAAAGAATTAAAACAATCACACCTTAAAGCATTAATATACAAACAACAATCAGACCATTCCATGGGAAAAACGTCCCATCCTTGAATAGTATAGCCATTCAACTGATCCCACTAAATCTCCTTCTCAGAATCAGTTCTTAGTCCTACCATCTAACACTTTTGATGACAGAAAGCAGCTTATTATATTTTGTATCTGTTTAGTACAGCACATTTTCTTATAATATGCATAAGCTTGAATTTAAAAAGCATTTATACACAGTCATTAGTTATTATAGTATATTACTAGATTTGAAAACAACATAGTTATATTTAGACTTAGCTATTTAGTTTTGAAACAGGATTACATAAAAATAGTCAAATAAAAATGGCTAGTCATTGTTTCTCTATATACACTATATACATCATATGATGATAGATATATAAGATTTTCGTATTATGATGAAAAATTCTTCATTTTAGTGTGAAGCCATTTGTATTATAATAGCAATAATATATTAAAGAGTTATTAGGTTTGCTTTACGTCTCCTTTATATATTTTATATCATGCATATGCTGCAGCACCTCCTGTTTTAATGCACAACCATTTTAGGCATTGTAAGTAAAATCAGCTTTTACATATGTTACACTTTGTCTGTTCATGGCATAGAATATTTACAATCTATTTCAACAGCATTATGAGTTTACTTCTAAAAATCTTATACCTTTCTGATTTTGCTACTTTAACATAAAATAAAACAATATAACAGATACGATTAATTTACTTATTTGTCTTCAGTATCTCATGCTTCATAACCATATTTTCCAGTACTCACCATATGTTTTGTTATTAAGGACGTGAGTCACTACAGAAACAACTCTGTGTAGGATATATGTCTAATAACACCAAGTAAAGCTGTTAATAGTTCATATATTCCTATAGAAACAACAAATAAACTGTTCATTTCAGTACAGAGAAACATATGGCAAGGGTGCATGAAAACATCCATTTCAATTAGATGTTACAAATGTATGTAAGACTCCAAAATGCAAGTTTTACATAACATATACCACACAGTGACTCACAATCCTCTTGATATTCTGCAATATTCATATAATGTTATAACTGAAAAGACAAGATAAAGATGTGACAATATAACTTTTGTGATGCACAAGAAGCTAGCAAATATATATAATAATGGAACACAGTGAAGAGAGTCATCAAAAAGTGGAGAAAATATGGGACAACAGTGACGTTGCAAAGAACTGGACATCCCTCCAAAACTGATGAAAAGACAAGACAAAAACTGGTCAGGGAGGCTGCCAAGAGACCTACAGCAACACTGAAGGAACTGCAGGAATTTCTGACAAGTACTGGTTGTGTACTACATATGACAACAATCTTCCATATTCTCCATATGTCTGGGCTATGGAGTAGGGTTGCAAGATGGAAGCCTTTTCTTACACAGAAAAACATCCAGGCCTGGCTAAAAAAGCATGTGGGAAAACGTGATATGGTCTGATGAGACCAAGGTTGAACTTTTTGGCCCAATTCCAAAAGGTACATTTGGCACAAAAACAACACTTCGCATCACCAAAAGAACACCATCCCCACGGTGAAGCATGGTGGTAGCAGTATCATGCTTTGGGGTTGCTTTTTTTCAGATGGAACTGGAGCTTTAGTCAAGGTGGAGAGAATTATGAACAGTTCCAAATATCAGTCACTTTTGTCCCAAAACCTTCAGGCATCTGACAATGACCCCAAGCATACATCCAAATCAACAAAAAATGGCTTCACCAGAGGAAAATTAAAGTTTTGGAATGGCCCAGCCAGAGCCCAGACCTAAATCCAATAGATAATCCATGGGGTGACCTGAAGAGGGCTGTGCACAAGAGATGCCTTTGCAATCTGACAGATTTGGAGCGCTTTTGCAAGGAAGAGTGGGAAAATATTGCCAAGTCAAGATGTGCCATGCTGATAGACTCCTACCCAAGAAAACTGTGCTGTAATTAAATCAAAAGGTGCTTCAACAAAGTATTAGTTTAAGGGTGTGCATACACAACAAAGTATTAGTTTAAGAGTATGCTCACTTATGCAACTAACATATTGTACATTTTTTTTATTTTTTATATTTTTCCCCTAAAAGATTTGTTTGTTTTTCAATTGAATTGTACAGGTTATAGGTCACATTAAAGGTGGAAAAGTTTTGAAATGATTTATTGTGGCCTCATTTTTTTATACCACAAAAACCTGGCATTTTAAGAGGAGAGTGTAAACTTTTTATATCCACTGTACATAGTACATCTAAATGCTGTAAAGCATGTAGGAAGACATATGACTGAAAACTAATTAGACATTTATTAGAGCCAGAGCAACACTGACCTATTGAGGAAATGATGGCATTGTGAAACAGAGCTGCTGCACCATGGGATATAGTGGTGCTAGAGTGGGACAGTGGATTAATCGGAGTGGGACAGTGGATAAATCGTACTACTGAAAGCTCATGACTAAGGTGGCAGACATCACCTTCAAGGCAAATTAACAAGGCACAGTTCAACATCCTTCTCAATGGTCAGACATTAAAAAAGGTACAAAGGCACTTGGAAGTAGGTAAGTCAGGACAAAAATCTGATCATATAATTAGCATTAAATATGCATGTAGTCCTACTAGAATTTCGTGATAATGCTCAGTAATGCAGATATTAATAAACTGAGAATGATACCATGATGCAAAACTCTAACCATATTATAGGATCATAGGATCATAGGAAGTTACTAGGCTATTGGCCCTGAGGCACTTATAAGCCTAGCCAAGAGTTTAGTCCATTTATAGACAAATCAGCACCCAATGCCCCTGTCCAGCAGGAACATGGGTGGAATCCTAGGGATGTATTTTCTATTCCCAATCCAGTTATCCAGGTTGCACTTAAAAAGTGGTAAAGAGGTACTCTGCTTGAAGTGGAGAGGGAGTCTATTCCACAGATTGGGGACCCTCTGGGACACAAATCTATCCCACCAACAAGTCCTATTGATGTCACAGACCAGGTTGAGGCCATGTGCGGGTTACTGGTTAAAGCTTGACTTGCAGATATGCAGCAGTCCCATCAAGGGGGGGGGGGTGTTGGAGATTGCCTTGTATGCCAGACAGAGGTCACCTCTGAGGAGTCTGTATGAAACAGAGTAGAGGGATAGGGCTTTTAGCTTATCTGTGTATAGAAGATTTTTGAGGCCCTGGATTCTCTTGGTGAGGAACATCTGTGGTCTCTCCAGCTGCTGCAGGTGCTTTGCGAGGTACATGCTGAGTGGGGTACTGTACTCAATAATGGGCCTTATAAGGGAAGAATAAAGGGATGGATGACCTCCTTGTCCATGGATGAGATATCTTTACTTATGAGGTGAGCCATGTAGAAAGCTTTCAGTACAATGGAGACAACATGGTGGTCAAAAGTCAAGTTGCTATCAGTCTGGGAGCCCGCATTCCTCATGACTGAATGCGTGCTTAGGACGTTGTTATTAATGTGATAATATGTGGGGACATCACTCTCCCCAAAGGGGATGATGATACCTTTTTTTTGTATTCAGCTTGAGGCCATGTTTCGTGCACCAGTCATTTGTTTGGGTGAGACCCTCTTGGAGGATTTCCACATCACTAGGGGAATTTATGACAGTGCCCAGCTTGCAGTCATCTGCAAACTTCATCAGCCGTAGCCCACTGGTTTTGGCCTGCACCTCAGAAAAGTATATCCCAAATAACAGAGGTCCCAAGACCAAACCCAGGGGTACACCACTCGATATGGGTCCAGTGCTTGAGGTGGCTTCCCCTATTTTGATTAGGTGGGTTCTACAATTGACCCAGTTAACTACACATCTGGTAACATATGGATTGATGCCTAGTTGAGAGAGTTTACCTATTATACCCAAATGGGGAATAGTGTTGAAGGCTTTGGCCAGGTCAAGGTAGGTGATGTGCACTGTCTTCCCCTCATCCATGACTTTGGTGACTGTCTCAAAAAAGTTGACCAAATTTAACAGACATGACCTCCCCTTGATGAATCCAAACTGTGTGAGATCAAGTGTTTGGAGGTTGCCAATGTCCTTGTTAATGAAGTCCATGATAATCCATTCCATGGCCTTGCAGATCAGGCTAGTTAGCCTAATGGGTCTACAATTTCCTGGATCGGTGGATGCTCTACCTTTGTGTAAAGGGATGGCAGTGGCTGTCCTCCACTCAGCTGAGATAAAGCCAGTACTCAGGATTTGGTTGAATAGGGCACCTAATGGTGCTGCAAGTTCCTGCCTGAGTTTATGTAGGATGCAGCCTGGGATGTTATTGGGTCCCATGGAGGCTGTATTTTTTGCCTTTGAGAGAGCAATGATGACCAGATCCCTAGATATAAGGGGAAGGAGGCAGGTACTGGGACTGTCCTGATTTACTGAGGGTGGGACAGAGGGGTGAAATTTTCACTGAATCTGTCAATTTTGTTATATCTACAGCATTTGTATATGTGGAAACCTTGACCACGAGTTCTGAACAGATCTAGGTGATACCTTTGAGATTACGGGAATATGTGATGAAGGTCTTATGATTGCCTCTAGTAGATGTGGCCAATTTAGACTCGAAGTTTGCTTTGGAGGATTTCACTAGGACTCTTATTTGCCTGTTTAGGCTAAGGAGAGATTGCTTCCAACTAGGCACCTGCTCCTTCTTGGCCCTGGACAGCAATTTTTTTTTCTTTTGTTATAGAGTTTATTTATGGCAGATGTCCACCAGGCAGGTTTACTCTTCCATGCAAAAGATGATTTAGTCCTGTCAGGTATTCCTGATTCCATGCATCTATATACATGCTCATATAATAATTTGGTATAGTTTCGGATACTGGTGCCAGTTCCTAGAGAGGGGGAGGGGGCTGTGAAGCTGCTTATGCCATCCCTCAGGAGGCTGTAATCAGTTTTGGGTAAGTTTTTTTGTTTGACCCTAGCTAAAGGGAGGTCGGGGGAGATGGTGACTTCGAACGTGACCACTTTATGGTCAGATCATACAAGGGAGGATGATACTGCAGGCATGCTGCAGTGGTTAATCATGCTGGTTAATACCAAGTCCAAGATATTATTGCCTCTTGTGGGGGTATCGACTAGCTGTTCCAAAGTATTTATATTGATAAAATCGAGGAATCTCTGGGCATTTGTATTCTGGCATGAGTAGTTCTTCCAGTCTATGTTTGGGTAGTTAAAGTCACCCAGGATCAGGATAAAGGGTTGAATCTTGATAGATTCAAAGAGGTTTAAATAGGCAGTTTGGGGATCTTGGTCCGGTAGTTACCTATGATTTGAATAGGGGTCTTGGCAATGGTTAACTGCACCTGGAGTGTCTCCTGTGCATCATACTGTTTGACCAGCCTGGAGGTGTGTATGTCTTTAATATATATTGAAACTCCACCTCCTTTGGCTTTACTACCTACAATTTGAGGTCTGAATGCATGATAGGATGAGTAACCAGGTATGGTTGAGGTGCTCTATGCAACTTTGAACCAGGTTTCTGTGACTGTGCAGATGTCAGCATTTTCCAGGGTTAAGAATGCTTGCAATGAGTGCAGTTTCATATTTAGACTCCTAGCGTATGGCAGCATGACCTTTAATTTGGGTTTTGTTGAAATGCTTATGTTGGTAGTTTTAACCTCATCACTTTTTCTAAAAAAGGCACTATGGGGAAGGCAAGTGCCTTTGCCAGAAGCCTGAAGCCCAAGTGAGACAGATGCAGGCCATCTCTTGGAAAGCATTGTGGTCTATCAGTCATATCTTCCCAGGCTGTCAGGTACTGGATCCCCCTGGAATGACACCAGAAACCAAGCTAATTGTTAAAGTAAATCATTTTCTGTTTGTATTGAAGCATCATTCTGGGTGACAGTAGAATGCTGCTTAAGGTTAGGGACATACCTGCTGGGACACATATTCAGCGAGTTCAATCATGTCTCTCTTCATATAATCGAGGGAGGTAAGTCTGAAGTCATTCACACCAGCATGGACTGAGGCAGAGTCATATCAGTACCTGTTGTTGAGAGACTTGAGTGCTTGTGTGATATGGTGGATTCTGGCTCCTGACAGACAACTAACCATGACTTTCTCCTTATCCAGCCTGGTGAGAGGTACATCTGCATGTCTCACAATGGAGTCTCCCATGACTAATATGTTGGGTTTATGTTTAGGCCTTAGTCGCTGTGAGACACAGGTGTATGGACTATGTGTGGTGTGTGGTGTGGTGGGCAATGGGGTTTATGTGCATTTATGCCTTGGAGGTCTCTTTTGTTTGGGTATGTTTTTGTTGAGGACCTCCACATATGTGGATGTGTGTTGTGTAGGTGTGGGTGGTGTCTGAGGTGTAGTGATTGTGTTGACAACCTTAGTGCCAGATATATTGGCTTGTGAGGGAGAGATCATGCACTCTAGGTTCCTAATGTAATCACATCTCTCACAAATTGTGTTCCTCGATGATAGTAGTAAGTGGTTGTCTGCGTACCTAAGGCAGTTGCTACACTGTCTCAGGATGCCCATATCAACCAGACTGGCAGGAGAAGCTGTAGGAAATTGTGCATCCATATTTTTCAGAATCTGAGAGAGAAATCCAAGGAGAGCTAAGGGGAAAGCCTAAAGCCCAAGTGCTTAAACCAAAACTAAGAGCTTAGAATAACACTTATAATTTAAACAGGCTATAAGCAATCAGTAACAAATGTAACAGAAAGGATGCAATTGAACACTTTAGAGAACAAGCCACAGCAAGTAGCAGATAAGCAGGATGAAGTAATGGAGCAGGAGGAGGAAACACAAATACAGCAAAAGAAGCTGAATATGTTTTTGATTGTTTGTTTTGTTTTGTTTTGTTTTTTGTTAGTAAAGCAGAAAGTGAGAGAAGAGGATCCGAAGAAAATTCAAGGTTAAGGAACTAAGGGGTTTTACCTTCCGAAATGTTCTCTGTGTTAGGTAAAATAAGCTAAAGAGATTGGACTAGGAGGAGTGTCCCTTATTTACAGTAGGGACAGGCAACAGAAAAAGCCACAAACTATAAGAACAGTACAGCAGTAGGGTGGGAGGGTGAGAAGAAAACAAAAATTCAACCAGAGATCAGCAAATATATAAACGGAGACACAGAAAAGTAAATAATTCAGTCAAGAACAGTGCAGTAAACTAGTGCAGAACTGTTACACAAATAAATAAAAAAACAAAGCAGTACTGATAAGCAAATAAATACAACCAGTGCAGTGCTAATAAGAAACACTGAACAGTTAGATAAACTGCAAAAAATATAATTACGTAGCTCGGTAATTCAGATTAAAAAGCACTCTCCATCAGGCACAATTGGAGATCTAGCAGAATGAGCAGAAGTTCACTCAAGTGTAATATTTTTATACCATCAGATAAAAGACCCTTCCAAAGCTACACCCTGAGACACAGAAGCTATTTGACCAGTTTTTCCTCTCTGGACTGAGTATACCGCAACCTCATAGTAGAGGCGGGCAACAGCAAAAGCCACAAACTTTAAGAACACAACAGCAGTTGGGTAGGGAGGAAACAAAAATTCAACCAGAGATCAGCAAATATATAAATGGAGACTCAGAAAAGTAAATAATTCAGTCAAACAAATAAATAAAATCAGTGTGGTAAACTAATGCAGAACTGTTACACAAATAAATAGAGGTTTACATGTTTGCTTTCTCTGTATGTGTGTCTGCCACTGTCTATCAGTCTTTCTGTTTTTTGTCTACTATTTCATGTCTGTGTTAAGCATAACATTTAGCCATTTAGCTATTATTAAAAGTACTTGACAGTATAGTCATAATTAATTTCATCTTCTATTATAAATTACACATTCGGTGCAAGTCAACCAAATGATGGCGATCCTATTCATGTGAATGATGTAATAATCAGTCTGATCTCTATACCTTTTGCCCAGGAAATCAACCAAATTTGTGATAAACAGCTCATCAGTATCTCTCCTTTGTTCTTTGAGGAAAAGGAGATGAAAAAATAATGTAGTCCTTTGAAATAAATAGGGCTTTCAGAATGCTTCACAGAGAATTCCCAACCATGACAAATGATGTTTGGCAACAAACCAATTTGTCCAGGGACATCTTCAGAAGTGGTTTAGATAAATATACTAGTGGGAGTTAGAGGGTTTGGGAATGGAAAGGGTTAAATGGAAGGAGGAATGTTTGGGAGGAAATGAGGTAAGGGTGGGGAGGGGCTTAAGGGGTTTAGACAAGTGTAGCTGGGTAAGTAATCACATTTTGGCGTGAACTTGCTATAGCAAGTACATCCATGATGACCTGTAGGTATTGTGGTACAGGTAGGCCTTGGACTATGGTTAGTCAGAAATTGTCCTGGTGCAGGTATGATCAGTAGTACAGTAGTAGCAGGAGCTGCTATTTTGTATGAGGACTGTCTTAGTTAACAATATAAAAAAAAAAAAAAAAAGAAAAAGAATTTGCACCTTTACTGGTCTTGACTTGGGTACCTTGTAGAAATTAGGATGTCCTATTTTCTTTAATAGTAGTAGATTACCTTTTACAGATAATGTCGGTAATGAGTGGGAATAAATACAGGCAAGGAAGTCTGTCTGGCAGAAATTTCTCATCGTCTTTCTTCAGTAATCTTTAACTAGTTTTATCTTTCTTATTTAATATACATATGGCAAATATCTGCAGAAGTATTGGTCAAAGAGAGTGAGGGATCTGTGAATTATCAAAGGGGGACTCTTTTATTGAGACTCATTTATGCAGTGTTTCGAGTAGTGTGAGCATGACCGGCCAGGCATCGGTACTGTATGGGTCAGTTCATTGTTGGTTGTTGTAGGCATTGGCAGAGAGCATTAGGTTGCTTTGTGGCAAGTACCGGGTTATCGGGTTGTTCGTGATGCCTGGATTGGGGTTCAATGACTGTGCGTGGTAAACCTTTTGAAACATGTTTCCTCCAATAAGACGTGACACAGAAATACCGCTATCACTGTCACTAAATCAGCACACCATCTTAAACACAAAAGGTGAAGTTGCACATGCAGTTCAGAGTTCATGGTCTTCAGATTTGCTTGCTGGTGTTGCTCCTGTTGTCTCCTGGTTTGCAAGGTGATAAGAGCAGCATTTGGGGTCTGTCCCTGACCTGTGTTGGGAGTTAGTCTGGGGCTTCTGGGTGTCTTGCAGCATCCGTAATTATTGTACACTGTAGAGGAACTACTGCAGCTTTCCTTTTGCGGGCTTAAGGTGCCAAGAGTAATGTTGTGCACGGCATGTGCAATAGTCTCCATACATTTTTGTTTAACACATTTGACATCATACTTATAAAATGTACATTAAGGGTCACTTCGTTTCACAAAGGTTGAGACTCTGCACAGGAGGTTTCAATAGGTAAGACTCAGCCCTCAGCCCCTTTTATATATATCAATATATTAAACAAAAAAAAAAAAAACAAGGAGAGAGACAACTACAGCAAAGAGGGAACAAAGGGAAAGAACATTTTTGATAGCGGCTAAGTGATTCAGCTAGTGGGCTCAGGTGCCGTGTAGCATGCCTGCTGGATGAGAGCCTACTCGTGATGTTGATTAGGAGCCTTCCTTCAACTAATTCCCAATTCCACCTTCAGAGTCCCTGTTTGCAGGGGGGTGTCTGTAGCTGGCATTGTACAGATAGTGAGGCTGGATTTTGGGGCCATGTCATTTACTGTAGATGCTAATTGATGTTCTTGCTGTATGTTCAGCATGCAGTTCTGTAGGATTTGACATCGGGAGCTTAGACATATGTACGGAACAGGTTTTCATTATTCCTTGCCGGTATTTTTACAGGGGACTACATTAGGCTAGTCTCAGGTGTTTGTACTGATTTCTTACCTACAATGAAGGAGAAAGAAGGCAGTAAAACCAAAGGGATGGAGTGGTATTTTTGCAGTCTAGCAGGCTGGCTAGGCTGAGTGGGTGAGGACATCATGTGTGCCGTGAATTGTCTTTCAGTTGGTCTTTGTCGGTAGGGCCGCATGGGGGCATACCTTGCAACTGTACAGATTTTTGTGGTTTATGGTGAAGTAGTAGAGAATCATTAAAGACTGCAGCTAGAAAATGGCAGACATCTCATTCGCAAGACCCACAGATGTGGCTGTCAGTGTTGCGGATCAGAATTTTTTTTTTTTTCAGTTATATGTGGAAGAACTGACAGGGGCAGACAGGTGGTCATGGCTAGGGGACCAGAGCATATGTGTGGAGTTCCACATCGAAGCAGTTGCTGCTAGGGGCTCCATTTCCCAGTCTGGTAACAAATTGAAGGTTAAGGTAATGCAGTAATGGCAGACTTTAGAGTTAAAAAGTTCATTGGTGTGGCTTGTGGCTGCCTTTGTTTGGGATTGGGGGGTCGCTCGGAGGAAAACATGTTAAAATGTCAGTTTCCAGTCTGAAAATTGTGTGCATGTTACACCTAAACAGGGCATTACTTCTGTAATTTGTCAATCTAAGATAGGGATGTCAATTATTTAGGTACGGAGATCCTGCATGAGTGTGGTGATAAAGTTATTTTCCACACTAAGGGTGATGGCGATCTTGTGAAGCAGACTTTCGGGGGTTAGAATACTTGCTTTGTGGGGTTAGAATGGATTTGCCTGTTATACTGTTGTTTGTGCTGGGTTACTTACTTGATGAGCACAGTTATAGCTTTGGGGTATGTTGGACACTGTTGCTGATATTGTTAGGTCGATTATCCGAGGGTTGGGATGGCTGACTTGTGAAGTCCAGGTTGACTTTGCGGCCAATTGTTGCTTGTTAATTTAGGTTTATGACCTTCACTGAGTAAGAGGCTATTGTACCTGCAAAGCGGTGGTGTAGTATGGCATTTGTCAGGGTTTAAATCATTATGATCAGGTTGTGAGCTATATTAACAGTTGCCTTCCCAGGCATATATGCAGTGCACTGGTAATATCGTACACGGGATGGCATACCACAGAGCAGGAATGATTTGAGGGGAGGGCTCCACAGAAGCAGATTTAGGCCTGAGGTTTTCTTCTCTGCTTTCTAATTTGGTATAGCAATAATTGATAGACTTGTCCAGATTCCTTGCTCTATTACATTAAGAAGTATCAGTACAGTTTTAGTAATTATCCTTTAAGTTAAGAGTTGTGGGCTAGTCATAAAACTGTGAAGGGATACTTTTTGGTAAGCTATTCCATGCATTTATTTGAATTTGTAAAGGTATTTGTACATAGGCTGGTGGGTGGGTGTTGTATATGTATATGTATATCTATGTGGTTTTATTGCACACAGGTGATGGTAGGCACTAAAGTGCATCTGGATGTTTGGTTTTGTTTTCGGATTCCTGTACTTAAGCATCACACATGAAGGTATGTAAGGAGTGGAAGGGTCATACGTTTAACATTTAGAGAGGGGAGTAGCTTGTTGGTTCATTGATTCAAATTATGGGTCAGATTCAGTAGCAGTGGATTCTGCATGTCCTCCCTGCAGCCATATGGATAGCATGGGGGGGGGGGGTTAACATGTGCTGTGTGACTCGAGGGGGGGGGTTCTAGCAACTCATTGGAAAAGCATCGAGGAATTAAGTCAGGAATTAATGAAGGACATTTGGGTTCAGACAGCATATCATCACAAAACTCAGGCTGATGCAAAACCTATTATATCGACTTTCTAAGTTGGTAGTGCAATATTTACAAATTTCCCTAGTTATAAAAAAAAAAAAAATGAGAAAATTTTCTTTACCTTGATTTGTGGGTAGCAACTCTATTGAGGAAGCTCCTACGATGGTTAAAATGTGATTTTTCTGTTTATAAGAACAGGCCTGTTAATAGAATGATTTTTGTCTTATTTACCATCTGTCGGTCATAAGGGGTGGCCACGGTGATGCAGTGGTTAGCATTGTCACCTCACAGCAAGAGGTTCTCTGGTTCAACCCTCAGCTGGGGTGATTTCTGTGCGGAGTCTGCATGTCCTCCCTGTGGTCGCGTGGGTTTCCTCCGCATGCTCCGGTTTCCACCCACATCCCAAAGACATGCTGCAGGTGGATTGGACACTCTAAATTGGCCCTAGGTGTGAGTGCGTGTGTGTGTGTGCCTTCTGTGGAAGGTTGGGCACTGGGCTGGCAACTCGACACTGTAAAACTCCACTGCCAATCATGAGCAGACAGCTGTGGCGACCCCTAACCGGGAAAGCCGAAAGAAGAAGAAGAAGACCATCTATCAGTTCTATCATTAACAGGAGAGGTGTGAAGACACTTTATGTGGATCTTTCTTAAAGCATCTTAATCTTCATTGCAGTGTCACATACTAGACCTGCGAGCACAATTTATGCAGTTGATGAACGAGATAACCCCTTGGGGTGCTTAAGGTTAAGAAGTTTTGCTTTATGCATGTGTAGAGGATCTACAGTTTTCTTTTCTCTTGCAGATCCCAATGAGATCGTGGATGGGGAAGTGCAAAGTGGGCATCAGTTAGCAGCCTGAAGGAGGTGGAGTTCCAAAAGATGGCTTTTTCTGGGAGGAAGCTGTCCCTCAAGTAGTCTCTGCTATTGTCACATACCAGGTTAAGACTTGAGTGTGTCTAGATTGTAACATTCAACTTAGGTTTTGGGCTGATAGGAGTGTTATGGTACATGCATGGTGTTGAGTGTAGGTAGGATATGTGGGGAACTGTGTGCGGTGTTTACACTTTAATTAGCTTGTGAGACATCATTTTGGGGTTTCTTGCAAATGTAGGTTATGCCAGACTTACCTGATGCAAAGGTAACAAAGGGAAAGAAACTTTTGAATGGAAAGTGGAGGACAAGCAGTGGAGTAGGGACATTCAGTTGTTGGTTTCTTCAAGCTGCATGTCGCTCAGTTACTTGAATAGTTGCCATGTTGCTATGAGGTTTACTGAAGTAGTTCATGCTTAGCATTCTGGTGTGCTTTGGAATATTTGGGAGGGATGGCCTTTGGCAAATGGTAAGGAGGTTGATTGAGATTTACATTTCTTGACAAATAAGGCATGTGATCAGTTGGGGATATAAACTAAGGGGGTGGTGTTATGGTTTGTTGGAAAGTTTAATGTTTATTTTCATTTATTTAATATAGCAGGAGTTTAGTGTGGTGGTTGTGCTGCTAAAATGCCATGATGGTCTTTTAAATGTTTTTATTGCTTGTAATTGGATAGCGGGTGTGATAGCAGGATTGTTATTAAATTAAATTTTGAAAAGGATCAGTGTAGATTGAGAGGGAAGATGGACAAATGTTGGCTATTGTCAAGATGAGTTAATGCAGGGGTAAGTATTGGGGTATGGCATTTGGAGGTTACAGCTTCTCTGGCTTTCAGGTTAGGCTGTGTTTAGTTATTCCGAAGGTGTTTTTTTTTTTTTTTGGCTTTGATATAGAGCTGCTGTGGGATGATGGTAGGCAACTGACTTGGGTTGTTTCACCTGGCATTGGGTTTAACATTATAGGGCTGCTGTAGGAAGATGGTAGGCAATTGCCTTGGGTGGTTTCACCTGACATTGGGTTTAATGTTTTGGTGTAGCCTAGGACAGGTAAGGTCCCGCAGCTCATTACAAAGTTAATACTGGTAGTTGGAATGTGTTAGAAGTTAGTTAATATAGAGAACTTATGCAAAGATATGGTTATTCTAGCACTGGGAAAGGGATCATTGGTTTAATTATTGGTCACGTGGCAGCTTTTGGTGTTTATATGACAGGGCTTTTGAAGTTGTTGATAGGGATCCAGTCGGGTTTATTGAAGAGGGGGGGACACAGAATGATGTTTTGCTGAACCACCCCTTCCACCTTTTCATATGGGTGGTTAGGATGTTCAAATTCTGGTAGAGGAGAGGGGGAACAGCCTGATCAGGGCTGGTTGGTGGAGAAGAGGGACAGGCTTGCCCTCTTGTGTTCCCCCTCTGGTGTTTGGATGTTCATTTCAAGGGTTTGGGAAAGGAAAGTGAGCAGCTGGAGGCTGCTTGTTAAATAAGTGGAGGTAAGGATGCTGCTTATTTGGTGGAAGGTAATTCAATAAATGGCATATGAAGTGAGTCTTGGATGCTGCTTCATAAGTAAAGGTTGGATGGGTAATTCAGTAAATGGGATATGAAGTGAGTCTTGGACGCTGCCTCATAAGTAAAGTAAGCAAGCAGAGGTATGGACACTGCTTATGGCGGCAGGATGAGTAGGTTACTATGTCCTAATTAACGTTACATGGGTTTATGTTGTGATTAATAGCAAATATACTGTGTTCAGTTGTAGTCAATAAATGTTGGTTATCAAGCTATGTTATGGAAGTTTAATAAAGGTCGTCAAATGTCATTCAGTGTGATTTGTTTATTGAAGAGGACTGGGACAATGTCATTTGCATGTCAAAAATGTTGTCCATGTCTGCTTTTGTGCCTTTCAATGACAACACGAAAACTTTGAGGTGTAATGTTCTGAGATATGACTGAAAATGTAAAAAATTAAACTCCTTTAATACAACATTCACACACAAAATGTGTTATGCTAGGTAAAACCACTGCTCATGAAAACATTCTCCTACTCATATTAGTGAGATTTTCTTGCATAAAATACAAATAATTTTGTGGTGCTTCACTTGCAGATAAAGTTTTCATGGTCACTGTCAAGTGATGTAAATTTGCCTATAACATAACATGGATGATCTGTGAGATGTTGGTTATATAACGAAATATCAACCAAAAGAAACAAACCCTTATAATAATGAAAAAAAACATTGCCAGCCCAGAATCTCAACCATACACAATGCCAGCTCAAACAATATTACCAATCAAAATAATACAAATATAAAAAAATAAATAAATAAAAACAAGTGATTTGCAGGGGGCACTCCTCTCTACCCCTTATGTTAGAGCCAAGCTCCTCACAGCCCAAAGACTTAAATATGCCAACTCAATTAGTCTGTCTTCCTCCTGCTTGTGAAGCCATTGTGGGCACAAATTATAACATACGTGAATTCAGTGCCTAAGATATAGCTCTACAGTGATACAAGGCCCACATTATAACAAGGCAATCCACTTTGATTATGAAGAATCTGTTCTTGCTTTACTTAATTTTCTGATTAGACAGCAGCCTGATTTGTATACATTTCATAATTTTTGGAATAACATTAACCCAACCCAATCCAATCTTTGAAGCTGCAGCATAAACAGTGAACAGTTTTGAAAATTCTGAGAACACCAGACTGGTTCAGCACAAAAACTTTGGTTGAATCTTCAAAATGATTCAGCATGCTCTGGTGTCCACCTGACCCATTCTGGCATTTTCTGCTTGATCAAGTTCTTGAGAGAAAGGCTATGAATGCAAATTCTGGAAGGAAGTTTATATACTACCCTACAATATGTATGAAAGCTGTTGTCTGTCTTTTTTGTTTAAAGAACTATTCATTCTTTCCATAGTCCATATCTTATTTTTGAGGGATTTGATTAACCACCTTACAGTTATGTATCCAAGATATCTTATTTTGCTCATGCAGTTTTACACATTAGAGTAATAACAGTAAGCTAGGCTTGCCCTAGTAACGCCAATACCACTTGGACCTTTTGAAGTTATGAATCTTAGTCTTCAAATGTGGTTGACCACATCATCCAATTAAGGCACAGCATAGGGCTTGCACTGCTTCAGTATTTAGTCCATCAATGTCTGCAATCTGACTTGGATACTGTGGAGACTGAAAGGGAGGAGAGTTTACTGATACAGACAATCTGCATTGAAAATACATTTTTTTTCTTAGCTTCATCAGTTAAGGGAATTTGTCAATGTTACTCTATTAAATCCAGGCTAGTACAAAACCAAGCCTTCCTTAGCCACTCAACTAACTTATCTACATTGGACATAGGGTAACTGTCAAATATGGAGACACTGCTAAGTTTTCTGAAGTCATTTACAAAACTGGACAGTACAATCCAATTTTGAGATCAGTCCAAAAAAAATCCATTACTTGACTCCTTGATTACTCCTAGCTTTAACATTTTTTTATCTCCTCTCAAATGACTTATTTCTGGGTTTGAGGTACTCTATGGTTCTTAAATTATTTTCTCCAGGAACTGTCTCTGTGAGGTGTTTAATAAGGGCTGTCCTTCCAAGTAATTCAGAAACTTTGCTCATTTTATCTTTGTTTCTTGGAAGGGGTACTCCAAAACTTCTTTCTGATATTTTGGAAAGGTATTGTCTCCCATTACCTGGGGTGTAGACATCATCTACTTTTGTTAATCATAGTCTATAAGCTCAGATACTGCACTTACCATACCTATTTGCATTTTGGTAGGGATTTGATATATTTATATGGTAAATTTGTTTGTCATGTCTCTTTTTTATCATCTTACCTTGTAGTTCACCTCATTAATTGCTTATGTTGTACACCCCTAATATTTGGCCTGGAACTTATTTTTGGTTATATGAACCAGAACTAAAATGCAGATGCAGACTTTCACCTAGAACTCCTTTTTCTAGGCATTTCTATTATTGAGTATTTGTTTTTAATGTCATCTGAATCTACTAAAATTTGTACAATGTACTTTAATTCAATTGTGTTTTTAGCATTTTGCTTGTAGAAATTGCCCACCTGAGTTCTGAAGAAGTCTGTGTTTAGACAGAAGCCCTTAACCATGAATTGCAGTGGTTTTACCAATAACAAATTGTTTCTTTGTACAACAGCTGTGGACTGGAGTGGTTTCTACCATTGTTGGATTTATTTGCTGTGGTCTTTGGCTTCTTGGTCAGTTGTTTGTTCTTTGCCTGGATTTCTGTTCCAGTTCCGGGTATTTCTTGGCTTTTTGTGGATTATTGGCACCTGAGATACTTAAGAGCTTGCCTGATAGAAGTGATTCCATTCCTTACCAACAGGCTCCTCCATGAAATGAGCTGCTAACATTTGTACCGCACTAAAACAATCCCAACTCTCCTATTGGGCTAGTCTCGTCAATTTTGCTAAATATGCCTCGAGATCATCTGCAGTATTCAGAGGTCTGAGTGGAGGTACAGACCTTGGCTAAAATATTGATTTGGCTTCTTCTACATGTGTGCAAGCTATTCCATGTAGTTATCCTGTGGCCATCCTGGAACTCTGACATGTCTTTAGTCCATAGACTACCTTCAGGATCTTCACAGTAGCCCAGCAGCACTGTTCAATGGCGAAAATTTTAAAACAATTAATTTACTTTGTCACAAGATATTTAAACTCACAGTTTGTCAGTGTCAGGTAAAATCAGAACTTCAGACTGATATGAAAAATTCCAGTTGTCAGCATTCTCCTCCAGATATAGATTTTCCAAGCAGCAGACACACTTGTGTTTTATAATGACAATGGTTTAATTCAGCTGGACACAAATGAGAGCTAAGTTTGCAAGAACAAGAACCAAAAATTAAGCTTCAGATGGAAACTCAAACAGTTCAGCTTTTAAAACATGAACCATTTCAGTTCACTGTCCATTTTTGTGACAGCTCTCAGTTAAGGTGAGACTATATAGCAAGTGTATTGAACACAACAACATTTGAGTTAATGCTACTTCTAAAGAAGCAGTTTACGATTACTAATGCTACTCTTTTGCTTCTGATGAGACATGGAACTAAGAATCATTGTTTCCTAGATGCACACAGCTGTGATGAGACCAGCACTATCTCTACTACCAGACACATAGCACCTCTCTTAATTAACATCAAACTTCATGAGCACTAGTCACCCTTCAGACCACTTTAGTAAACACTTGGAAATATAGATTTGCACTTTCCAACCATCTGTTTAGCCAACTTGGTTGAAATGGGCATCCTGAAGCAATGTAGCAATTTTCTCATGTTTACTGACAACTAGGTACTACTTAAACTGACACAGAGTGTGACTGATGCAGTTATTTAATGTTTTTAGAGGCAAAACCCTCACACAAAGACAATGCAAATAACAAGCAGATTGTCTTTACCACACAATACCACACTAAACCTATCACACACAAATCAGACCAAGCACATAGACCTACATATGCTTAGACTCTTAAAAGTAACCTATCTAAACCATAAAGGCATTCTAAAGCTAACCACACTTTTCGGCCATGTAACCTGGACCGGAACACCAAAGGTGGAGGTGTGTCCATATTCATTAAGGATATCCACACCTCCAGGTTAGTTGCTGAATATAATGCATCTGAGGTTATCCAAGTGCAACTAACTCTAGGCAAAACTGCAATCCAAATTGTAGCTTGCTACAGATCCCCCACCATGCCCCAAGATTCCCACTCCTCTTTTCTTGATGTACTGTAAAATATTAGGTTTCAACCAAACACCCTAATAATGGGCAATTTCAGCTACCCCACCATTAACTGGGAAAACTACTCGTATACGAACTCCTTCACACAACGCTTCCTGGAATTCATAAACTCCAATGTCCTGGATCAACTTTTCCACACCCCCACCAGGGGCAACAATATCCTAGACCTAGTCATTACCAACATGAGTGACCGGTGTTCCACACTTGAAGTCAACTCCATGTTGGTCTGATCCGACCATAAGATAATCACCCTTGATATCCACATCCTGCCTCCATGCCCCCACCCCTCATTAAGGAAACCATGGCAAAAATTTCTCCAAAGCCAGCTTCATGCTTCTTAAGACAGAAGTGGTGAACTTCATGACAATCATGCAGATGGACAATACAGTTACAACTGCTGAATCCTACACAAATGCACTCTATAAGCACTTACACGAGTGCATGGATCGTGCTATCCCAAACAGAACCAAGACACAATCCTCCAAAAAAGGAAAGCCAATCTGGTGGTCCCCTGCCATAAACATATTGTACAACAGAAGGAAGAAATTGTTGTAAAAGAGAGTAAAATCCCATGAGTGGAGGAGCTCCCTGGTCAGCCTCAGTAAGACGCTGAGATCCCTTATAAGATCCTCCAAAGCTAGCTATGAAAACAAAATCACCACTGATTCTAAGGACAACCACAATGCATTCTATAGCTATGTCAAGAATCTCAATGGCAACACCCAGATCTGCTCTGAGTTACAGCACAACAGCACAAAAATTACAGAACCAACTGATATTGCCAACATCCTGGCAGATAGGTTCAGTGCTAACTTTACCCCCCCTCACCCCCTAATGGTCCCATATCTATAAAGGAAGAATGCAGAGTCCCTGTAATCACAACTACGCAGGTAAAAGCTGCACTCTCTAAACCAAAAACACAGCATCCATGGGACCAGACAACATCCCAGGCTGCATTTTACATGCACTTCAGAATGAACTAGCTCCCCACCTAAGCACCATGTTCAATCATAACCTCACATCAGGCTTTGTGCTCACTCAATGATGTACAGCAACAGTTATCCCACTCCACAAAGGGGTAGCCACCACTGATCCTGGGAACTATTGCCCTATTAGACTGACGAGCCTGGTCTGCAAGGCCATGGAACGTATCATCATGGAACTCATAAACAAAGACATTGGTAACCTCCAAACTCTGGATCCCACCCAGTTCGGGTTTGTGAAAGGCAGATCATGCCACCTGAACCTGATCGACTTCTTTGAGGCAGTCACCAAAGCCATAGATGAGAGTAAGGTGGTTCACACAGCCTATCTTGACCTCGCCAAGGCTTTCGACACCATCCGCCATTCTGGAATTATAGCTAAACTCACTAAACTAGGTATAAATCCCTATGTTACAAGATGGGTTGCCAGCTGGCTCACTGACAGAACCCACACTGTAAAAGTTGCACACTCCAAATCTGACCTCAAACCAGTGAGAAGTGGAGTACCACAGGGTTCAGTCCTGGGACCTGTCCTGTTTGGTATCTACTTCTCTGAAGTACAGGCTAACGCAGAAGGCCTCTGGCTAACAAAGTTCACAGATGACTGCAAACTAGGAACCATAGTCAAGTCCCCAAATGATGTGGGAATCCTACAGAATGGCCTCGCTGAGACAGATGCCTGGTGTCAGAACCATGGCATCAAGCTCAATGCCAAAAAGTGCATTGTCATCCCCTTTGGTAAAAACTCTGTACCCATGAACTACTACATAGACAGCAGTCTACTTAACACCAAATGTGTGCCAAGAGACCTTGGGACCCAGGTGGATAGTAGTCTGTCCTTTGATAGTCACATCGCCACAGTAGTCAGGAAGTCCTTCTACGTAGCACACCTCATCATAAAAGGGTTCTCATCCAGGAAAAAAGAGGTCATTGTTCCCCTCTACTCGGCACTCATTAGAGCCATTATAAAGTACAATGCCCCTTTTGGAATGTACCTCACAAGACATCTGCAGCAGCTGGAAAGGCCACAGAAGTACCTCACAAAGAGGATTACTGGCCTCAAACAGATGTCTTACACTGACCGTCTCAAAAAACTCCAGCTTTACTCCATAGCATATCGCCTACTCTGAGGTGATCTCTGCCTAACATATAAAGCTATGTCAAACCCACAGCTGTTGTACATGCTACACCTAAAGAAATCCCAATCCCTCCGAGCTACACAGTCTAGGGACCTAAACCTTGTCACCACAATAAACAGGACATGCTGGGGGGATAGATTCCTGTCCCAGAGATTTCCCATACTCTGGAACAGGTTACCCATCTATGTCAAGCAAAGTTTTTCATTAGCACTCTTCAAGAAAATTCTTGATGAGTGGATGAAAAATAGGAAATACACCCCGGGGATCACTTCTGTGTCTCTGCTCAACAGTGGCACAGGAAAATAACTTTCTTGGGTGGCATAAGCCAGGGAACCTTGTTGGTTAGGCTTACGTAGGCTTTCAGACTGATAGCCTAGTGCCTACCTATGAACCTATAAGAAAGACGTACCCTCAACAACCTCAAAAACATGCATTACAGGCAGCACCCACCTTGAAACATGTGTCAAATAGCCACAGTGTCTCATTTTGTAAGTCCATAAGGCAAATATCCACAAAATCCAACATCCTGATCATAGGTGACACCATTGTGAGATGCACCGATGCACCACTGACTAGGCTATATAAGGTGAGAATGACAGTCAGTTACAAATTAGGTGTCAGGATTCACCATATCACACAGACACTAAAGTCCTTGCACCACAAAAACACATATGACACAGACATAGTTCACATGGGCATAAATGACTTGAATCCTTCCTGGACTATATGAAGATAGACGTGCTGGACCTCTTGAAATATGTCTCCAAAACAGGCATGAAGCTAGCTTTGAGCAGTACTTTACCATCACCAAGAATGATGCCTTAATACAAACAAAAGATTATTGACGTCAACAACTGGCTTAGCTTCTAATGTCATTCAAAAAGGCTCCAATATATATCAGTCTGGGAGGAGATGGTAGATAGTCCTTACTGCTTTGCCAAAAATGGCTACCCCTGTAGTACCTTTTTTTGGGAAACATCTGTCCTCAAAAGCTTTGAACATAACAAAAACAGAAGCAGCATAACATAAAGTTATTGCTGCTCAAATCTACGAGCCTTAACAAAAAAAAACTACAGTCACTACAAGTACTCCTTATTCTGGGAAACATTGATATATATACATAATTATAATGATCTAATTCAAGACAATTGAAAGCACCACAGGAGGATTTGAATACATACAACACTGAATGAAGGCACTACAGGTGACAGTGTCTCCATATTTGTAAAAACAAACACCACTTCCAGACTCATTAGATAAGATGACAATCTAGGACTCCTTGACATCTTGACCTGGCTAAATTCACCATCCCCTTCCAACTCAATGACCCTACTGTCTATGCAGGAACATTTGCTTCCAAATTATATGCACATGTCAATAGCAGCATAGATGCATCTGTCCCCCCACTGAAGTATATACAATGCCAAATTCAAAAATAAACCCCTGTAGCAGAACAAAAATATAAACAGGCTCTATAATAAAAGAAAAAAGTTCATTAAATGTAGAAATATATGTAATTCTCAAGATATAAGAAAGGTCTTGCTAAACTTAACAGGGAACTCCAGATCCTGATCAAATCATCAAAACTCAAAACCAAATGTGAGGTAAAAACTGCCTACCAGGCAAAGGGCAACCACAAAGCTTTCATTAAGAGTGTTAGAAAGCAATGTGCTGAGCTAACAGCAAATAATATCACATACTCAGGTTCAGAGGACATAGCCAATCTTCTTCTTTCGGCTTTTCCCAGTTAGGGGTCGCCACAGTGGATCATCTGTCCGCTCATGATTGGCAGTGGAGTTTTATGGTGTCGAGTTGCCAGCCCGGCTCCCAACCTTCCACAGAAGGCATACACATGCACACACTCACACCTAGGACCAATTTAGAGTGTCCAATCCACCTACTGCATGTCTTTGGAATGTGGGAGGAAACCGGAGCACCCGGAGAAAACCCACACGACCACAGGGAGGACATGCAGACTCTGCACAGAAGGCACCCCAGCTGAGAATCAAACCAGAGAACCTCTTGCTGTGAGGTGACAATGCTAACCGCTGCACCACCGTGGCCGCCCTAGAGGACATAGCCAATCTACTAATGATAAATTTAGATCTAACTTTTCACCTATCTCTCCCCTCTTGCATTCCCAACTCTAGTACCCACATCTGCACCCCTCTCAAATTTTCCATGAACAAGTCTTCAAGGCACTATCCAAGGCTAAGAACACTGCTTCTATGGGACCAGATAACAGGCTGGTCTGCTTATTGAAACAGCAGTGGTTGAATCAAATAGCTTTAGTATCACCAACAGACATCTGGTACCTTGACTTTTCACCTTCAAAGCTATTTGATTCAATCACTGCTGTTTTTGGTGTGTTTTTTGATCCTTGAAGGTGAGAAACTGTGGTACCAGATGTCCGTTGGTGATACTAAAGCTATTTGATTCAACTGATGCTGTTATAGGTGTGTTTTTTGATATTTTTGATATTTTAGCCAGTGGGCTGGCTTGTGTTTTTTGATATGGTCTGCTTATTGGTCAGACTGAAGCAGGACCTGTCAGACCCCCTACAGAGGATAATCAATGTCAGCCTCCAAACAGGCTTTGTGGAGAATGGAGGACAGTAACTGTTATCCCCTTGTGCAAAGGACACCAATGAACCTGGGAAGTTATAGCTCCAGAAGTCTTACCTGCCCCATCTGTAAGGCTATGGAATGGGACATTATGGAAAGAATAACTAAGGACATAGGTAAAACTACAAACTCTTGATCCAAGCCAATTCAGATTTGTTAAGGGCAGATCTTTTTTTTTTCAAAAATCTTTATTTTTTATGCTATTAAATTTTAACAGATACATCCAAAACATTTGACTAGAAGGTAGTGTCCAACCATGAGAATGTGAATTTTACACATAGAATAGGCAATAACCTATTTACAAAATATTTAAAACTATATACACAGAATAGAATGCTTACAATACATACACTATATGCAATAAAATGCCAGAAGCCTAATAGATAAGCAAACAATCTAATTAACAGTGAGAAAGCAAAAAGAGAATTATAAAATGCTACATAATTATAATAATGACATAGCTTATTATTTTTGAGAATGATGTGCATATAAAACCAATAATTTATAACACTGGAATAAAACCCTGGACAACTAGCATAATTGAAAAACAATCAACTGTTGGAAAATGTATCCTTGTGGTTTATATTGTTAGGATACATTCAAACTACTGCTGCCAGTAATCATCATAGTAGGTTAATTTAGAAGGATTGGAGATAAACATTTTATGTGTTAGGATATACTTGATAGCCATTTGTTTGAAACATCCCAATTGAATTTAGATCTATCCATCCAATTTTGGGTAATAAAGATTTTAACCAGAGAGAATAGATTGATTAGTATATGAATGTCTTTTTGAGCTAATTCATTCAGAGGGATAATTAAAAGAGCATATTCCCACGAAAGTGTAGCTTTTTCGTAACCCATTTTTTCAAGTTTAACTTTTAAAGAATACCAGAGTTTATAGGATGGTTTATAACTCCATAATATATGGAATATATCAGCTTTGTAATATTTAGAAAGAGAACAATCTGCTGACAGATTGCATAAATGTTTTAAATAATTGTTGGGCTTAGGTATGAGTTGTTATTTATCATGAACTGCATACAGAGGAGCTTTTTAATAGGTAAAAATTTTGAAGTTATATTAATTGATTTTAGTTGTTAATTATATGAAATTTCCAGGTTTATATTGGTCTAGTAATTAGAAAAGATAATGGATTCATGAAAGCTTAAGTGAAGAAGTCCGTAGTTGGTTATATAATGTTATATTAGCTTCATTTATATTGGGTTCATTCAAATATATTGAGATTAGTTTTCTTATTTGCATTAATATAACAGTACAGCTTTTTGGACAGTTAAAAGATTTTCTCAAATTGCTAACAGAAAGAGTTCTGTTTAAATAAAAATCCAAGACTGATTTATCTTTAAGGAGTGGAAAATTAGAAAGTTGTAGGACTCTATTATTAATCTTTAAGTTATAAGCCATGAAGGACTCCACAAAGATGATTTAGGATTATAATCTCATATTTGAAATATTTTACTAGCATTTATTATATCATAATATAGTTTAAGATCTGTGAGGCTCAAGCCTCCAAGGCTTTCAGGATAAATTAGTTTGTATATCTAATTCTAACTGATTTGGAGAAGCATATAAACTAAGCAAGTTTGGAATATGTAGTACAAAAAACTTTGATTAACTGTTAGATTTATTTAATTAAATTGAAATAAAAGTTTTGGTAATATATTCATCTTGATGGTAGCTACCAGGGAAAGCAGAAAGAGATTTAGTTTGCTCCAATTTGTAATATAATTTTCAATATTTGACCACATTTTTGCCAAATTATTTTTAAAAAGTGAGGTGTGGTTGTGATAAAATGCTATACCCAGGTACTTAGGTGAGGTATTAATCTTGATTGATGAGTCAGGAATAATATCGAGCAAATTGTAGTTAGGATTAACAAGATGAACTAATAATTTGAGTAAATTTATTTTGTAGGAAAATTTAGAAAAGTTATCAACACTATGGAAAATTTTAGATGAATCTGTACTAGGCAATCTAAAATATAAATTTAGATCACCCACAAAAGCAGTAAATGGTACTGAAATTCTGCAAATCTTTGGTATTAACTAATAAATATTTTAAATTATCATTAAAAATAGAGGTTCCATATAGATATTAAATAAGTAATGCAAAAGTGGGCAACCTTGTCTTGTACAATTTATTATCGCAATTGGAGATGTGAAAATTATATTAATGAATAGAGAAGTATATGCATGCAAATAAAGTCTTTATAAGATTAATAAAATGAGAAGGAACACTGAAACTTGGTAGAACTGCAAAGAGAAAATCTAAATTTAATCTATTAAATGCTTTTGAGGCATCTAATGCAAGTGAAAACAATGATGAATTATAATGTACAGGTAGCATAATTAGTGTATTTAATGTAAATGTATGATCACATGTTTGTCTGACTTGAATGAAATTTGATTGAAAAGGAGATATTATTTGTGAGATCCTCATTTGGTTTAGGGATGAGAATTGTTTTATTATTATTCATATGGAAGTCATAGATACCATTTATATATAAATAACTAAACACATATAGTAACATTTTAGAAATTGGCTGAGCAAAAGTTTTATAGAAATCAGCTATTAACCCATCTGGGCTTGGAGCTTTGCCTGATTTAAGATTGTTAATATTATCTAATATGTCTTCCTGATTAAAGGGTTCAGCGATCTTATCTTGTTGAATCTTATTAAGTTTTTGAAAAGTTAAATTACCTAAGAAACTTTCCAATTCTTGAATAGAAATTTTAAGCTTATGGTCTCCATAAAGGTTAGTATAAATCTGTACAAAAGTTTCCATGATTTCTTTTCTAGTTTTGTAACTTTTGTTCTTGTATATGATCTCAGTTATCAATGGTGGAGTATCATATATTTGTATTATTCTTGCTAAGAATTTAGAAGGTGATTGTACCCTTTCAGTGTATCTTGATAAGGTTTTCTTTTCACAAAATGATTGCTGCTTAATATTTAACATATAAAGTTCTTTTTGGAGGTCAGCACTATGTTTCATGGTTTCTTCTTTAAAGTTAGTCTGTAAATCTTGATCTAGTCTGTTAATTCTCACTTTTAACTCTGATGTTTTAAATTAAATCATTTCTTCTAATAAGTGGTTTTATTTATAAATATGTCACTGATCTGGGACTTAAGAGCTGCCAATTGAATATCCAGAGGAATTTGTGAATCAGAGACATTTTGAAGAAATTTTCTAATAGATAAGAAATTTCCTTTTTTACCTCATCGTTTTGAGTAAACTAGGATTTAATTCCCAATTATTAACTATATTGCTATTCTGAAAAAAATAGACAAATTAATAGCAAGGGAAATTTTGGAATAATCTGGGAAAAATCTGGGCTCAATTTGGAAAGTATAATCAGAGTTTAAAAAAGCTTTGGATATCAAAAAGAAATCAATGCCAGACTAAGATTTGTGACACAAAGAATAATATGTACATTTTGAGTTAGGCTATTATTCCTTTGAAAATTAAAAGGATCAAAGAGATTAAAGTCTGATTTTAGTTCAGCAATGGCTGTGGCCACATAATCTTCATAATTTTCATTTGTATTTGTTCTGTCAATGTTTGGTTCTGCCACTGCATTCCAATCCCCACCAATAACATAGTAATGGTTAGGGTAAAGGCTTAATATTTTATATAGCAACATGATAAAGGTTTGTTGTCCACTACAGGGAACATAAATGTTTATTAATAATAATAATAATAATAATAATAATAATAATAATAATAATATCAGTTTATCCTAAAACTTGCTTTTAATAATTAAGCAACACCATCTTCCATCAGAGTCAGAGTTATAATTAATTACTGAATCTTTAAAAGATTTTTTAATTCTAATAGCAATGCCTGAGCTATTTATTTTGTAACCTGATTCTATAACAGTGTTAATCCATCTTTTCTTAGTGATTTGGGACCATTGACTTGTGCAAATAAAAATTTAGCTTTAGCTTTATAAAACAAGTGCAAAAATAATTTCTTCTTTTTAGGTAGTTGAAGACCTTTCACATTCCAGTATTCTATTACCCACATATAAAGTAATCATAGATTCTAATCTGAAATATAATTAAGATTACTTTGACATATAACAACAAAACAATCTTGAAGAAAAAGTCAGAATTTGTCAGTATAGGCAAATGGCATTTGATTGTCCCTGTCACAAGCCTATACCTAACCACAACTATCAAACACCAGGAAAAGAATTTAACTAGGTCAAGCAAGGAGTACTGAGTACATAATGGCTTAGAGAAAAATAATTAATAAACTATTTCTCCATTTGGGAGTAAGTAAGAACAAACTGTCCTACAATACTAGCTGACCGATCACTCAGCTGTCATAATAGCACAATTACGTAAGGCTTGAATTTGTAAGTTATAATTGGAGTTGCCCTTATTAACTAGCCTTATAACATTATTAATTACACATAGTATTACTAAATTTGATATATTTCTAACAGCTGTAAAATTTCAAGACCAGTAGAAAAAAATGCAGAAATTCGCATATAATTCTAATTACTATAAGCAAAGTATAGATTTTGTCAAGTTTATAATATGTCTCAGTGTCTCATAATGAGAGTTTAATAATTACATTGCATCTTGATGTTTGAATAAAAGCCATTTGGTTATCATCAAGCCTAGGAATGATTTTTACAAAGACATAATGGCTATAAACTCAGCATCCCATCAACAATGGATAACACCATTGCCTCAATGACAGAGTGCATTACATAACCAAACCCATATTTCTTAACTTCTAACCAGGTTCTATGTCAAACAGCACATATATAGAATTAGAATTTTCCATGAATACAATAGATGTTTAGACAAAATATTTAGTAAAGCCCTTGGTGGTAATTGTATATTTATGATAGTTTCATATCTGCATGGTCAATAAGGGCTAAACAAGATCTATTCAAATCTCCAGACTGTAGACTAAGTTAACAAAATTATATTATTTTCCACACAAATGGAAGTGGAAATTATAACCTTGTTCAACCACAAGAAGAGCAACAGTGTTTTTGATGAATGCATTGCAAGTTCCTTGATGTTATTCATAGATTCATGATAAATCCACCTCTATGTGATTAACAAGGAATGAATGAATGAATCTAATTTAAACTCAACAGATGATCTCCAGAGTGACTTTAAATGTAGTAAACATATTTTTAGGGCAGAGAAAGTGCCTAGAGTTTGGAATTTGTAGTCAAATGTCTTTCAATGTGAACATTAATGTATTCAATTAAGTTAGGACTATGGAGCTGTGCAAAAATGGTGTTTACAGGTAAGTCACCATTTTGAATCTTCCCAAGGGCAAATCCTATCTACTAAACCTTGTTGACTACTTTGAGAAGGTTATGAAGTGAAGAGTGAGGACAAATCAGAACACTTTGTCTATCCAGACCTCAGAAATGCATTCAATAAACTATTCTATCTAAATGTTAATTCCTATCAGCAAATTGCCTCACAAATCAAACCCCAAAAAGTAGGGTGGGCTGTTCTAATTCCTGCAAAAGATCTTCCATTAGTGGTGTACTCCAGGGTTCAATTCATAGGTCACTTCTCTTTGACATTTACTTCTCAGAGGTCAAAGGCTGACCAAGTCTTCAGATGTCCATAAATTCTATGCCATCATAAACTCCCCAGAGGACACCAAGATCGTTCAAGTATGCCTTTCCCATATCAATAGCTGCTGTCAAAAACATGGACTAAAACTCAGTGCTAAGGGCTGGATAATAATATTTCTTGGCAAGCAAGAAGTCCTTTATAACTATTACATTAACAACACATCCCTAAAACTGATCCAATAGTGGGACTCTATATAGAAAACAAACTGTCCTTCAATCACTATGTTCCACTATTGTAAGAAAGTGCTTTGGTATTGCATAGCCTGTTACTAAGGGTATGCCATCCAGGTCAAGAGATGTGATCATTCCACTATATTATGCACTCATCAGGCTGCTCATAGAGTATAATGCCCATTTCTGTATTTACCTAGCCAAACATTTAACACAACTGGAATGCCCACAATGGTTTCTTACTAAGAAAATCAATGGTATAAATCATCCAAACTATACTACAATCTCAAAGCATTGTCCCTCATCTGAGTGGCATATAAACTACTAAAGGGTGATCACTACCTCACATATAAAGCCTCAACAGACTCTGTCCTGTCTGACCTACTGCACATTTGCAAGTCCTGTAGAGGCTTAAACTCCTTCTCAAGAGATAAAAATCTCTTTTGTGCCATAGATAGAACATGGTGATGGGACAGATATGTTTAACAGAGAATATCACTTCTTTGGAATTACCTTCCACGCCACATAAAGCAAAGCACTTCTCTTATACTATTTAAATGTAATCTGGATGAATGGATTGGTAAACAGAAATTAACCCCTGGTTTAGCTCCCTTGTCCCTCATGAATATGGACAATATGTAAATGCTCTGCTCATATCTGGGTTATTTGTACTTAAAATATAAGAGCAAAAAACTTCATTAGAATGTCCGGCTAGGCTTTTAAAGATCTTCTTGGAAACAATAATGATTAAAATCATAAGGAGTAACACAATTATAAAATGTTATACATAAGTCAACTGGGAAAAAAAAGAAATAAGTAAAATTACAAAGAGTAAGCAAGTAAAACCTGAAATAGATAAAATAAAATCTAATCAAATTATCAAAAATCATTAGATGTCATTTTAAATCAAAAGTATATTTACTGACTGATTTTATAACATGCAATTTTCCCAGCAGTCCCGGTAAGCATAGTAAAAGAGGATTTTTTTAAAATGTATTCTGAAAAAGATCTGACTACATTTTTGGCTGGATTTAATAAACCCTACGCCGCTCGGTCATACCATGTTCACATCCAGGAGATATGTGCACACAACAGCTTGAAGATTTGCATTCAGTAAACTGCTCTACATGTGACATGATAATTAGTGCACCAATCCAGGATGGTGGAGCTATTCAGCAAATTATGAAGAGATTGTGTATGTTCAGTGTAGCCATCTGCCCTGTACTCTAAAACCTTTTAGAATACATCCATAGAAACTGCACAGGAAAGAAAGAATGTTAGGGGCTGCTGCTGTTCTTTTTCATGTGTGTGTGTGTAACAGGGTCAACTCTATGCTGCTGCTCCTGTTGCTGCAGATAGACCTTGAGCCGGGAGAAGAAGGGTAATTAGATCCTGTTCAACTTTTCATGGTCTGCATGAAGTGGAAATAGTAGTGTGATACACGGTGGGTAGAGATACACTCCAGGAACTCGGCAACCTCTGTCATCCTCAGCTGAGACTAATGGTAAACGGAGGAGGACCAATACCAATGGAGACCTAGGTATGTGTAGCTCTTAGAATTTTAGCTACATGAACCTTTCTGAGATCAAAAGGGGACACTGGAGATGCCATAGGCATCAGCATTCAGGATTCTATACCAATTCCTGAATGCAATTCTATGGCATGCCAGTGGCTATATATATTTCCCCTGAGTACATAGCAAGAACTATGCAGGAACTCTCCCTGTAGCACACTTCCCTGAAGCCTTGGGTGTGGTAGACTACACTCAGGTTGAGATCAAATCACCACCCAGGGAACAGGAAAGGGTTTACATCAATACAAAGGGGTTCTACTTCCTTAACTGCAAAGTCATGTGTAATGCTTGGGGAATCATCCTGAATGAGTGCACTGGCAGTTACCATGACTCCCACATCTGGCACACCTCACAGCTCTAGCAGAGGTTTTCCAGGGGTTATGTCCCACAAGACCATTTACTGGAAGATGCAGGGTATGCACTGAAACCATGGCTGATGACTCCAGTTCGAAATGCATGCATACCCATAGAGGAATGCTATAATAAAGCAAATACTCCAACAAGAAACATCATAGAGCATGTATTTTGGCTGCTAAAGTCATGGTTTTGGTGCCTAGATACAACAGGTGGGCTCTGCAGTACGTCCTACTACTTGTGCCAAAATTATTACAGCCTGTGCTATCCTACACAATATAATCCTGTGAAAACAGCTACAGCAGGAACACCAAGCAGTAGAAGCACACATTTTATCACCACTGAGAGGGTCATCACATCCACATGAATCTGAGAATTCCCCCAGTTGTTGTGGGTCTAGATAGACACAGACATGCACAATGTTCCCTTGCCCTGGCCAAGAGGTAATGGATATAGGTTCATAGGTAGATACTAAGCTATCTGCCCTAGGGCATTTATAAGCCTAGCCAGAGTGTATTTGGCTTCCGCCTCCCTATTAGATTGGCCTACTGTGCCTCTGTAAAGTAGGTCACAGAAGGTACCCTTTTAAGATTAGTTTACTGTGCCTCTGTCTAGCAGGGACACAGGAGAGATCCCAGGGGTGAATTGCGATTTCCCATCCATGCGTCCAAATTTCGCTTGAAGAGGGTTAGCGAGGAGCTATGTCTAACATGAATTGGGATTCTATTCCAGAGTGAGGGGAGCCTCTGGGAAATGAATCTGTCCCTCCAGCATGTCCTATTTATTTTTGTGCTGAGGTTTAGGTCCCTGGAGCGTGTAGCTCTAAGGGACTTGGATTTTTTGAGGTGGAGCATGTCCATTAATTCTGGGTTTGACATGGCTTTGTATGTCAGGCATAGATCGCCTCTAAGTAGGCGGTAAGCAACTGAGTAGAGCTGGAGTTTCTTTAGTCGAGCTGCATAGGACATCTGTTTGTAGCCCATGATCCTCTTGGTGAGGTACTTTTGGGGTCTCTCCATTTGCTGCAGGTGTCAGGTAAGGTACATCCCAAAAGGGGCATTGTATTCAATTATGGGCCTGATGAGTGATGAGTAGAGGGGCACAATGACCTCTCTTGATCTAGATGCGAACCCTTTCATGATAAGGTGGGCTATATAGAAGGTCTTTCTAACCACTTTGGCAATGTGATTATCAAAGGAGAGATTACTATCTACGTTGGTCCCCAAATCTCTAATTACTTCTTCCGTACTTAATGGAATACCACCTATGTGGTAATTTGTGGGCACCTTGTTTTTCCCAAAGGGGATGACTATGCACTTTTTAGCATTTAGCTTGAGGCCATGTTTCTGGCACCAAGCATCTGTCTCTGTGAGACCCTTTTGGAGGATGCTTGTGTCAGCTGGAGATTCGATTATGGCCCCCAGTTTGCAGTCATCTGCGAACTTTGTCAGCCATAATCCCCCCGTGTTAGCCTGAACCTCAGAGAAGTATATACCAAACAAGAGAGGTCCCAGAACTGAGCCCTGTTGGACGCCACTTGTAAATGGTTTGGATTTGGACATGGCACCTGCGATTCTGACCATGTGGATTCTATCTCTGAGCCAGTTTGCAACCCATCTTGTGATATAGGGGTTGATATTTAAGCTGGTAAGCTTATTTATGATGCCCGAGTGGGGTATTGTGTTGAAGGTTTTTTCGAGGTCCAGGTAGGCTGTGTGGACTACCTTGCCCTCATCTATGGCTTTGGTAACTGTTTCAAAGAAATCAACTAGGTTTAAGAGGCAAGATCTGCCCTTAACAAAGCCGAATTGGGTAGGGTCCAGTGTCTGGAGGCTCCCAATGTCTTTGTTTATGAGTTCCATGATAATACGCTCCATAGCTTTACAGACCAGACTAGTCAGGCTTATGGGGCAATAGTTTCTGGGGTCCGTTGTGGCACCACCTTTGTGGAGTGGGACCACTGTAGCTGTATGCCATTCTTTGGGTACATATCCTGTAGTAAGGCTAAGTTTGAACAGTGACTTAATGTGAGGGTTCAGTTCTTCTTGGAGCTCATGTAAGACACAGCCTGGGACACCGTCCGGTCACATAGATGCTGTGTTTTTTGCTTTGGAGAGGGCAGCTTTCACCTGTGCATCTGTGATGTCAGGGAGGTTACATTCAGTTGGGATAGGCGTTTGCTCCTTTGGGGGGGAAGGGGGGGGAGTTTGCACTGAATCTGTCTGCCAGGATGTTGGCTATGTCTGTAGGTTCGGTATATTTTGTACTGTTATGCAACAATTCAGAGCATATCTGGGAATTTCCGCCCATGTTTCTGACATAACTAAAGAAGGCCTTGTGATTATCTTTAGTGTCTAGGGCAATTTTTCTTTCGAAACTGGCCTTTGATGATTTTATGAGGGATCGAAGTTTCTTGCTAATACTGATCAGAGATGCCTTCCCTTTTTGGGATTTTGCTCTGTCATGTAGTAGCTTCCTCCTTCTGTTGTATAGCTTATTTATGGCCAGGGTTCACCAGACTGGTCTCCTGTTTTTGGAGGAGTGAGTCTTGGTTTTATTTGGGATAGCACGATCCATGCATTCCTGCAGGTGCTCATAGAATGCATTTGTAAAGGATTCTGCTGATTGGGATGTATTATCCTCTGGCCCAGGGGCTTTGAAGGATTCCACCTCAGTCTTGAGAAGTGCAAAGTTGACTTTGGAGAAATTTTTTACAGTGATTTCCTTGGCTGGGGGTGGGGACGGGATATGGATGTCCAGGGAAATTTGTTTATGGTCTGATCTTACCAATGAGGGGTTTACCTCTGGTGTGGAACACAGAGTCCCCATGTTGGTGATGACCAGGTCCAATATGTTGTTCCCACTTGTGGGAGTGGTGACCAGTTGTTCCATTGTGTTAGAGTTTATAAATTCAAGAAACCGTTGGGCGAGGGTGTTTGGGCTTGAGTAGTTTTCCCAGTCAATGTTTGGGTAGTTGAAGTCACCCAATAACATAGTGTTTGGAGAGACCTTCATATTCTCCAGTGTTCTCAGGAATGCCAAGTGGGGTTCCTGTAATAGGGAGGGTGTTCTGTAGCAGGCTACAAATGGAAAGGCAGTTTTGCCTGCTGTTAGTTGCACATGGATGGTTTCCGATGCTTCGTGCAGTGCCACTAACCTGGAGGTGTAGGTATCTTTGATGAATATAGATACTCTCCCTCCTTTTGTGCTTCGGTCCGAGTTTTGGGGCCGAAACGCATGGTATGAGTTATAACCTGGTAGTGCTGGGGTGCTCTCAGGAGCCTTGAACCAGGTTTCTGTTACTGCACAGACATCGATTTTCTCCATACTGAGGAGAGTCTCAAGTGCGTGCATCTTGAGGTTTAGACTTCTGGCATTGAGTAGCATTACCTTTAGTTTTTTTTATCTTTGGGTTGTCTATGGAGGTGGGTTTGTCCTTTCAGCCTTGCCTAAAAAAGGCACTATGGGGGTGGCAAGAGCCTTGGCCAGTATACGAAAGCCTAAGGGTGACAGGTGCAAGCCATCCCTAGCGAAACAATGTGGCTTGTCGAGCATGCTGACCACTTAAGGGGTACACCTTTCATCATATTCACATACATAGAATTCAGTTGATGCCAGGTAATACTCACAATTTTTACTTTCCCTGTAATGACTGTGTACTGCTAGGAACAGACAAAGTCAGCCTTGAATGACAACAGTAGTAACTGCAAGACTGTAGAGGTAAGTGTGAAACCTGTAACTGAAAAATAAATGTGAAAGAACATGAATGAACGGCAGATTCCTGAATAACTGGTACTTGTAAATGTACCTAAGTAGAATGTGTGCAAGTCATCCAGCAATGCCATCTATATCTGACATGACTGACATCTATAATATATACTTATGCAGTTTACCAAATACCTTGCTCCATGCAAATAAAATAGTCACCACAGTGGTACAATAAATGTAAATGAGAACATTATCCTCACCTTCACGTTCCCTAGCTATATGGTTACCTTCTTATAGTGTAGATACATCCCTTTGACCACTGTGAAGATGCAAATGAGATGTGAACTCATTAGGACTGCTGAATACCAAACTTCTGACTTTGCATAGCCGATGTAAACATAGTGTAGCCTTTACACCATCATTAAGTGCTTCTTCTTCTTTCAGCTTTTCCCAGTTAGGGGTCGCCACAGTGGATCACCTGTCTGCTCATGATTAGCAGTGGAGTTTTACAATGTCGATTTGCCAGCCCGGCGCCCAACCTTCCACAGAAGGCACACACATGCACACTCACACCTAGGGTGACTTTAGAGTGTCCAATCCACCTACAGCATGTCTTTGGGATGTGGGAGGAAACCGGAGCACCAAGAGAAAACCCACGCTTCCACAGGGAGGACATGCAGACTCTGCACAGAAGCACCCCAGCTGAGGATTGAACCAGAGAACCTCTTGCTGTGAGGCAGTAACGCTAACCGCTGCACCACCGTGGCTGCCCCACCATCCTTAAGTGCTAATGGCTTGCAACTGTGAATGATTACACTGACTGAAATAAAACACAGTAATTCACAGACACCTTTCCCTGAAGTGAGTGTGGCAGTGAGGCTACACTTACAAAGTGTGAAACTAACTGCAGTGATCTTTTAAAGAAAACCAGACACCTCTCATGTATATTTCTTTGGCATAACAGCACAGTTTCCTGTCTTTGCTGAAAACTGTTGTTCACTGTTGTGTATTTGTATCACATCTTGAAAGAAAAAAGAGAATATATGCAGTAGAGATTGCATGTCTGGTAGCAAAGCAGAGGTAAGGGAAGAATTCCCAGAATACAAAGAGAATACAGAGCTGCAGTTTTGCAAACATATTCATACATATTGTATGATCACTCATTCCACTAAACATGTTATCAACACATACGAACAAACCAAATAAAAACACAAACTGAGAACTATTTAAACGAAGTAAAGAACCACACTAAATCACAAGAAAATAAAGTTTTTTAAGCGCTTTCATTTACTTGTATTAGCAAACTTCATCAGACAAATCAACAATATCACAAATCTTATATAAGCATTTAAACTATGACATCACCACTCATTTAAGAAAACCAAGCCTCCATTTAAAGTGCTATGTCCTTATCAAATATAATGGATATATAAACCTCAAAATAACAATTTAGGACAGTAATAATAATTCACAATGAAAAGAATTGAAATAAAATACAAATAATAACACAAAACACTATACATATATAAAAATATTCATAATAAATAATTATACAAATGTATATTCATCTGGTAAGAGCCCTCATTTTAAGAATACTTCTGATGGAAACAGAATCATTCAAGCCTGGGGGAGCCAAAACATTCAATTTCAGTTGCCATATCAGCTCTTTTTCATCCAACTTCAAGTCCATTGTCCCACCCCTAATATTATCAACAATTTTTCAATAGCATGGAAAACAAAACTGTGTGTATGGCAAGGTTTAATATGTCTGGCTAGGGCATTATTCAAGTTCATTTTCTCAATTGCATACACATGTTCATAAATTCTATTTTTAAGGGGTCTTTCTGTTCTGCCCACATAAAATGCAGGACAGTTCATACAAGAACCTAAATAAACAACCCCTCTTATTGAACTTGCCTTTAATATAATATTTGTTATCATGGATAACAAAAAAATTCCCAACTTTGATCTATTTGCACCAATGACAAGCCCCGCATTTAAACATACCACAATGTGGTAAATGAAGTTCCATTCTCAAGAGACGCTTTCAGATTCCTTCCCTTCCTAAACACTAACTGGGGAATCTCCCACACTATTTCTAACTACATTGTCACCCAAAAGAAAACACCAATTTTTAAATATGATGGATTTAAGTAAAGGGGCATCCACTGAAAAAGTGGTAATAAAACACAATTTAGCCAGGCACAAGTTAGAAGAAGCATAAAGCTGGTTAGGGTCAGATGCTACAATCTTGGGGCCTGTCACTAATTCAGTTCCTTCATTTGTCAAAGAATCATTGTTGATGTTATTACCAAATTCTTCTAGTTCAGGAGTGTCCAACTTGTCACTATAAGTCAACAATGGTTTAAAAATACCATTCAATCTTTTAAATTGGACTTCCCCAATAAGGTTGTCAACTAATTTACTGGGGTAACCACGTTTAATGAACATTTCCCTCAGCAAGGTATATTCTTCAAAAAAATCACATTCCAAAGAAACCATCCTTGCGGCTCGAACAATTTGGCCCTTCACAACCGCTCTCTTCTGCGGAAATGGATGGCAACTAGAGTAATGAAGGAATGCATTAGAATAAGTTGACTTTCTAAAAATCTTGGAACTGTACCTGTTCGTAGAGGGGTCCTTAATCAATTCAACATCTAAAAAAGAAATTCTATCAGTTTGAAACTCCCAAGTAAATTCCAAAAAATCAGTAAATTCAGTAATATGTTCAATAAATGAATTAGCCGAACATTTATCCCCCTTCCAAAGGATAAAGATATCATCCAAATAATGGGTGTACCATGCAGTCCTCTCCTGAAATACATTATCCTGAAAAAGGAAATGCCTTTCCCAATAGGCCATCACAGTATTAGCAAAAGTGGCCCCACAGGGACAACCCATGGCAACACCCGTTTTCTGTAAATAAAATTCCTTATCGAACATAAAATAATTATTGTTAAGTACCAATTCCAATAAATAAATCACTAGGTAAATACATGAACCATCAACACGTTGTTCCAAAAGAAATTCTCTTATCCATTCACAACCGATGTCCTGAGGTATAACTGTATATAAATCACGGACATCGATTGTGAAAAAGTTGAAATTCTCAGAAAAAGGGAGATTGTTTATCGCCCCCAAAAAGGCCCATGAGTCCTTACAGATCTGAGTCTCATTTTGCAGGGCCTCTTTCAATTTAGTGTCGACAAATTTCACACACCCATATGTAATGGATTGCCTGCCATCAACTACGGGACGAAAAGGAGGATTATCCAAATTTTTGTGGATTTTAGGCAACCCAAACATAGTAGGAGTAAGGGGTGGGTAATAGAAAGATAGTTAAATAATTCAACATCAATGCACCCATCAATAAATAAATCATTAATGAAGCCCCTGATTCATTGATATGCACCATTAATCTCATTCAGAGAAACCTTAACATAGGCATCATTTGCCAAAAGTGCATGCATTCTGATGTTGTACTCATCAATATTCATAAAAATCAAACCACCCCCCTTATCAGGTTTAATGACACATATGTCAGCGAAATTTAATTCTTTCAATACATCCCTCTCCAAACGGGACAGATTAAATAGCTGTGATTCATGCAGTACTTTGTTATTCAAAAGTGTCCTAAAGTCATTCTCACAAATTTTCTCAAAGAGCAATATGAAAGGATGTAATACAGGACTGAAGACATTAGCAACTGTAAATTCTTTAATAAGACTGGAATTAGTACCAAAAAGAACATTTAAATTAAATTTTCTGGTAAAGGTCTTAAGATCAATGAGAGTTCTAGCTAGGTCACCTCTAGTAGTAGGAACAAAGGTCAAACCTTTAGCTAGAACTTCAATAAGTAATGAGGCAGGTACAAATGAAGAATAATTATAGATTTTAAAGTCATTTGTACTATTAAATAGAATTTGAACTGTTTTAGGATGAACACTAAAAGGACTGATAATATCTACGGAACCAGGGGAGGTATCTATCTCCTCCTTCTGTTCTGTGCTTTCTTCTTCCAATACTGCTGTTGTTGTGGCCGGTTCTGTTGATCACCAGTGTTCACTGTCCTGGCCCCCTGAAAAACATGTGAAGAGCCCGTGCTAACAATGTTATTATTTCCATTATTATTCCCTTCATTATTATTGGGTCTATTGGCAAGCCTTTCACTTCTCCTCACAGGAGACTCCTCATTTGGTCTGGGATCAATCTTTATGCTCCCATTACTGTCAATGTTATTAAGACTCACATCAGCATCCATCAAACCACCATTAAAATCAATATTATTATTCTTTTTGATATTAGAAGGGGGCGGGGGGTATGCTGTACCTTGCCCATAGGCTAAATGATCTCTATTTAATTTCTTTATTTTATTATCCCTAATCTTTGACAAAGTATTCTCTATACTAGAAAAGATACATATAAAGTCATATTTGTAACGTAAGAAGTCTTTATCTGAACGAATGCTTAAATCCAATTCAGCCAACTCGGTTTTTAAAACATCTATCTGAGAGCAATAGTCTTTAACCAACAAATTCATGAAATCAACACCTTGTCGGTCAAATAAATTTAAAAGCTCTTTATGATGTGTTGAATTGGCTACAAGGCAAGTTGGAAAACGCCACTGTCTGAGTCCTTTTGGGACTTGTTGTCTCTTAATACATTCAGCCAAGTATTGTACTTCAATTTGTAGCTTCTTAAACTGAAACAGTTTAATGTCAAAGATTTTTAAACTATTAACTAAATTGTTATCTGATATAGCAGAGTTCGTTAAGTCATCCGACTGTGTGACGGCAGTTGTGAAACCAACAGGGTCCTTAAATCATTCATTCAAGCTAGGAATGGCAAAGGACGTACTTACAGCTCCACTCATATTATCGTTAGCTTGAGAGCATCCATCCAATATATTTCCATCTACAGGCGAAGTCCGAAAGCCAGAACAGGGCAAACCAGATGAAAAAGGCCCAGGATACCCATTACCTCAATCCTGCGATCTGGAGGCATTCGCTGGCATCCTAGGGTTATTCGAGTCCAGTAAAACATTCGAACTGGAACTTCCGGTTAAGCAAGGCCAGGTAATCGCTACTTGGATAGATAAAGTATCCACTCGTGTCAACATTTCAACAAGCTTGGTCAGCTTTCCTAAGGCACTGGTATCAGCAGTTGACATTGTATTTTCATTAAATAAAACTTGAGATCCTTGTGCGGCAATTTCCTCCATAAGCACCACTAACGAACAAACCAAATAAAAACACAAACTGAGACTTTATTTTCTTGGGATTCAGTGTGGTTCTTTATTTCATTTTAATAGTTCTCACGTTATCAACACATATACAGTCAACTGAGAATATCCAATGACATGAATTGTTTAGTAGCGGATATGAAATGTGAATTGCTTGTATGCACATTATTTGGTTACTAGTGCAGAGCTATGTCTGTGGCAAAGAGAGATAACACACTACAACTGTGTTATGAATGTGTAATAGTCTAATGATTCAAGTCCAGAGTTGTTTAATCTTTGTTTCCTTTTTTCTTCCACTTTACCACATGCGTCGTGCATGGCATAGCCCAAACATAGTTCACTGCATAAGGAAAAAGTGAAAAATGTATTTTCAGTCACCTTATCCACTTTTAGCAGCATTGCCCAGAGGTCAGTATCATGGATGGTAATGACTGTAGACATTCCACCTGTTAGCTTGATGCCCCTGTGACACAAGGTATAAATACAATGAGCTAAAAAAGAGAGAACAGACTTAAAGCAGGGCTTGAGTCCTACAGCAGATATTTTTATTGAGGGGGTCATAATGAATACTTACACAAGTAATATGTGTTTGCTATTGCCATTTCCATTTGTGTGTTGCCTACTTGAGTGTAAACACTGTTTACTACTTTAGAAAAAAGTGAAAATTTTAATTTGGTGCACCTTCCTTTGTCCAAACAGGCTCAGTAGCAATACATGACCATCAGCACTCTGGGCATTACTGAGTGGAGAAAATACACCTCCTATATAGCTTTCCCTATGGCACCAGGTGTAAGTGCAGTGAATTTATGATCAGAACATAGGTGAACCAGGGTTCAAATCCAGCAGCCTATACATTTTAGTAAGGGTGTCACATTATCATTGCTCCCAAAACTTTGATTATGAAGGTAATTCTGCATACCAAATGCAATGTGTACTAGATTGATTGACATAAAGTTATCATTACTGCTTGCATACACATACTTTTATAAGTATCATAATTCATTAATAACTGGCATATAAACATCTGTTGATTATGTTTAACTGACTGACAATGATGATTATGCAATAAAAAATGCAGTTGCCTATCTCTGATGGACACAATAGTTTACTGACAATCATCTATACCCCTCCAGTCACCCAAATATAATTGTAAAACATTATGTATTGTGAGGTATGTATCATAACTGCAAACTCTATTACTAAAGTCATACAAGTCTATCAATTTCCAATATACTGTCAGACATTAGTCCTGCATCACATCTGAGAATGCATGAGCCAGGACCTTTTAATGTCACACACACAAGCCTAATTAAAGTATAGCACCAGTCACTCTTTAAGCTTTATATCTTTAATGACCATGGTTGAAAATCACGTCTTTTGTGGCAATGAGGAATAATTACCTGTGTGGAATTTTGTGCATTCTCTTTAATATAGGTTTGAATCCCACCTTGTACAAATTACTTTTAACAGTGTGTGAGTCTCAACAAAATATGTGCCAAGTCAGCCCTTTGATCCATCTAAAGTCAAGGCTTAAAAGCCAAGCCAATGAGGATTTCCATGTTGACTATCAGACAAATCATGACCAGGTATAACATTACCCATTCCAAAGATTATTGCTGTTTCTCCTTTCCTCTTTGTTTGGCAATGTTACTCTTTGCTTACCATTGCATAAATGTGGTTGGCATAGTTGTGCGTGTTTGTGCACTGTTCATAAAACATGAGATTGCAATTTGGTGGGAAACAGTTGCTACTGTGGTTGGAAGATCTCTCCAGAAATGGCAGATGATGGGAATGATGGGGCCAAATTTAGGGCATGGAGGTGGGGTGTAGAGGAGTCCAAAATCTTTGTTGCATTCATCAAGTGCTACAGCTGGAGGCTGCTGGAGGGGGACTATACTGGGTCTCAGTACAAGGCTGAAGCTTGGAACAGCCTAGTCAAAGCTGTTTCTAGTGCCAGTGGCATACCACACACTGGGAAATAGAATAGGTACCAGTACAGTGGCCTTAAGAGGTGAAAGCAGGCACAAACTGACCAGTGGCTGGATGAATTTCAAACTGCTATCATCCCCAGTTGTGTAAGTATACTGATCAAGCAACTTGAAATGGTATGGAATGGTGTAGATAGTCACGATTAGTATACATATTGCTTTCACATCACTACTTCTCTCATTCTTTATTTTACAACTGCATAGGAAATCATGGTGAACAGGGAGGCACATGCCGGGAGATTGGTGTGACTCAGAGAGGCAAGGGGTATGTCTGCAGCACAACTGACCCTGATTCCATAGAACAGTAGCAACTTTGACATGCATACCTTAACTGCAACAACAAGCATGCATGCTTTCTCCTGTAGCTATTGGTGATTGTATTAGGCAAGTGTGGTAGTATATTCCGATTATGTGGGTTCAGTTCCCACAACTAACCTATAGATTCACATTCAACAAGTAATTTTACAGCTGAAATGTAACAACATTGGTTTTAATGTCATGTTGTTAACTTACTCTGTAGTATCTTTGTAAGCATCTATGGAATATGTGCATATTCCAAGGATTACTAGTAACAAATCACAGTCAGTCATTTGTGGGAATGTGAGTGGCTAGATAGGTTGAGTCATCTTCTACAGTATAGTTGGTCCCGGGTTTGAGTCTTGAGCCATGATATGTTTTACCGAGAGTTTAGGCTCTCTCCCTCACAAGCCAGTACAGCTGGCACTGAGAAGGCTGTCAGCACAATCACTACACATCAAACACCACCCACACCCACACAACACACACCCACATATGGGGAGGTTTTCAACAAAAACATACCCAAACAAAGGAGACCTCCAAGGCAAAAACACATGCGAACTCCACAACCCCCCCCCACCATATACCATTCATAGTCCACACACCTGTGTCTCACAGCCACTAAGACTTTACTGTAAACACAACATATTAGTCACAGGAGACTCCATTGTGAGGCATTCAGACATGCCTCTCACCAGGCTGGATAAGGAGAAAGTCATGGTTAGTTTTTTGACAGGTGCCAGAATCCACCATATCACACACGCACTCAAGTCTCTCAACAACAGGTACTGTTATGACTCTGTCATAGTCCATGTTGGTGTGAATGACTTGAGATGTACCTCCCTGGACTATATGAAGAGAGACATGATTGAGCTCACTGAATATGTGTTCCAGGCAAGTATGTCCCTAGTCTTAAGCAGCATTCTACTGTCATTCAGAATGATGCCTCAATACAAATAGAAAATGATTGACTTTAACAATTGGCTTAGTTTCTGGTGTCAATCCAGGAGGATCCAGTACCTGAAAGCCTGGGATGATATGACTGACAGACCATGATGCTTTGCCAGAGATGGCATGCATCTGTTTCACTTGGGCTTCAGACTACTAGCAAAGGCTCTTGCCTCCCCCACAGTGCCTTTTTAATGATAGAAATGGCCAAACAGCACGCAAAAGCCAAAGCTGGTGATAAAACAATAGAATGCAATAAAAGCCACCAAGGCTACCATGATTATGAGCATACACTTTATTAAAAACAATAAAATGAATAAGTGCTTTCACTTAAATTACGCTTCATCAGATCGATACATACAACATCATTGCTGTTGTTTTATAGTTAACAAAGCACCAATCACATAAAAAATGACCAATTACATTAGCAATTCAATTTATGCCCTTTCAGGGCAGGTTTTAAACACACATTAGCATTAATCCCAGGATATTTATCAGCCTGTAACTTGAGTATCCATTGCAATTGATCCCCTCTCTATATGGTTATTTAATTCACCTCCCCTGATGTTTTCTTGCACACACTGTAGGACCTTAAAAGAAAATGTATGTACATTATTTTCACTTATGTTTGGCCAGTGCATTCTTCATATTCCTGGTTTTGATGTCATAAATATGGCTCAAAATTCTTTCTTTAAACCTTTTGACAGTCTTTCCACATAAAAACAGGCATGACAAGATCATTATTATATTCACTTTTGACAATAAATATATTTCTTATAACTTCAGTCCCAAAATCATTGGGTATGGGGGTAAACAGGTTCTTCACATCTAATGTCACCAACAACCAGCCAGCTACATTACCAGCAGTACACATATATTGATCTAAATCAAATAAAAAAAAATGATTGTTTTCTTTAAACACTGCTGGCACTGACACTAGAACCTTTTTTAAATTTTCTTCCACAAATATAGATAAGGGCTCAGTTACCCAACCTCCTCTTGCAGTGATGGCTTGCATGGGTAGATTAAGAGAATCCTTATGAATTTTAGGAAAACCTTCTATGATTGGTAAACAGGCTGACCCACAAATAAGAAATGATATAAATGCTCATCAATAACTCTAAACATCATCAAATCATACAGTGTATCTCATATCTGTTTTAATAATTTCTGGACAGTCTTCTTGTCTACTTTAACATAAGTTTTATCTTCAGTTAACAAACGTTGCATGATGTTACAATAATCTGATGTGTTCATAATCACTACATCCCCTCTGTTGTCCGCAGGTCTAATACAAATTTCCTTATTATACATCAAGCCTTCCATTGCTTTTCATTCCTGAATGCTCAGATTATAATAACATTTTGTATGTGGAGCTTTTAAATACTGAGATATCACTTCAGCCTAACTAGCTTGATCTGCAAGGCCATGGAATGGATTATCATTGACCTCATTAACAAGGACATTGGCAACCTCCAAACACTTGATTCCCCCACAATTTGGCTTCATCAAGGGGAGGTCATGTCTGTTAAATTTGGTCGACTTCTTTGAGACAGTCACCAAAGTCATGGGCAAGGGGAAGACTGCCTACCTTGACCTTGTCAAAGCCTTCAACACTGTTCTCCACTCAGGCATAATAGATAAACTCTCTCAACTAGGCAATTCATATGTTATCAGATGGGTAGCAAACTGATAGACCCCACCTAGTCAAAATAGAGTAAGCCACCTCAAGCAGTAGACCCGTAATAAGTGGCATGCCCCAGGGATTGGTATTGGGACCACTATTATTTGGGATGTATTTTTCTGAGGTGCAGGCCAAAACCAGTAGGCTATGGCTAACCAGGTTTGCAGATAACTGCAAGCTGGGCACTGTCATAAATTTCCCTAATGATGTGAACATCCTCCAAGAGAGTCTCACCCAAACAAATGACTGGTGCCAGAAACATGGCCTCAAGCTGAATACCAAAAAAATGCATCATCATCCCTTTTGGGGAGAGTGACATCCCCACAAATTATCATATTAATAACAACATCCTAAGTATGCAATCAGTCATGAGGAATTAGGCCACCCAGGTTGCTAGCAATCTGACTTTTGACCAGCATGTTGCTTCCATTGTACAGAAAGCTTTCTCTATGGCCCACGTCATAAGTAAGGGTATCTCATCCAGGGACAATAAGGTCATAACATGCCTGTATTCTTCCCTTATAAGGCCCATTATTGAGTACAATGCCCCTTTAGGCATGCACCTCACAAAGCACATGCAGCAGCTGAAGAGACCACAGAGGTTGCTCACCAGGAGAATCCAGGGCATCAAACATCTACCTTACACAGATAAGCTAAAGCCCTGTCCCTCTACTCAGTTTCATACAGACTCCTCAAACGTGACCTCTGTCTGGCATACAAAGCAATCTTAGACTTGATGAGACTGCTGCATAGCCACAAGTCAAGCTCCACATGCATAACACACATGCACAACCTCAACCTAGTCTGTGACATCAACAGGACTTGTTGGCAGGACAGATTTGTGTCCCAGAGACTCCCCCATCTGTGGAATAGACTCCTTCTTCACATCAAGAAGAATACCTCATTATTCCTTTTAAGTGCAACCTGGATAACTGGATGGGCAACAGAAAATACACCCCTGAGATTCTACCTGTGTCCCTGCTGGACAGGGGCATCTGGTGCTGACTTGTCTAAGCATGGGCTAAATTCTTGGCTCAGTTTATAAGGGCCTTTGGGCCAATAGCCTAGTAACTTCCTATGATCCAATGATCCTATGATCCTATAGCTAGGATAATAATAAATAGCTATTTATTGTAACAAAGAATGAATGTGACATCATGGTTCTAATAATCTGTTTTCTGTTTTGTCTCACCTCACTCCACCCATTATCTCTCTTTCTTGGGGGTGGGTATTATCGGGAATCACACTATTCTGATGTCATATCTTTCTGCCCACAAAACAAATGCATTTCAGGACAAGAAGGTCTGTCATTTGCTATGGCTCAACCTGCCAACCATCCACCAGCTGCCACACAAACAGCCAGCACCTCTGGAATGCAATCTGGCAGTACTGTCTCCACAACCCCTCATCAGGTAGCAGTGCCCTGGCTGGTGGTGTAGTGGCTGCCTCTGGGAGTACTGTTGGCGTCAATGATTATGTCTCCAATCAGGAGCTTCCAGGGATGGTGCAAGATCTAAAAAATAGGGTTATTAGTCCCCACATCTGCCGAGCAGAGAAGGTGCTCCTAAAAATAAAAAAAAGCCTCACACATCAAGCAGTCTCACAGGCAGCTGAGGAAGGGGTCAGTGATGACAGTTCTGAGAGTGAGGATTATATTCTCACTGTTCCAACACTTGACAGGCAAGTGCTTCTGATGTCCTCTTCCTATCCCCAATTATGGTGTCCCCCAAACTTTGTGTTTCCATCACTATCCCTATGTCTGTCTTGCATGTCCTGTTTGTATACACCTGCTTCCTCACCTACCCTAAATACCTGACCCTCACATTCCTAGGTCCCTTCCCAACATCCCTCTCTTTTTTGATGAAAGAAATTGTACTTGTCCCACAAAAAACTTTGTCCCATACATAGCTCTCCATTTTGCACATGTGCCTTCTCAACACACTTGATTTGGTCTACTTCGCTATGCAAAATCATTGCATTGTTGTCACCCATTTGTGCTGTGGTGACAGTCCAAATTCATCAAATTTTGCATAACTGTGTACATTAGTGTGGAAAAAAGTGGATATCTATGGTTCTCTCCCAATCCCCTACTGCAAATGTGTGTATTGCTATTGCTTCCCCTTTGTTCTTCCCTCTGCTTTCCTCCCCATTTCACCACTTTCCTATCAACTCCATTTTCATATATTTAATCTGGTCAAAAAATAGAATCACACACAACACCATGGCCAGAAATAGCCAATAAAAATGCCATCACTTTTTGTCCTCTGCATTTGCACTAAGTATGGTATCATGCACCAATACTGAGTGGTGATGAATGGCTGTTCATGTCCTATGGCACAACCTGGTGAGTTTTTGCCATTGGCTACACTAGTCAAATTATCTCTGCATGAAACTGCTTAAACTTACTGAGCTACAAGAACACAGAGTTAAAGCAGATTAAAGGTACCACTATGAAATTGTTACTCTGACAATTCTTAGACTGCTGGATAATACAAAGTGCAGTTTTTTTATGTGGAGTATTGACAAATCACTTGACTGAAGATTTCTTGTGTGTGGTATCAAGGGTTCAATTCCAGATGCATCTCACAACATTCCTTAGTGAGATGCTGTATGCTTATGATATTTTTAACCACCCACATCTTAACATTTGCCACAATTATGAGTTCTCATGAATATATATTGAATACTGGCCAAAAAAGAGTTTTTTAAGTGACATTCATCCCCACAACTATGAGATATTTATCTCAGTTTATAATAAGCCTGCTGTTCCTCTCCTCACTCTTCTAAATCCCTATATCAGTTATTTCATGCTATAGAGCATGGAAGGTTAATAATGAGAGCACACAAAACATGCCCATGAATGTTCTTTTACACTAAACATTGTTATGTGTATTTCCATCTCTCTTTATATTCATCCCTTCACTCCAACTCCATTTATGTGTATGTATCTATTAGGGTGATAGATGACAAGGTCATCTCATAGTTTCTCAATACTGTTATGACTCAGCTGATATATAATATCAACAGGTCACCTTGATTTAGTAGGTTATAAGTGCTCCTGTAGTCTGCAAATTTTCAAAATCTGATGTAGGATTGCCTTTGTGTCATGTTAAGGTGATTATCAGATGTATAAACGTATGTTTGAATCTTGTCAAGGGTTATAACCCAGCAGCAGAGGATGCTCTTAATGACTTTCAGAGGTCTCTTTTCAATGTATCTGTAGTCTGTCCACATGTCTACCCCTTCTCTTACATAAGTATGATATGTCTGCTTATCATGTAAACTGTAAGGTGGGCCACAATTGATATAACTGTCAAAAATTAATTCCCACATGGCACCATTATATTTTAGATGTCCCACATCTTCTTCAAGCAGATGTATAAGGATGTATTAATTATTGTCACTTTATATCTCCTCTATCCTTATCTCATGCAATTTGTGCTACAGAGCAGGACATATTCTGATTGAGAAGACACATCATACCAATAAACCATTATGTACCAGTATCTTCTATGTCCTCTACAGTCCAGTGTCTGTCAGCAGCTCCACTGTCTCATCAGAATATGTTGCGGCATCTTTAGTAGGGTGACGGATGAAATGTCCATCTAATATGATGTGGAAACTGTCCATACTGTGAAGAAGCATACTGCACACACTTTTCAGGATATCCAGCCCTATACCAATAGTTAGCATATCTGATGAGTCATACTAATCATTTCAAAAGATGTACCACCCCTTGTCATTTGTAGCAAACAGTACACACAAACATTTTGTGATTTGCAATGAGGCCTGCAAAACAGCTACTAGTTGTACTAGTATATTAAGGCTGGCATTACTGATACAATTTATGGAAGTCTCATACTTGAGTGCAGTCATTGATAGTTATATTTGCAGTCTTGATCACATGTACTTAGCTAATGACATCCTAACACCATTTATATAAAAACATCATCTGGATTTGAACCCTGTTTTTCCTGTGTTTGGATCAGGAGCTCTCTGCTCTTATACCGTGTGCCACACAGAAAACTAGGGAGTAGGTGTATTTTCCACACTCTGCTGTCCAGAGTGCTAACAGCTATGCATCATTGCTGAGTCTGTTTGCATGAAGGAAGGTGTACTGCATTAAATGTTTCAGTGTTGTTCTTAAGTAGAGAACTGAATTAGCTTGGTGCTTAGCATTGCACAGATGGCGAAGGCAAGGCCAACAGTTAATTATGTAATAACATTTTGGCTCCAACATTTCAAAGATAGCCTACAACATGCACGTCATACTAGCTGCCAGCAATTTCTCCCATAACATATCGTGCAAGCCTAACACATGAAACATTAACAATAAATAGATGTATTTTGCAGATAACCCCAATCAGGTCAGTTAATGTATGTCCCTATTTGTCCACAGTTTAGCAGTAAGCACCACTGGACACTGTTACTTCACAAGTGCAAGCTGAATTCCTGAAATTCAAACCACACATCAGCTAACACTTTGCCATCATCCATGCAAATCAGCTTCTAGGCAATGCTCTTTTTGAAGAGGTATACAGTATGTCTAACTCTGGTTACTGAGCTGTAATCCTCCAATACATGGAAATGCATTCATAAACACAAAGGAAGGGCAGTAATATGTGTGTTTGACTAAACTTATACCGACTAACCATATACTTTTTGATATTCATGTGTGTCCTGCAGCAGTGGACTTGCAAATGATATATCAGTACTTAGGGCATTATCAAACAGACTCCAGAATTACAAAGCCTAACTGCATTGTTACATTTCGTATAGATCTATAGTGGTAGTGGACATTGCACATGCAGCTTCATATCCCATTGATACTGTCAGTAACTTGTATTAATGTGGACCTGCCATCATTCAAATATGAAGACACATAACTCCATCACTGCACTACTGGTGTTTCTCAACTGCATGTGTGCATGTATGTGTTTGTCTCATCTACACAACATCATGAAAAACAGGTACATGTCTGTCTCACTTTTGCAGTATGTATTCATGACAGCTTATTTAACCTAGGTTGCCAGGATGTACTTATAACTACTTTTGCAAATTGCGCTCACACAATCATATCACAAATCCTGGCTTTGCAGCCAAGTCTCATAATAGTATATGTTATCTGCAACACTATTATAATGTCATGCTCTATGAAGTGCACTCTGACAGTGGCAATGTCAGACTTCTGTGGTGGTGCAAGCATTAATTACTGTATTCTCTATCTTGTATAACTAAATAGGTAGGCATTCTAATGTCACAGCAGTCAAGTGGTGTGTATTTGTGTGTAGTCAGATGAGCATGAGTCCAGGTCCTGATTCCCTCACTTAAGTAGCATTCTGGAGAGACTTTTACACTGCTTCATAACTCCACAGTAATTCAAAAAGACTTCCCAACATCAGCTTCTCAGAATACACTGATTATGTCATCATCTATAAAGTGCACTCTGACATCAATTAACTTGAGCTTCTGCAGTGGCACAAGCAATAAGTATTATAAGTTCATAGGTAGGTACTAGGCTATCTACCCAAAGGCATTTATAAGCCTAGCCAGAATGTGTTGGCTTTCGCTGTCCCCTTAGATTTGTTCCTTGTGCCTCTGTCCAGCAGAGACACTGAAGTGATCCCCGGGGTAAACTTCCTGTTTCCCATCCACTTGTCAAGGTTTCTCTTGAAGAGTGTTAGTGAGGAGCTCTGCCTAATGTAGATTGGAATCTTGTTCCAGAGCATGGGAAGTCTCTGGGACAGGAATCTATCCCTCCAGCACGTCCTATTTATTGTTGTAATGAGGTTTAGATTCCTAGAGCATGTGGCTCAAAGGGATATGGTTTCTTTAGGTGGAGCATGTCCATCAGTTCGGGGTTGGACATGGCCTTGTATGTCAGGCAGAGATCATCTTCTGAGTAGGCAGTATGCAACCGGTTACAGCTGGAGTTTCTTCAGTCGAGCTGTATAGGGCATCTGTTTGAGGCCAGTGATCCTCTTGATGAGGTACTTCTGTGGTCTTTCGAGCTGTTGCAGGTGTCTTGTAAGATACATCCCAAATGGGGCATTTTACTCTATGATGGGTCTGATGAGTGATGTGTAGAGGGGCACAATGACATCTTTTGATCTGGATGCAAACCCTTTTATGATTTGGTGGGCCACATAGAAGGATTTTCTAACCACTTTGGCAATGTGATTATCAAAGGAGAGATTACTATCTACTTGGGTCCCCAGATCCCTTATTTTGTCTTCTGTATTTAGGGGGCTACCACCTATATGGTAATTTGTGGGTACTTTGTTTTTTCCAAAGGGGATGACTATGCACTTTTTGGCATCTAGCTTGAGGCCATGGTTTTGACTCTAGGTATCTGTCTCAGTGAGACCCTTTTGGAGGATGTCTGTGTCAGCTGGAGAGTCAATTATAGCCCCTAGTTTGCAGTTGTCTGTGTACTCGGTCAGCCATAGTCCTCCTGTGCTTGCCTGTACCTCTAAGAAGTATATACCGAACAGGAGGGGTTCTAGCACTGAGCCCTGGGGAATGCCACTTGTAACTGGTTTAGAATCAGACCTAGCTCCCGCAACTCTTACCATGTGGGTTCTGTCTGTGAGCCAGTTGGTAACCCATCTCATGATGTAGGGGTTTATGTTCAGGCTGGTGAGCTTGTCTATAATACCAGAATGGGGAATGGTGTTGAAGGCCTTTGCGAGGTCTAGGTAGGCTGTGTGGATCACCTTTCCCTTATCTATAGCCTTGATAACTGTCTCAAAGATGTCCACCAGCTTTAGGAGGCATGATCTGCCCTTAACAAAGCTGAACTGGGTAGGGTCCAGTGTTTGGAGGTTTCCAATGTCTCTGTTAATGAGATCCATGATGATGCGCTCCATAACCTTGCAGACCAAGCTAGTCAGGCTTATAGGGCGACAGTTCCCAGGGTTTGTTGTGGCTCCACCTTTGTGGAGCAGAATAACTGTTGCTGTGCACCACTCTATGGGCACGTAGCCTGTGGAGAGGCTGAGTTTGAACAGTGTGTTTAGGTGAGGGGTTAGTTCATCTTTGAGCTCAAGCAGGACACAGCCTGGGACACCATATGGTCTCATTGATGCTGTGTTTTTGACTTTGGAGAGAGCTGTTTTAACCTGTGTGTCTGTGATTTCAGGGGCACTATATTCTTCTGGTATGGTTATGGGCCCTTTTGGGGGTGGGAGGGGGTAAAATTTGCATTGAACCTGTCTGCCAGGATGTTGGCGATATCGGTCGGTTCAGTGTATTCTGTGCCATTCTGCACTAACTTCGAGCAGATCTGGGAATTGCAACTTAGATTCTTGACATAGCTAAAGAATGCCTTGTGGTTATCTTTGGAGTCCTTGGCAATTTTTCTTTCGAAGCTAGCCTTGAATGATTTTATGAGGGATCATAGTTTCTTGCTGATACTGATCAAGGATGTCTTCCCTTCTTGGGATTTTACTCTTTTTTGTACTAGTTTCCTCCTTCTATTGTATAGCTTGTTTATGGCAGGGGTCCACGAGACTGGTTTCCTTTTCTTGGAGGAGTGAGTCTTGGTTTTGCTTGGGATAGCATGATGCATGCATTCTTGTAGGAGCTCGTAGAGTGCATTAGTAAAGGATTTTGCAGCTTGGGCAGCATTATCCTTTAGCATGGGGGATTTGAAACTTTCCCCCTTGGTCTTAAGTAATGTGAAGTTTGCTTTTGAAAAGTTTCTTTGACCAGGGGTGGGGCCGGAATGTGGATATCCAGTATGATTAGTTTATGGTCAGATCGAACCAGCGAAGGGTTGATCTCCGGTGTGGAACACCGGTCACCCATGTTTGTGATGACCAGGTCCAATATGTTGTCACCTCTGGTGGGGGTGTTGACCAGTTGATCCAGGGTGTTTAAGTTTATAAATTCTAGGAAATGTTGGGCAAAGGAGTTAGTACTTGAGTAGTTCTCCCAGTTAATGTTTAGGTAATTGAAATCACCCAATATCAGGGTGTTTGGTAGGACCTTTATGTTTCCCAGTGTTTCCAGAAATGCAGAATCAGGGTCCTGGGACATGGTGGGTGATCTGTAGCAAGCTACAATTTGAATTGCAGTTCTGCCCATTGTTAGTTGCAAGTGGATGATCTCTGAAGCATCATGCTGTGCCACTAACCTGGAGGTGTGGGTATCTTTGATGAATATGGATATGCCCCCGCCTTTTGTATTTCGGTCCGGGTTTTGTGGTCGAAATGTATGGTATGAGTTGTAGCCTGGTAGTGCTGGGGTGCTCTCTGGAGCCTTAAACCAGGTTTCTGTTGCTGCACATATATCGATTTTCTCCATACTGAGGAGTGCCTCGAGTGCATGCATTTTGAGGTTTCGACTTCTGGCATTGAGTAGCATTACCCTCAGTTTTTTGTTACTTGTGCTATTTACTGTGGTGGGTTTGTCTTTTGAGCCTTGCCTAAAAAAGGCACTATGGGGATGTTCAGTGCCTTGGCCAGTATTCAAAAGCCTAAGGGTGACAGGTGCAAGCCATCTCCAGCGAAGCAGCATGGCTTGTCGAGCATGTCATCCCAGGCTGACAGACACTGGATCCCCTTTGAATGACATCAAAAGCTTAGCCAATTGTTGAAATTGATATTTTTTTTCTATATACCATGGTATCATTCTTGGTGAGGGCAGGATGCTACTCAGGGTCAGGGTCATACCGGTCTGGGCTACATGATCAGAGAGCTCTTCCATGTCTCTTTTCATGTAGTCCAGGGAGGTACTGCTCAGATCATTCACACCAACATGGACAATGACAGAGTCATATTTGTACTTGTTCTGGAGTGACCTGAGTGCTTGTGTTATGTGGCAGATCCTGGCAGTTTCAGGTGTACTCTCTGGTCCAATTGGTGAATCTGGGCATTTTGAAGCAATGTTACAACTGCCTCATGTACACAGACAACCCTTTCCTCCTACCACTAAACGCTAATACGTGCGAGAGATGCAATTATACAGCCAAACTGGAGGCTAAGCTCTCTCAACCCAAGACTGTATCAGACAGTCAAGAGGAGAAGGGAATTACTTGCATCACACCACCAGTCTCACATAGACCTATGAAACAAGCACCGGCAAAAAAAAAAAACAAGGCTCTCTATTCAACCTTTTTTACTGATTGGCTGGTAAGGTCGAATAGAGAGCCTTGCCCTGCTCTTTATAGGTAGGGGTTTTAATCTCATACTAATCAGCTCTTTTGTGTATGTTCAGACTCATGTCAGCATAAACCTACCTACTGCTGTCTTCCTTCATCTATCAGTCTAGAGACAATTTTGCAATGGGATGTGAGTCCACAGCTAAGTCAGAACCTCCTCTCAACATTTTCTTCTCCGCACACACAGTAATGATGACATCTTAAAGTCAGGCACTCCTCTCAATATCTTCTTCTCTGCATACTGTGATGATGACTTCTTCTAGGAAGTGCACTCTGAGATTATATGTTAGACTTCTGTGGTAGAACTAGTCTTGCATTGTATGGAATCCAACTTGTATACCTAGACAGGTATGGTTCATAGTTCATAGATTAGTGCTAGGCTAACTGCCTTTGTGGTCCATTTTAAGCCTAGCCAATTACTCCATGTGAGAATCAAACCCTGCACCTTGTGTCTGTAAGGTAAAACCTTCTCCATTATACCAACCTCCCACCCTAAAGAATTGGAAGGAGGATCTGGTGCTGGGAATCATACCTGAAGTTTCACATTATTAGGTAACAGTTCATCTGCTAAGCCAAAGTATGTACTCTAGTCTCTGTTTGAATCTGATCTGTAGTGTGGGTTGATTGTATATTAAGGTATTTGTATGATGTTTTGAATCTCTTCTGGGCACAATCTAATCTGTCCTTGTGCCCAGAACTATAGAACACTGTAAGCAAATTGTAAGATTTTGCTGGCTATTATGATTCTCTTCAATTTCAAGTAATAATTTGTAAATCATCTGAACTTCATTGACTTTTCTACATCAGTTAAGGTATGTCAGTCTCTGCCTTGTCTCTATAATCATTATTAGGCTAAATCCTAAACTTCCCATTAATTGAAGTGGATAAATTAACTGTTTATTATGAATGTATCTACTGTCTTTTTCCTTCCATACAATGAATGCCATTAAAAATACTGTATGTGTACTACTAACACCTAACCAGATTGCACAACTTTCTACTCTCTGTATTACTAATCACTAAGAAATGCATAAAACTTTTTGTGTGCTGTTTTATTATTGTAAACATTGTCTTGTTGTAAAAATGTTGATCTTTAACTGGAGTTTTTTCTCCCTGGGCCTCCACTGAAAATGGGTGTCTGACCCAGTGGAATTTCCCAGTCAACAAATGTAAAAATAAATAAATAAATTTGATTCCCACTCAGGAGAACCTTTTACATAGACCTCTGAGTTCAACATCTCCTTTTTCCCTCTGTCCACATAATATCCTCTGTGTGGGACACTAAGGATGTCATCATCTCAAAGATGCATATACACATTGTGAATCAGAGACCCTAAATTGCCCTTTACAAGCCATCTCCAGACCACTGACTGTGTGATAGCTAATTCATTCATGGGATAGTGCCCATATCCTAGATGGAAAGAAAAAGTCTGTGATAAAAAATATTTATTATTATTTAACATTTGTTTTTCTGGGAAAGTCTGAATGGGACAGAGCCCATTTTCAGTGTAGGCCCAGGGAAAAACACTCCAGACACATGTCTTTGGAATGCGGGAGGAAACCCATGTGAACACAAGGAGGACATGCAGTTGTAACACAGAAGGCACCCCAGCCATGAGTCAAACCACAGAACCTCTTGCTCTGAGGTAATAACACTAACCGCTGCACCAATGTGCCACCCAAAATCAAACATATACACACTTTCCCCACTTTCCCCTACTATTTTTCTTCACCTAGACATTTAATTTGGGTTAAATGGTATAATATTGGTTAGGCTTGCATGGGCTCTTGGCTATTAGCCTAGGAATCTTTGATGACCCTATGAACATTCACATGTTGATGGTGTTGTCACCCACATATGCTCTGTTCAGGTGTGGATGCACTGTAGTATTACAGCAGTGTATTACAATCTGGGAGTTGAGCTACTGTATTGATGTCCACTTCTGCCATTTGGTTACATGTTCTTTCCATAACAACTGTAGTAATATGCTCCTAAGGACTGGGGACATGTGATGATGTTATTTATATTGTTGCCTTACTAAGGCATGCGTTCTGATAGTGGAGTATATCCACAATCTACAGAGTTCTCATTCAACCATCACAGTGGCAGCTGCAGTATGGCATAGCTGTGTATGTGTATACCTAACATCTGTAAATGTTATCTGACATACAGCAGTATTATGTCATAGTGACCACATGAGCATGTATTCTTTGGTTCATCAACATGTTGTAATGCTGTTATATACACAAACATATGAGATTGTGAGATTCACTTGCAACCTTGCCAAATTCATTGTATGTACTATTGTGTTGCTATTCACAAGGATTATATAGGTGTTCCCCAGGAGCATTGTGTCCATATATGGTGTCAGGTCCCTTACCCATGTTTCCACTAATAAACATATAGGCATATGATGTACAACTGTAATGACATGAACTAGAAAGAGTTGCATGACTGTGTTAACAGTTCCACTGTGTCACATGTGATTTATACCCAAGGTTTTATTTAGATGTGATGTACAGCTTGACGTCCAATTGAAGCATAGGTACTGCACTGCATCATGGACGTTCCACTACATCATATCAGTGTCGATAGTTTGCATGAGCATATATGGATATATGTTAGGATTTAATGACAGTATAACATTTTCATTGGCAATATCAGGAGGACCTTGATCATGCGGCACATGTGTTGAGGTTTGACATGTACTTATAGAGTGTAACCATCTACTGTTTGATAATTGTACAATATTACAGTGGCAGCTTCCTCAGTCATTGGCACGTGACTTTGCACTGCTGTAATTTCTGTTCACATGGGCATAGTTGATGCATTGCCATCAGTCTCACATACTGCTGTACCATTCATTATCATGGATCACATCTTCAGTCACACATCAATTGCAGATGCTTCAAACAATACACATTGCTATTACATATAGCAGATGGATGCAGTGTCCAACTGTGTGTCGGGAATCCACTCATAAAAGTGTGGTGTTTCTATGTGTTGTTATCTGTATGGCTGATACCTAAGTCAGACAGGGATGCTTTAGTCATGTATATCATATTTAGCACTGTAAGCTCGTATACATCTGGAGGGCCATACAGAACTATTCTTAGCACTGTAAGCTCGTATACATCTGGAGGGCCATACAGAACTATTCGCTGGAAGGCACACCTATTAAGATTTGACAGTGCAGACTTTCCTTCAAGGCGTTCTACTAGAATCATGCATTATACATCTTTCTATGTTGCACCTAGTAAATACACAGCTCAGTGACAACACTGATGGCATGGGTTTGATTCTTATTCTTACAGGGGGGAGTTGTGGCTTATGTGTCATGTAAACTCTTAACTAGCCAGGTTTTTCCTGGATTTCAACTCCAGGTTTAACATTGTCCCTCTTAACCCCTTCAAAACACGGTCACTTTTGAAGAAGGGGTGGTGAATTCCCCTTATAAAATACTGATAATTATTACAGTTGTACATGGTGGTTACTGTAGAACATGTATAATAAGTTAAAATCACATGTTCTGACAATGCCATACATTAATGGTCATAATGTTTTAAAAGTGTCCATGACTGTGCCTGTTTCTTTCTTTCTACATTTGTACAAGAGTTTGTTGCTATGTGTCCCTGATTGCTTGACAGCTATGGTGACATGTCAGTCATATTCAAGCAAGACATTTTGCGATCTTCGGAATACATGCATACCCACTGTCCTTGTTAAGTATCCTCTCCATTGAGCATGTCATTGATGTTTATATCACAACCATTCACCTCCATTGACATGTAACCTTGTTTGACTGTTACATATATATACTATCATGTGTGCTTATATCATAATATACTTGCTCAGGAGGTGTACATACAGTGCTATCCATGTATATGCATAATGTTATGTGATTGACTTGTCCTGGAAGTGTACATACATTGACAGATCTTGTCTTGGGGACATTGCCATGTTTACCATGGACTCTCCTTCTTTATTCATTCCTCTCATTCATGTCTGTGCACATTTTCATCAGCACACTTTCCTTGCCCAATATATCTTTCCTTGTATTTGCCCTTGCTGTTTATCACAACCCTTCATTATTTAATTCTGCAAATATTTGTTTTTGTATACATTGCACTCCGTATGCTTTTCTTTACTGTGCTATAACTGCTGTTATTGCATTATTTTCAATCCTGGTAGTCGTTGTGGCTATATGTATGATCTTGAGGAGAAGGTTTGCCCATAAACAATCTTGAATGCTGCTTCATTCTGTGCTCATGCTGTTCTGCATGGCTTCCTGGACAGCAACACAAAACCTTGCTTGTATTCGTGTAAGCGGGATGAGCAGCATCTATATGCAATTAGCGCTACTACTCATCACACTAACACGTAAACTCCATGTAGGCTTCGAGTGAAGCCTTGAGAGAGTTTATTGAATCTCTAGGTTTCTTTATTTACTCTAGATAGTATTGCAGAGATGTGCAGAATAATTGAAAATTGTGAATTTAGGAAATGACTTGCAGATATGCTAAGAAACAAACTTAACTGTGTGTGGCACTGGTTGTGAAATCTTATAAAAAGAAGATCATAAAGATGTTCTAACACTGCATCAGCACTGAATACAGCACCATCAGTGAGAATAACTTGTGTAAACTCATCTGAGATAAATCGGACTCTGCTGGAAGGTACTGTTTCAGACTACAAATTAATTTTACTATGAATCATAAATAAGTTACATGAGACAGACTGTCACACCAAGCTTTGTGCTGGTTTAAACAAAAAATGCATAAATGGTATAAGCAGGGGTCTTATTGAAAGAGTGTACAAATATAAGAACAGCAGGAAGAAAGGCAATGCTAGATGTAGGGTGCAATATGTCATGTAAGAATTACAGTTCATAAATGCTGAAAATGCAGTAGCTATCAAAATGTCAGGAAGGACAGAAAGTGAACATGATGACCTGATATATTTATAACTGTACCACATGAGTCAAACAGAACAGATCATTGATTAGCCCATAGATTTCACACAACAACAAAATATTAAGTATGAAAAACATTTACAGCAAAACTCAAAATCTACTTATATGTACATGGGAGTCTCAGAAATACTCTGAGGTGACAGCAGCTTTGGACTTTGTATCTCTCTCTCTCACTCTGCCCCCTTCATTCTCTCTCTCTATATATGTATCTGTCTCTATATATATATATCGAAGGAAAGAAAGAAAGTGACAATGTACATCTGGACACAATGTCGAATCAGCTGACTGAATTCAGCAGATTTGACATTGTTGCCGAACAGAGCACATGATTTCCATATAGGAGCATACTTACATAAAACCCCTACATCTTACATCACATTTTTGCAGTGGGGCTGCCCCCTGCACACCTCCTGCTAACTATATATTCCAATTCTGAGATTGCACTACACTGAGGAAAGGGATGAATGCCCCAACTGCACTGACCATGATCTCTGTGCAGTACTTCAAGTTCATATCAGCAAATGTACAGTAGCATTCGCTGATAGGAATTTTGAACATGGAAGGCTTGACTACAGGAAAATTCGGATATCTGGCTTTTGTTTTTCAGTCTGTGGATCATCCACGTCCATCTTTTTGATAGTAAACCACATTATATATATATATATATATATATATATATATATATAGTGTGTGTGTGTGTGTGTGTGTGTGTGTGTTGTACTCAGATTTCTGAGGACTGCAAATAAAGTTTTGTAACATTCACATGAAGCCTGTGATCTGGCCTAATGAAGAAGTGGCAGAAATGAAGCTGAGGATGGAAATGGACAAAAATAAAAAGGAATATTACAAATGATTTACATAAAAGAATATGAAAAGTCATTTTCACACATAGCAACTGGAAGTACCAGATTAGCATTTAGAATCCTAAAGTAGTAAAAATGTCTCCACGACTATAAATAACAATGCTTAAGAAATATAAAGGTAACCACAAAACTTTAAAGCTATGTTTATGTAATACAGCACAGGCAGCATTGATTGTCAGGAAATCAGAAATGAAGAGTGAAATAAACTGAAATGCATTAAAAAGTCAGCAGGTGGCATACAAATATGTTAACATTATGGCTACAAATGAAAAGTTGACCAAGCTCTTTTAAAACTGCTGATTATCTACTCAGCTAAGAAATGGGACAGCTTAAATGTGTGTAGGGCATGATTAAATTTGAACCAAATGCCTCTACAATATTCATCAAAGCCATGTCAATGACTTACACCCTTTAACCTATGACAAAGAAAGAATTACACAGAATGGAAAATGCTAGTGTACTGACAAAATTAAAACAATGAATAAAAAACAACTGCCCCAAATAATATAATGCCTTTAATAACTTTAATTAAAGTCCACTCAGTACAGTATTACAGGGCAACAATCAGAAATATCGTTGTATTTCTAATGGAGGTAAGAAGTTCTTTAAATCAAAGCACATAGGGCCCTGCATTAATCAGTCCCTGCTATATGACAGTAGACAACAGACCTGACACAATAAAATAATTCCATAAAGCAATGTCAGCTCAATGACATGTTGCTATTGAGGAAAGATGAGGAAGAGTGCATCAACAATTTGTTAGGAGTCTAGAACAAGACAATCTTCTTCTTTTGGCTTTTTCCCTGTTAGGGGTCACCACAGCAGATCACCTATCCACTCATGATTGGCAGTGGACTTTTACAGTGCCGAGGTGCCAGCCCGGCGCCCAACCTTCCACAGAAGGCACATGTATGCACACAGTCACACCTAGGGCCAATTTGGAGTGTCCAATCCACCTACAGCATGTCTTTGGGATGAAACTGGAGCACCTGGAAGAAACCCGTGTGACCACAGGGAGGACATGCAGACTCCGCACAGAAGGCACCCCAGCCGAGAATCAAACTGGAGAACCTCTTGCTGTGAAACAGCAATGCTAACCGCTGTACCACTGTGGCTGCCCAGTCTAGAACAAGAGAATGTTTGCTTAAAATCAAGAGTGAATTTTTCAAATAGAAAACCTTATATTCCGAGTATGTGATCAACAGAGATTACATGACCATCAAGAAAAATGGTAACTGAACTAGAGTTATAAAGGCCCTAGAATGTTTTGTATTTCATATAATTTTAGGAGTTTCTTGCTAGTTCATGATATCACTTCATCTCTCCAAGTAGTATGAATTCCTTCTTAATCGGATTTCAAAGCTTCATTGGCAGCCTTAGGGGACTGCAGATCTATAGAATTTGACCTATTTAACTGTTATATTAAACCCAAATTAATGCTTCACTGATTTGGAGTCTGCCAAATCTACATTCTTCTCCATACTTTGAAAAATATTGGACAACATTTTTTTTTCATTTGTTCATCCAGAGTTTGGTAGTCAAACAATGGCATGTAGCAGGACTGGCCTTTGGTCAACTGGTGCCCTAGGCAACAGGTCTCTACAGTGCCCCCCAACATCACTCTGTGCCCCCATCTTGGTCTAACTACACCATCCAGATTACTGAAAAGATTCCCCTGCTACAGCAAAGCCCTAAGCAGCTGTCTAGTTGGCCTATGCCTAAGACCGGCTATGGCATATAGTTATTTACTCATAAATTCAGAATTTAGGGTAGTAGCTATAACATCCTCCATGATGAAATCCTCCATGCCATCTTTCCACTGTTCTCACACTGCTGCCATGGGGTCTATATTACGAAACTGAAATGGCAAAAGATTGACAGTCATTTCATGGACCCAAAAATACTGAACCACAAGTTACACGAACGGCCAGATCACTGAGTTTTTTCCTAGGGAAAGAAAAAGGTTGGCCGTCGCCATGAATTTGCCCTTTTCCCCACTGTAGTGCAATCTTGGAGTTTATATTTAGTTAGGGCAGGTTTGGGGGACACAGCCCCCCACATTGGGGGTGTGGGAGGCAAAGCTCCCCACTTTGCAGTGTTTGAAGTGGTGTGTTGTGTCTGGTTGGCGTACCAATTTATTTCCCTAGGAAGAAACTTGGTGATCTGGCTGTTCTTGTAGCTCGGTATTTTAGGGTCGATGAAACATCTGTCAATGTTTTGCCATTTTGATTTCATAATATAGACCTGCCACCATGATACATGCACATTAGTATCCAGGCAACAGAGTGGAGGAATTTTCTTTGTGCCCAAGTGAAATTTCTCTTAATCAGTATGAGTACTACCTCAGGTCTCCACTGAAAATAGCCACTGGCATAGTGAGACTAACTTGGACAACAAGCAATACATATGTAAAAGACAAGATAGTGTTTCCTAATACTATTCATCCTAGAACTGAGGACAAAGTATAGCTTCTTTCAACTAAGCCTTTCAACAAATCGTAGCAAGAAGGAAATGTTCTTCAATAGAGGAAAAGACAACCGTCATACACAAGCATAGAAAGTCATAAGACTAGAAGACAGAAAAAACTAGAACTTAATAACCTGTCATTCTGACCTCAGCTATAGCCAGACTTACAGAACTATTGCTGCAGAAGAGAATTTTGATGTATTTCGAAGCCAATGAGTCAACAAGTCAGTTTGTGACTTTTCAGCAGGAAAGTCACACCAAGTCAGCCTGAGTGAGTCATATGGTTAGAAAACCTGAGTAGATAAACAGAAATAGTTCAGATTATGGTAACAGATATTTCAACAAGGTATTTGACAAACTACTGCACAAAGTCATAGTGAAAAATGAAATAGTATTTGAATTGTTGGTGGAATCACAAGTATAAAAGACAAAATATCAGAGAATCACACTAAATGGAGTTGACTTAAATGATGTTATGGTGAAAATGTGGTAGTATGAAGGCCAGACATGAGTTTAACATTTTCCAAATATCAGTGTAAGTAACACTACAGACGATATAAGAAAAATTATAATATATTGGTGACTACAAAAAGGTATGCAAAAAGGATGACACAAAGGAATGCATCATGCTCAAAGAACAGGGTCTTTTACCCTGTTCTATTAGTCTGTCTCCCAGACTGAGGCATTAAGCTAAAGATTTATAAAATTCAAACTACAGGACTTGAGCCCCAGTATTGGCTTTAATTGATTGGATCCCCTCTCTAGCAAGCTTGCTAAATTTAGCACAGAGCTACATCCACCTGCGGTTTTCTGTTCGAGACACTGAGAGGTGTGAGATACAAGCTTTTCATCCAAAAGGAATAAAAAAACTCATTACTGTGAATTCTGCTCCATGATTTGTTCTTCAGTACTTTTTATAGCTGCATATGCATGCCTAAAGTAGTTTTACATTATATTATTATTATTGCTACTATTATTATTATTATTACTATTACTATTATTATTGTTACTATTATTATTATTATTAGTAGTACTAGTAGTAGTAGTATATTATTAGTAGTACTAGTAGTAGTAGTAGTAGTAATAGTAGTAGTAGTATTACTATTACTATCACTATTATTATTCTTACAGTTACTATTATTATTATTATTAGTAGTAGTAGTAGTAGTAGTAGTAGTATTACTATTACTATCACTATTATTATTCTTACAGTTACTATTATTATTATTATTATTATTATTATTGCAGGACATCACCTTTCTGTTTACCTTGCTACTTTTTTCCCCTGTTCTTTGAGTCTGCCCCACACCCCACTGAGGTATTAAGCTAAAAGTTTTTGAAATTCTAACCACAGGACTTGAGCGCCAGTTTGAGTTTTTTCCCCACTTTTTTCTTGTTGTGGTTTTAAAAGGCTGTATCTCTGGCCTCTGCCCCTTATAGTAATCTGACATCCAAAGTACCTCCCTCCACTCTTTCATTGCTCTTGTCTGTTGTGTAACCTGTTTAAGTACTATCCCACCCATTGGTTTCCATATAACCATAATACTACCTGGCCACCCAGCAAACTGGTGTTGCACTCCATTACTACCATTGTCTCCTGCTCATTTTCTGTTTTCATCTGCTTGGTACCCTAGCCACACTCTGAGGGGCCCTGAGGTAATTCTACCCCATCTTTGGCAGATGAGAGATTTATTTTATTGTTTTGCACTTCAGTTAACCGTTTAGAGTGCCACTGGTTTATTTTTGCTTTATTTGTTGATTTTGCCTTGAAATAATTGTAAAGGTCCCTAGTACTTGAAATTACTTTGTCAATGTAGATTAAACTGCATTGTAGCATTACACTAGCAAGCAGTCTTTCTTGGTGCCATTACATCGAGAGGTTAGCACTGCCATGTACAGACACAAAGACCCACAAAGTACATTTTATCTATGAAACTTCCCTTAGAACTGAAACCTGTGAGTAAAACAAAGCCATTGTGCAGAGACAAGCTTACAGCAGCTAATTTGCACATCAAACATAACTAATATCAAATTTTAGCATAATATAACCTAATGTAGTTCCAAACACCAGAGACCTCCCAAGGAGATCTCTATATAACCTAATTCGTGACCTAGCCACCCAAATACAGGTCCCAACAACATGGATATGCAATTTCCAAATGTATCTGTAGCCAGCTTGGTTGATATGGGTATCCTGAGGCAATGAAGCAATTGCCACATATTCATGCACAACAATTACATCCCTATAAAAACAAACACAGTATGTAAGTGATGAAGATGCACAATTTCATTGGTGGCAAAAGTCTGACATACAAATAAGGTTTCAAAAGCACCACACTACATCCACCACACATAGTGTCCACCACACACATAGAACAACCTATACTGAGGCAAAAAAAAACATTGTTGATCTCTTTGAATATGTGTGTCAGGCAGTTATGTTATTTTCTGGTGTCTTTCCAGAGGGATTCAATATTTGTCAGCATGGGAGGACATTGTGAACAGACCATGTTGCTTTGCAAAGGATGGTCTACACAAGCCTCCCCCAGGCATCTGAATATTGACTATACCTTTATCCACCCCCTTAAAGCCTTTTATAGGCAATGACAAATTGACAAACCTACAATCATAGCAAATAAAACCCAAACAAAAAAAAATAAAGGTGCTACTGCTCAATGCCGGGAGACTAAACAAGCAATGCCATATCCTACAAGCTCTCCTCACTCTCGAAAATATAGACATCTGTGTTATTACCAAGACATGAATTGAATTCACATAAATTACTCCAACAGTTCAAGTCTTTAGTGTCTTCCACACATTTAGACCATCAGCTGCAGCCAGGGACAAAAGGTGAAGACTCCCACTCTATATTAGCAACAAGCATAACTATACAATGTTAAACAGGGTGATGCCCTGGAATTTATCCATGTGCAAGTCACCATAGACAAAGTCCCATAACATACCCTAGCAAGCCATAGGTTACCCTCTGTGTCCATAGAATCCCATAGCTCATACATAGATCTACTGGAGACACTCACCATTAAACCAAATATCCTATACATGGGAGACTTTAACTATCCCTGTTTAGACTGGGAAACATATACTGCCTCATATTTGTAGACACAATGACTCACGGATGTTATTAACATAAATACTCTTGATCTGCTAGTGCGTACACCTACCAGAGGTTCAAACATACTGGACCTGATACTCACAAATATGGGAGAGTGCTGGCAGTGCATTCTAAGGCTAAAAATACAATGGGCCCTGGCAATATCCCTGAATGCCTCTTAAATAGCTGGAAACATGACCCATCAGGAGCACTTGATTCACTTTGCAGCTATAGCCACAAAACAGGCTTTGTACCATGAGACTAGAGGACTGCAACAGTTATCCCACTTTACAAGGATGGACCATCAACCGACCCTGGGATCCATCAGTGTGACAAGTCTAATATGCAAAGCTATGAAACAAATTATCATGGCAATGATCAGCAAAGGCATAGACAATTTTCAGACACTGGACCCAACTCAATTTGGCTTTGTCAAGCAAAGATTATTTCTAATAAACCTGGTGGACATCTTTGAGAAGGTTACACAGGCAATGAATGAGGGCAAAATGGTACATACTGCTTACTTGGACTTGGCTAATGCATTCAATACTATACCCAACTCAGACATAGTTGACAACCTCACCAAACTGCGCATAAACCCCTACATTACTCACTGGATTGCCAGCTGGCTTACAGACAGGGCCCAGGAAGTGAGGATAGGTGATACCACCTCTAATAAGAGACCGGTCACCAGTGGGGTACCTCAGGGATCCATGCTGGGACTGCTCCTATTTCACATCTACTTCTCAGAGGTAAAGGCTAATGTCAAGGGTCTTTGGTTGACCAAGTTCACAGATAACTGCAAAATGGGAGCTGTCATAGATTTCCCCATGGCACAAACATTTTACAACAGGGTCTAACACAGACAAGTGACTGGTGCCAAAGTTATGGACTAAAGCTCAATGCCAAGAAATGCAATATAGTGCCTTTTGAGAAAATTGCTACTCAGGGTAATTACTCCATCAATAAGACACCCTAAGAGTTGACCCAGTAGTAAGTGCTGTGGGAACATATGTAGACAGTACTCTGGCCTTTGACCAACATGTGACCAAGATAGTAACAAAAGCATTCTGTGTCAACCAACTTAAGAGAAGTCACAGTGTCACTTTATTTAGGCCTTATTGAGTATAATGGCCCATTATGCATATAACTGACCTAACATATGCAGATGGAACACCCACAAGGGTTTCTTACTAGGCAAATCCATAGCATAAACACAATGTCCCATACAGATCACCATAATGTCTATCTCTGTACTCTGTCTTCTACAGATTACTGATAGGCAATCTATGTCTAGCATACAAGGCATCCTTGGCTCAGCTTTGGATCTTTTGCACATCCGCAAAATGAACAACATCAGAATCACTAGATCCAAGGATTTCCATTTTGCTTGTGACATAAATAAGACATGTTGGTGAGACAGATATGTGTCTCAGAGGATCCCCATGGCCTGGAACAGGCTCCCCAATATGTGAAGCAGAGTCTGTCCCTAACTGTATTGAAGTGTAACCTTGACCAATGGATGGGAAATTGGATAGTCACCCCAGATCTGGATCCCATGTCTCTGATAGACAGAGGCAGACAGTAATGCCCATACTAACATATCCTCCTCCACATAACATCAGGAACTTCCTATTTAACATATCCCTTCCAAATAAACATCCATGATACATAGGGACACAACTGGGTTGGATTGGATGGCTGGGGTTATAAAAGGCCTGGTGGTTGTTAGCCTAGTATATAACTATAGGTTCACATATTTGTACTAGGCTAACTGCCCTTGTGAGCCATTTTAAGCCTAGCCAATTATTCCCTCTGAGATTCAAACCCTGTACCTTGTGTTTGTAAGGCAAACACCTTAACCATTAGGCCACCCTCCCAACCCCTATGAACCATGAACCTATGACTCAAAAGAAGAACATTTAATTTCCTTTTCTTTTCTTTTTTTACGATAATCACATCAGTAGTAGCCTTGTAATTAAGAAGTTTAAAAATATAACTTAATATATTCAGTCTTGAAGAAGAAGGAAAGCAAAATAAGGATATTTTCCTTTTACTAACCATAGATTCCAGATTAACTTTTTGAAGCTCAAAGCATTCCCAGACCAGCCAAGTCATGTAATCTTTCAAATGTGCATTTTGCTTGCTCAAGGCTTTTTCCTTAAGTAGCATGCCTAGAACATCCCCAACAGTAACCATTCCCACAGAGCATACTTATAAAGATGCCTAAAATGTTTCAGGTTATTCTGTAGCAGCTAAATACAAGACTCATTTTAATCGCCAATATTCTGACGTTGTTAGAGTGGTTAAGCACAGTAATCAGGCACAGAAACCCCATTTCTGCTATATGTACCAGTAGTTTGTTCTTTGATCAATGTCCATAACTTCTAATGATATGGAAGAATGAGAATACAGACTGATCATTAAATCAACAGCTCTGCCAAAATCTCATCCCTGACTTTACCACCACAAATCACTTCAGTATTGACAAGATTGCATGTGTTGCCATTAGACAGTTGTCCACCCCCAGCATAAATCTAAGAGGATAGTTAATATCCACTACTAAAGGCAGCTGCACACCTACACACACCTACAGACATCTACACACACACACACACACACACACACACACACACACACACACACACACACACACACACACACACACACACACAGCTGGGTAAAACAAACGAGCACTGCAGTTAAATTTAATGACATAAAAGTAAAATTATATGATGCCACAGAGCAGTTCTCTGAATCTTGCCACCCTCCTGGATAGCTGTTTGACACTTTTATAGTCATATATAATACACAAATACTTACCCAGAAAAGTGCTAAATAACATACTAAATGGTGGCTTAGGACCATCATTCTGAGCTTATCCCTCACTTTGAACCTCAGCTTTCCACCACTGCACATTTGATGACAAGTTTAGAAAATCCAAAGATGAAAAAAAGAACTTCATCTGAACAAAATCAGAACAAATCACTAACATTCTATATTTCACATCATGCCCCCAAGCAATGAAAATACAATATTCTAGACTGATATATAAAACATCCGTCTATGTAAAAATAATAAATGAATAAAACAACCAACACGGTTATGGAAACGTACTAACGAAACTCCAGTTTATTCACCAGACTTAGTGCTTTGGCTTCATACACAACCTTCAAAGAGTAATATACATTGGAAAAACTCCCCCATTATATACAATATTCTCTTCAATTAGCTCCCAGTTATCTAATTACTAACCTCCAATTACATTCTTTATTTAAGCCTAATGGCTCCATTGCATTGTATTTTAAAATAAACAGTGTCTCTTTATACAACAACTTGCTTTTTATTTCTTGACATTCCCCCAACTGCAACTTCACCTGTTCTAAAACAGTTGCTTTCAAACAACTTGGATTTGAATTATGACACAACTTAAAATGAGCCCCCAAAGGACTTTCCATTTTGCATTAATAATATCCCTAACATGCTCTTGCATGTGTTTTAAAAGAGCTAACAGTTTCCCCAACATAATATAATCCACAATCAAAATATTCTAGAATGAGATGTTCATTAAGCAATGCTGTTATATGTGTTCTAGTTTGAGTCTTTTAGTTATAAACTCAGCAATATGCAATATAAGTGAGCAGCATACCATGCAAGCACAAACTAGCATGTATAAATTAACTCCTTGCAATTTATATGTAAATCACTGCTGAAAATAAATACATCGTAAAACAGCAACAAATTTTCCTGGAATATTTGTCATTTTATATTTTAGTCATGCTTTCTTGCTTAAAAATGCACCTCAGTAGCAGGGACCCTGAAAATCAGTACACAGCTGGAGTCCGCTAAAACGTTAAATGTCAAAAAAGGTACTTTGGGATACTCATGTCAGACAATTTAAACAGAGTCCCCGGGATTCATGAAGCTCAGCGCAAGGATGGCATTAGCCTTGTACCGACTGTGCGGCATAGAGATGGCGCAGCAGCACCACATGCATATTAATGAAGGTGCGCTGCCGTAATGGCCACGTGCATAGGAAACATGTATGAGTGCAGGGGGAGTGTCCAAGCGCTGCACGGAGGCGTGAACATGTCGGCTGCATACGTGCAAACTAAAATGCTGACTAGTACAGCCTGCCTCTAATAGTAATCACTCCTGTCAGTGTCCGTGGATAGTGAAATGTATGCAAAGCATACAAGACATTTTTGCGAACACCACAATAAGAAGTAAACACAAAGGCACGTAGCTGAATATTGAGTTGCTGTCCCTCGAATAAATGATATTTAAACTCTGTGCCCATATTCCATTGTAGTGTCCCTAGTTATACCAAGTGGAAGCAAAAAGCATTGTGTTAGCGTGCCGCCAATTGCTAAGCCTAGACCAATGGTTAGGGTTACCACCTGTCCTACATTGTGAGGGACAGTCCCCTTCTAGGCAGGTGTGTCCATATCAAAACTATTATAAATGTGAAATGTCCTGTGATAGTAGGACATAATTATGTCCCATATTTTATGTAATAGTTCCATACAATACTTATGTCCGTATATAAAATACCTAAATGTTACAAGAAACAGAATAAGTAAGTAAACAAAACAGAATAAGCAACTACACCACTACAACAATAAAAGCTTATATGTAGGCAAAAAACTAAAGTATTATCCTTTGTAATGACCATGGGTATGTGTTGGCCTGTAAACTCTGATGTGTGTCCCAAAAATGTCCCATCCAGGTAATATGAAAAGGTGGCAACCCTACCAATGGTCAGAGCATTCGCCCAATATCTGCCCATTCGCGGTCCAAGTCGTCCTTGTCAGGACGGCCCATAGATGAACAGGTAGTACCCGGGTCTACCTACCATGTCATGAAAGATAAGTATTTGCATGTACCTATGTGCATGAAGTACAGCATGTAGATGATCAGAAATGCTAGGGTAGTCCTCACAACCATATTGGTCCCAGAGATATGTAGTGTTCTTTTGACTGTGCCATGGGCCATCAACTAGAGAAAGGATGAATGGTGTCTGTGGAATATGGGGGTGGGGGTGACGGTTAATGTAATAATTCACCAAGGGGAGACTGGGTTGGATGCACAATAGGTGAACTGGAGGTCTACGAGGGAGCAGTGGGTGAATCAGGAAGATAACCAAAGAGCAAATATACAC